>NC_060070.1:142283463-142600070 GCF_922984935.1 Meles meles
ACACATCCAACATGAACTAACCTTAAAACTTTAAAGTCCAGAACAGAATCTGATAACACAATAAATAAACTATTCCGTCCAAATAAACACATCCTCCTTTTAAAAAATTAAAGTGGTTTTTGGGGTGTCTGGGTAACTCCGTCAGTTGGACAACTGACTTCTGATTTCCGCTCAGGTCATGAGATCGGGCCCCACATCAGGATCTGCTGGGCATGGAGGTTGTTTGGAATTATCTCTCTCTCCCTCTCCCACTGCCCCTCCCACTTCCCCCCCCCAAAAAAGAAAAAAATTAAAGTGGTTTCCACTGTGATCTGCATAATTTGTTTGCTGTACTTCCAATATTTCTGCTGCTGGAATATAATTGCTGACTGAAGTTCATTCTGTTACATGTTACTATCTGAAAGTTTTCCTTTTATAATTTTTAATTTGATTTAATTTGGAGAAAGAACATTCTCTGTAGATAGAATGACAATGAAAGAACATATTTTAGTAAAACTTGTATACATGCCACTCTGTTTTATAATAAATGTTTCAGCAAATACCCGGATACTTGTAGGCTTTCTACTATTACTTGTTAACGAGTTTATGCAAAGCAGTAATACTTTGGAAAGTGATTCATTATTCACTTGAATTTCGGGGAATCTTCTGAGTGTTTGCCATAATGAATCTTTTAAATAATAATTTTATTAAAGAAATCTTCACGCAAAGAACTGTTTTGCCTGTTTCGAGGGGCGTATTGTAATATTGCCACGATATTGACTTGATGAGGATTTGGCTTCCTGATTGCTTTTTAAATTAGGAAAGTAATATTTGCTCAGGTTTTTTGGGAAGCTCAAATGGCTCCCCTGGCACTCTCTTTTATTAAAGTTTTTTTTAAAGTGTCTTTTAAAGTTTAGCACATACATAAAAATGCATAGATCATAAGTCACAACTCAGTGAATTATACCAAAGTGAACCCCTTGATGAACAACCGTGTTTTTGGAACTGCTTTTAGGTACACACTGAGATGTTTGTATTTATTTTCAAATACATACTGACTTGATTTTCCTCCTCTATTAGCCAAGCCTTCTTCTTTTTCTATCTGGCCTTCTGGGAGATATCCTTTACTTCTATTCACTATGCCCCTAACCTTGTTTTCAACTCCTCCCATTCCATTATTTAATCCCATCACTAAGTTAAAAAAAAATCTGATAATGATTTGAAATTTCCAATCGTTCTTTCTTGTTCCCTAATTGATCCCCTTTGCGGCCATAGCAACCAGGACTTGCTTTAAGGATGCCATAGCCAGCGAAATTGCTCTGAGGGAGCAAGCAAGTCATCTCTTGTGATTTTCTGGGTCTATTTCCTCCAAGGCTGCTCTGTGTTCATGATAGTCTTTACCTTGCCTCTGGTTTATTTTCTTCAAATGCTTGTGAGCCTCTGTTGACTATTTATGTGAGCAAAGAACTTTGTGGATTAATACAGGTCAATGGCGTGGATTTCACTAATAGCTGTGCTTACTTAGAAGGCAGTTTTCTGAATCGGAAAGTGGATTAGAGCTCCGTGCGCATGGTCAGATTCACCACAGACAAGCTTCCACTTAGTGGAAACTTCCACATAGTCTGTATATGGAGTGGCGAGGGAGGGCACGCGTGGCCTGGCCGTTCTCTGGTTTGTCTGTGGTGAGTTTACCCACACCGCTCACTGCCCTGGATCCATGTTCATTCTTTTCACCCCCTGACTGCAAGCTTGGAGCTTGTGCAGGTGAGGATCATGGTCAAATCTTCTCGCGCGCATGTTTTGGCTTGATGATCGCTCTGTTTTGGTACATTGATAGGGTCCCATCGGCTTTCTGAGACTCCCAGGCATTTATGCAATTAACCGAAACATCTGCTGATGACCTTCCATTCATTGTCAACATTCTTTTCTTTTCTTTTTTTTTTTTTAAGATTTTATTTATTTATTTGACAGACAGAGATCACAAGTAGGCAGAGAGAGGAAGGGAAGCAGGCTCCCTGCTCAGCAAAGAGCCCGATGCGGGGCTCGATCCCCAGATCCCGGGATCATGATCCGAGCCAAGGGCACAGGCTTAACCCACTGAGCCACCCGGGCGCCCCCATTATCAGCATTCTAATTGGACATATTCATCCCCTATATATCTTTGTCGACATCTCAGTAGGAACTTGGGAGGAAGGGTAGGAAAATACACATGCCCTTCATTCTCATACTTACAGGCCTAGAAAATATTTTATTCAGTCAATCAAGCACTTCTACATTTCCCTAAAACAGAAAGAAAGGATAGAATTATGTTAATGTTTCTAATGGGAAAACTGCCAGTCCAAACTGTTAGAAGAATTCTCCATTCCACCCTCCTAACCATCAGATTAGCACAGTTATAGAACACCCGGTCTCTGAGTCAGACGACCTAGGGTAGACTCTTGCTTACTGCACTTATGAACTAGGTGACAGCATGCAATTACTTAAGCTCTCTGGGCCTCAGTTTTCTTGTCCGTATAATGGGGCTAATGATCCCTTCTTCTCCAGGAGTCATGAAGATCCAAGTACTTGGCATGGTGCCGGGCATGTACATTTATAGAAATGGTAGCCCGTAGCAACAGCTGCTGTAGTAATATCACTATCATCCCAGTTATGAGACCTTCCCCCTTTACTCTCTCTTTTCCTAGACATTGTTGTTCTAATTAGTCAGAATTATTGGGCCTTTACAGGTTTGAGTTTTGTTTGGATGACCTTCAACCCCCGACTCTGGTTTAATCTCCAGATCGCAGGGAGCCTGGGGAAGATAAGGGAGGACAAATTAAATGGGGATGATGGAACAGCATGGACATAACAATAATGCTTGGTGTTTTCGTAACAAACATTTTCCAGCACTTATCTCATTTATTCCTTCAAAACATTATGATGTATGTAGTTTAGGTATTTATTGGACATTTATCCAATTTTTTTTTTGAGCAATTTAACTTTCTGGGCATCTACTGTAGGGGAGAACAGTTATTCTACTTGGCTAATATGGGATTTTTCAAATGACCCATTAAAACTCAGTGTATTTCTCCCGATACTGGGGCCTTTGTTCTAAATGATGAAACACTTAGCTTTAGTAACTAAGACAGATGTGCTTTGGTAAACATCTAGTGAAAAGCACTGTCTTATACTACACGTTTTTGAGTTTACATGTTTTTGAGCTCCTTATGTTTTTCCTATTGGGGCAGTCCTAGATGGAGCATATATAAAACAGGTGGAAATGGGGGCTGCCTTGTTTGAGGAGAGTCTGGGGACCTGAGCTCCATCAGGTACCACTTTGCCTTCAACCACTGTCAGCATGGTGGCTGTGGGGTTTTCATACTTCTAGGGCTCCAGGGAACAGTTTGAAAACCATTGATCTGACTTATTCCAAAGACAAATTTTCTGGTTGCTATGAAAAAGCTACTCTCCCATTATTATAGTAAGGGAACCAAAGTTCAAAGGGGTGGCTGAGTTCGCCGACATCCACAGCTAATAAAGCGAGGATTTGGCTTTTTACTCACAACTGGTTCCAGATCCTAGATCTCTCTCTTGCCTCAAAATGAATGAGAAAATCTCTAAGCTCCTCTCTGGCAATATAATTTTATAATTTCAAGACACTTCTAAAAATAAGAGCATAAAACATTGATCAGAAGAATAAACACGGAGTCAAAATCCAGATAGTGAAGGAACTAGTACAAACAAAAATAAATTAGAGGGGAGACAGAGATCCATCTTAACTAGCTAGTCCCTTTTCTCCAGCCAGTGAATTTTTCTAGATTTATTGTAGTGAGAAGTGTCATTTTAGATGTTTCCTTTCTGAGCAGTTTTGCTTGATTTCCTCTGTTTCAGTACAAACCCATGGTACTTATGTTTCCACTCACGGCCATTGGGTCCTGTTTCGTTTATCATTAATGATCAGCTTTCAGACCTGTTCTGTTCATTTCCTTAATTTTCAGGACTCACAATTGCAAGGCACTGCAGTCAGTGTGCGGAGGTATAAACGCTGCCTTGAAGGCACTCATCGTGTTAGAGTAAGGGAGACATACCAGTAAGACACAGCAAGACGCACACGACGTACATATGTGGGAAGCGCAGAGATTACTATAGGATCGCAGAGGTTACTCTGCTCTGGTTCAGTCTAGATAGGCTTCCTGGAGGAAGAGGAGCTTGAACTGAGCCTCCAGGAGAGGTGGGGCTTTGGGTAAGAAGGGAAGATGGGTGAGGATAATTCCAGGTGAAAAAGTAGACCACCAGTAGGACCACTTGGCTAGAGAAGAAGGCTGTATCTAGTAGTAGCATTTCCTCTTGGCAAGAAAGAAGGTACATTCTGCTGACCCTAATTCACTAAGCTCTGTAACAGCCCTTAGGGGCTGATCTTGAGCCTTTATGAAAATAATAAACAGGGTCTCACAAAACGATGTTTCCCCTTATGTTTGCACCTTGGACCAGGAGTCATGTGGGTCAAAATCCTCCTGATGTAAAACCCTGGGACTGCATTAGTTTCCCTAGACGCTGTAAAGAAATACCACATGCCGAGTGGCTAAAAACAGCAAAAACTTATTCTCTCCCAGTTCTGGAGACTAGAAGTCTGAAATCAAGGTGTTGGCAGGACCGTGCTCACTCCAAAAGCTATCGGGGAGAATCCTTCCTCCCTTTTCCTAGTTGTCTTGGCAATCCTTGGCGTTCCGTGGTTTTTCAGCTAGAGCACTTCAGTCCCCGCCTCCATTGCCCCATGGCCATCTCCCTGTGTGTTTCTTTCACTTCTTCTAAGGAGACCAGTCATACTGGACTAAAGACCCATTTTACTCCAGTATGACATCATCATACCCAATTACATCTGCATTGACCCTGTTTCCAAAGAAGGTCACCTTCTGAGGAATAAGAGGTTAGGGCTTCAACATATCCTTTTGAGGGGACATGAGTCCGCCTAGAACACGGATGAACAGGGTGATTGTGGAGCTCTAGGACAAGGGTTTTGCCTGAAGAGAGGGGGTGAAATTAAAAGAGAACTTTCCTCAAGTCTCTGTGAAAGTTTGGGGTTGTAAGGCAATGAAGGAAGCACAAAACCTGGGAGAGGAGAGGGAGGAAGGGAAGAGAAGAGGAGAGGGAGATGCTCAAGTGGATAAGAATATTGTTTAGCAGCACTCAAGAGTGTCATCAGTAAGACCATGACCACAGAGCAAGAGGAAGACATTATCCAAACCTCCATCCAACGTCACTTCAGTCTCCATGCAATATGGCCCAGACAAGTGGCAAGAATATGGAAAGGGTAGACAATTTAATTGGTTGGAAAGGGAATATTTCAAATTGGTTCAGTCTGAACGCAGAAGCCAAGTTGTAAAACTAGCCCATACAGAATGATGCCTGATTGTCAGGGTGTCCTTAAAAAAGACTTAGTAGGAAAATTATCCTGGATAACCACAGCCACATGTGTCCTGGTCTGAAATTTCCATTGTATAAAGAACCTCAGCTCATTTAGGTCACATTATAAGAGCATTGGAATCATTAAGGAGGCTTTGGGGAAAGGTCCCATAACCACTATGCAGAGATAAGCCTAAGACAGACATGCTGTGTGTCTCCCTCCCTTGGGCACGGAGCAGCTTGAGAAGCCTTTGCTTCCCATCCCCCCTGGTATTTGGAATTTGGTGGTTCTTCATTGCCCGTCAAATATACAAAACCTGACTTCACTAAAAATAAAGCGGTGTATATACAGAAAAGCAACAACAAGGAGAGAAATCAGTCAAGGGTGGCATTTTACCTACAAACATCGATACTCTTGTCCTCACATTAAGAATGTGATAAGAATGAAGAAAAAGACAAATAAAACAGAATTAAAAGTCGATTGGGCTTCCTTTTTTTTTTTTATTTGTTTATTTACAGCATAGCAGTGTTCATTGTTTTGGCATCACACCCAGTGCTCCATGCAGTACGTGCCCTCCCTATTACCCACCACCTGGTTCCTCAACCTCCCACCCCCCCCGCCCCTTCAAAACCCTCTGGTTGTTTTTCAGAGTCCATAGTCTCTCATGGTTCATCTCCCCTTCCAGTTTCCCTCAACTCCCTTCTCCTCTCCATCTCCCCATGTCCTCCATGTTATTTGTTATGCTCCACAAATAAGTGAGACCATATGATACTTGACTCTCTCTGCTTGACTTATTTCGCTCAGCATAATTTCTTCCAGTCCCGTCCATGTTGCTACAAAAGTTGGGTATTCATCCTTTCTGATGGAGGCATAATACTCCATTGTGTATATGGACCACATCTTCCTTATCCATTCATCCGTTGAAGGGCATCTTGGTTCTTTCCACAGTTTGGCGACCGTAGCCATTGCTGCAATAAACATTGGGGTACAGATGGCCCTTCTTTTCACTACCTCTGTATCTTTGGGGTAAATACCCAGCAGTGCAATTGCAGGGTCATAGGGAAGCTCTATTCTTAATTTCTTCAGGAATCTCCACACTGTTCTCCAAAGTGGCTGCACTAACTTGCATTCCCACCAACAGTGTAAGAGGGTTCCCCTTTCTCCACATCCTCTCCAACACACGTTGTTTCCTGTCTTGCTAATTTTGGCCATTCTAACTGGTGTCAGGTGGTATCTCAATGTTGTTTTAATTTGAATCTCCCTGATGGCTAGTGATGATGAACATTTTTTCATGTGTCTGATAGCCATTTGTATGTCTTCGTTGGAGAAGTGTCTGTTTATATCTTCTGCCCATTTTTTGATATGATTATCTGTTTTGTGTGTGTTGAGTTTGAGAAGTTCTTTATAGATCCTGGATATCAACCTTTTGTCTGTACTGTCATTTGCAAATATCTTCTCCCATTCTGTGGGTTGCCTTTTTTGTTTTGTTGACTGTTTCCTTTGCTGTGCAGAAGCTTTTGATCTTGATGAAGTCCCAAAAGTTCATTTTTGCTTTTGTTTCCTTGGCCTTTGGAGACATACCTTGAAAGAAGTTGCTGTGGCTGATATCGAAGAGGTTACTGCCTATGTTCTTCTCTAGGATTCTGATAGATTCCTGTCTCACGTTGAGGTCTTTTATCCATTTCGAGTTTATCTTTGTGTACGGTGTAAGAGAATGGTCGAGTTTCATTCTTCTACATATCGCTGTCCAGTTTTCCCAGCACCATTTATTGAAAAGACTGTCTTTTTTCCATTGAATATTTTTTCCTGTTTTGTCGAAGATTATTTGACCATAGAGTTGAGGGTCCATATCTGGGCTCTCCACTCTGTTCCACTGGTCTATGTGTCTGTTTTTATGCCAGTACCATGCTGTCTTGGTGATCACAGCTTTGTAGTAAAGCTTAAAATCGGGTAACGTGATGCCGCCAGTTTTGTTTTTGTTTTTCAACATTTCCTTAGCAATTCAGGGTCTCTTCTGATTCCATACAAATTTTAGGATTATTTGCTCCAGCTCTTTGAAAAATACCGGTGGAATTTTGATCGGAATGGCATTAAAAGTATAGATTGCTCTAGGCAGTATAGACATTTTAACAATGTTTATTCTTCCAATCCCAGAGCATGGAACAGTCTTCCATCTTTTTGTGTCTTCTTCAATTTCTTTCATGAGTGTTCTGTAGTTCCTCGAGTACAGGTCCTTTACCTCTTTGGTTAGGTTTATTCCCAGGTATCTTATGGTTCTTGGTGCTATAGTAAATGGAATCGATTCTCTAATTTCCCTTTCTGTATTTTCATTGTTAGTGTATAAGAAAGCCACTGATTTCTGTACATTGACTTTGTATCCTGCCACATTACTGAATTGCTGTATGAGTTCTAGTAGTTTGGGGGTGGAATCTTTGGGGTTTTCCATATAAAGGATTATGTCGTCTGCGAAGAGAGAGAGTTTGACTTCTTCCTTGCCAATTTGGATACCTTTTATTTCTCTTTGTTGTCTGATTGCCATTGCTAGGACTTCTAATACTATGTTGAACAAGAGTGGTGAGAGTGGGCATCCTTGTCGTTGGCTTCTTAATTAAAGGTCTTAGGGGCAACTGAAGAGTCACTTGGAAAAATATGTAATTGAATCTGTGCATCACAAAAAATAGCAGGTCAATATAAACCCGTGTATTTTTCTTAGAAAATTTGGGTGAATTTCCAGCATAGTGGTTGGAAAACCTTTCTGTGACTCAGTATTCAGAAGAAATAAAGGAAAAGATCCTATCAAAAGCTCCTATACAAACCTATCCAGGTATAAATACACTCCTTCACGTGACAAAGATCAAAAGACAAATGACACACTGGGAGAAATATTTGCAACTTAATCCATAAGGGACTAAGCTCCTAATAGTTCAAGCACTCCCAAATCATCAGTAACGACAACAACAAATGATACAAAAATAAGCAAAATGTAGCAGCAGACAATTCATAGGGGAAAAAGGAAATAGGCTTTAAACATATGAAAATATGTTCAACCGCACTTCTACTAAAATAAATTCAGATTAAAACTATACTGAGGGGTGCCTGGGTGGCTCAGTGGGTTAAGCCTCTGCTTTTGGCTCAGGTCATGGTCTCAGGGTCCTGGGATCGAGCCCTGCATCGGGCTCTCTGCACAGTGGGGAGCCTGCTTCCCTCTCTCTCTCTCTGCCTGCCTCTCTGCCTACTTGTGATCTCTCTCTCTGTCAAATAAATAAAATCTTTTAAAAAAAACAAAAAACTATACTGAGATATTTCTCACTTGTTGGATTGGTAAAAAATTGACCAAGACATTAAAGTTGAGTGGTCTTGGGGCATCTGGCACTTCACATATTTTAGACAGGAGTGCAAAATGGTACAAGGTCTGTAGAGAGGAGTCTAGCAACATCTAACAAAATTAAGTATGCATGTAGCCTTTGACCCTGCTCCTCAGAAACCTCCCAAAATACACCCCCACCAGTACAAAGCAAGTTTGCCCAAAGCCATTTGTTATAGAATTATTTGTCATAGCAAAAAATTAGAAATGCAAATGTCCATCAGTGAGGTTTTGGATAATAAACTAGTATAAGGGAATAGTTCACAATGGGGTATTCGGCAGCCACATAAAAAGAATGAAGAGGGGCGAATTGGGTGGCTCAGTGGGTTGAGCCTCTTGCCTTCAGCTCAGGTCATGATCTCAGGGTCCTGGGGTTGAACCCCACATCGGGCTCCTTGCTCAGCAGAGAGCCTGCTTCTCCCTCTCCATCTGCCTGCCTCTCTGCCTACTTGTGCTCTTTCTATCTCTTTGTCCAATAAATAAATAAAATCTTTAAAAAAAAAAGAATGAAGAGGAGTACTACAGACACAGAGTGTTCCCCAAGATATATTGCTAAGTGAAAAAGGTACAAAACAGCGACGTGCTATGCTCTAGTTGTGTACAAAGTCAGAGGACATAAGAAGATACATGCACACAATTAAATATGTTATTTATATAACCTATATTATCTATGCATTCGTGCATGCATGTGTGTATATATGCTGCGGTTCTTTGGCAGAAAGAAACCCTGGAAGGATAAACCAGAAACTATGGTCACATACAACAGGTGTGGGGAGGGCTCTGGGGTAGAGGCGTAGGAATAGAAGTGAGACATCTCTACGGAAGCCTTCTTACATGGTCTTGATCCTGAACCATGAAAATGTGTTATGTGGTGAGAAGCAAAATGAAGCAAAAAAGGAAAAAAAAACCCAAAACCCTGAATATGTCAACCAGGCCATTTAGACAATCATCAGAATCAGAGAGAGTCTTTTTTTTCCTTAGATTTTTTTCGTCTTAGAACGGAGAGATTCTTGAGTTGAAAATGGTCTCCGTAAAATGGTAAGTGGCAGACGACACCTCTGATTCTCAGGGACCTCTGGAAATATCAGTTAATACAGAGAAGGAGCGCTCAGGTCAGGTGCCCCAGGAAGGGCGCAGAGCCAGCTCCGGAATGCTCTGGAAGGATAGTGGGTAAAGACTGCCGACTCTAGAGACGTGGTGAATTTGGGTTGAGTCTGCCACTTCCCACATCCTGGGAGAGGAGCTGGATCTCTGAGCCTGTTTCCTCATCTGTAAGGACACTGGAGAAATACCTTTCCCACAGGTCCTGTAAGGCATAAATGAAACACTGCACAGTGAGACACCTGGTCCCCACGAGATAGTCCAACCCTCGTGGTTGGGGAAGGACCTACAGAGCGCAGGGGGAAGAGGTAACTGTGAGGTCAGGGAGCCAGTAGTCTAGGGAGGAGACGGTCTTGGGAAGGAAGTACATTTTTCTTTCTGACATATCTACAAATGTAGGTTTGAGTCCCTCCAGACTCTGTGAGCACTGCAGACAGGAGGTTCTCATAGGGACAGGGAGAGGCATTTCCGGGGGACACACTGTGCCGAGTGTGCCTGAGAACATCTGCGCAGAGACCCAACATTAAGTCCAGTCACTTCTGGCCTCCCCTGCCTGCTTCCATCGTCCTGTGCACTGTGGTTTCCCTTCCTCTCTGGAATTCTCCAGAAAGGACTGGAAAGGAGTTTAGATTCCTTTGTTCTTTTGACCTTCGACTAAGAAGAGTGACTCAGTGTCTGAAACAGGGGAAGAAAGGAGCTTTGAAAACTGCCTGCAGGAGATTTTTTAAATCTCGGGATTCATTCTGGATGCTACTGGGCACCAGAGGTGGGATTATTTTGACATTCATATAATTTTGTCTCAGGAAGACGCCAAGACACAGAAGTCCCACTTCCTGGGTCTGTTACAGGTGTCTGGAACCCGGGGACAAAAATGGCTGGGGATGCCAGTGAGAAAGACAGGGAGCCCCTGGGCTTGGATCCAAGTTGCTGCCAGTAGATACTGATTATATGCGGGACAGTCAGTTTTTTATTTCACTGATTAAGGAAAAAAAAACTGAGTACCTATGATACCAGCTTGCATTCTAGCTGGGAAGACAGAAACTAGGGGACCCACCTGATTAAAGTCCTTGCCATGGTCTAGAGGAGAGTTCACATCAGGAGGGGTGTCTGGTTCTTAGGTTTGGGAGGAATTTTAGATGCCATTCCACCTTACCTCTCAGGCTACAGATCGAGACACTGAAACCCAGAGCAATCCTACCCAAAGCCATACAGTTGATTAAGGGCTGAGCCTAGAACAGGCTCAGGTCTCCATCACAATCCGCTCCACAGTGCTGGAGTGTGCGAAGAGGAAAAAAAAAGGTATGTATTTATTTGGTATGGTGGAGAAGGTAAGGCGATGACTTAATTTTCTCCCTTAAAATTCTGGAAGAAGAGAATTCATTGAGGCCAGATGCTGGGTGGGTAGGGAAAATGTAGTGAATTAATCATTTCATGATTCAGTCACAGAAATGGGCTTCTTGGGATGACTTCCATCACGATCGTGAAGGAAGGCTTCAGCATGCTTCGCCACGAGAATGAAAGATGAGTCACCTTCCTATCTCACACACTGGTTTCCTTTTCAAAATGCGTCCCTTTGAATAAAAAGGCCTATCGCGGTTGAACTTGGATTCACTTGGTCTCTATGGCAACCACAGCGAATCCCCACAAGTCACAGGAAAAGGGCACTTGGCATCCTCCAGCAGAATAGATGGACCCTTTATATCTTAGCCATCCCTCTCTCCGCGAGAAGGGAAGGAGACGCGGTCAGATACACATTCCGGAGCTGCAGAATGAAAAGCCTCCTGCACCCAGCCTGATTCTGCCGAGTCGAGTCATTCATGAATACTACTGTTTGTGACAGCTTCAGATGGCTCTCCGACACTCTTGCCTACCCCCCTGGCCTCAGCCCAGACAGAAGGGGATGTAGTTACAGGTAGATGTATCAGGAATTGGCTTGACGGCATAAGACAGAGGATGCAAATGAGCACTGGCTTTAACACTCCAGAAAAGTCTGGAGGTAGGCAGCCCAGACGGCTGTTGAGGCGGCTCAACAAAGCCTTTTGGGAAACGAGTCTCCTTCCAATAAACTGTTCCATGGCCCACCCCTAAGGTGTGATGCTCTGTGGTTTAAAAGCTATCACAGCCTCAATCCAAGTGGAAGACAAGGGAGGGATGGGGCAAAGGGTGGATGCCAAGTGTCTTTTAAGGTTTTATCCCAGTTGCCACAGGACATTTGCACTGATGTCTTATTAATCAGCACTTAATTGCTTGGTTACACCTGGTTGCAGGGGAGGTAGGACAATACTGTCTCAATTCCCGTTTCAAAAGCAGGAAATCTAGTCTAAGTATCAAGGGGAGCCAGTAGTCCCAGACCTGATGTGTAATCTAGGTGCTTGAAGAGCTGCATGAACACATTTTTTGCATCTCAGTCCAAACTATAGCTCAAGTTTAGCTCCAAGCTACAGTTCACAAGCCCATTGCTTAAAATTGTCTTCATAAGACCACGGGCCAGGTTATGGTGTTGTGGGGGAGATTCCATCTCAGTGTGGAAGCAGTGAGATGATGAAGCAGAGGGAGGTTCCCCCTGTAGCCCACTGACTGCTCGAGCCAGAGTCTGAGCGTGGGGCCAGCCATTGATGGGGAGGTTGGGAAAACCAGGACCATAGGACCTGGGGTCTCAGATGCCTGGGGGCTCGGGTACATGGAGATTAGATACAAGTGCAGCATCTTCTGCTGGTTTATTTATAAGATAATCCTGCCTGTCTCTCCCCAGGATTAGAGGGGGTCATATTTTTAAGCACTCTGGGGTTGATGGCTTCAAGGAAGGAGGACATAGCAGAACAACTTAGAATATCACTTTGCAGCTCTCAAGGTTCACAATAGAGTTTCGAACTTCTCGCAGAAATAATCGGTTGTCAGAAAGAGCTTTTGTGACTCAATGTCTGACTCCTGGGTATTGAAAGGAAATGTTTCTGTCACTGCAACAGATTTGGGGGAAATGCTTCATCCTAAGGACAGGAAAGCCCACGAGCTCAGCCCTTAAATGTAGAGTCTGGCTGTGGACAAGAAGGAGAGCCAGGGAGGAGGATAACAGAGAAGTGTTGGGGGCCTGTGCCCTGCTGCCTTTGGCCCGGTCCGCAAAGCAGGGTGCCATGGAACCCCCAGGGGGGTGTGGACATTTAGTGCCCTGAATTTCCCCTGGGGCTCTGTCTCCTGCTTTGTTTTGATGTACGAGAGGAGATGTGACAGCATGGGAGAGCTGGAGAGGTGGGCCAGAGGTAGTCTCATATAAGCTCCTAGCAGACCCATAGGCAGCAGTATTTTCTCCTGGGACTGAGTGACAGGGGACTTGAGGACAATGCATTAAGAACAAGGGGATATATGCGCATGAACTCAGGCTGGCAGGGAGGGCCAGCTGACCTCCCCACCCCTGCAATGCCTCGTCTCTTTATAACTTTCCTTGGATTTCAATGTACCAGCATCCCTCCCCCAGCCCAGAGCAGAGGTCGGGGTCAAGTTCCAAACTGATGGAGTTTGAAGCTGAAATGACTCTGAGAGCCCTGAATTGCCGAGTCAAGTCATTTTTACCAACAGGAACCATCAAACTCAAGACAAAACCCAAGTTCAGTGATGATAAAACAAAGAGCCCTCTGTGTTCGGCACTCCTGAGTTTATGGCCTGAGAAGAGTGAACTTGATACAAGATTATATACCAGCCATCTCATAAAAAAATTGGGCTTTTGGGACGCCTGGGTGGCTCAGTGGATTAAGCCGCTGCCTTCGGCTCAGGTCATGATCTCAGGGTCTTGGGATCGAGCCCCGCATCGGGCTCTCTGCTCCGCAGGGAGCCTGCTTCCTCCTCTCTCTGCCTGCCTCTCTGCCTACTTGTGATCTCTCTCTCTGTCAAATAAATAAATAAAATCTTTTAAAAAATTGGGCTTTATTTCATATCATCTGCATGAGACAGCAAGAGAAAGATGTTAGTTCTGGAAGGGTCTTATGTGAGTAAATAGAATTACTGAAAGGTTTATTATAAATCCTTATGAATAATTGTTTTTTTGGCTAATGGACAAAATTAAGCAAATACTATTTAACCAGGTATTATTCATGTTTGTGGATAAACAATTGGAAGGAAACCGAACTGGGCAAGAACCTTCCAAGGGGAAACATCTAGCTTATCATGGATCGCCTGAGAGATCCTGGGCCTTCCATGGTCTACCAATTGTCCCAAACCCATACAGTTGACCTCTGAGATGGGCTGTGCTGCTCTGCTCAGTAACAGTGGGAGCTCACCTGGTCTTGTTTTGCCTCCATCACAGCATCCCCGGGGAAGAGCTAGCTAGGGTGCTCTAAGATCCTCAAGGGCACAATCTGGGACGAGAGGTTCCCGGGAGACTTTCACTTAAACTAACCACCACGTGGTCCTCTTTTTTTTTTTTTAAAGATTTTATTTATTTATTTGACAGCGAGAGAGATCACAAGTAGGCAGAGAGGGAGGCAGAGAGAGAGGAGGAAGCAGGCTCCCAGTGGAGCAGAGAGCCCGATGCGGGGCTCGATCCCAGGACCCTGAGATCATGACCTGAGCCGAAGGCAGGGGCTTAATCCACTGAGCCACCCAGGCACCCCCCACGTGGTCCTCTTAAGTGTATTTTGACATCTTTGTCTGCATTGAATTTCACTCTCTTGTCACAAAAAACCCTCAAACTATCTGTAAATAGCTTTGGTGGAGGTAAGCTATGGGTCTTCCCCGCACCTGTGGACTCCTCCCTCTGTCACTTCAGTGGGGTGATCCCCTCTATCCACAGGCTGTGACTCGGCGTGTCGCCTCTCAGAACCCCTGTCTTCCTGGGATATTCACTGTTGGCATGGAAATGTTGTAGAGATGAGCATAATTCTCAGCATCAGGCACACGGTAGGTGCGCATTCGTGTCTCCTTCCTTCCTCAGCATCTCTCCTGGATGGGAGAAGAAGGCTGAGAGTTTCCTCCACCCCCAAATTCTATTGGAGTTTGTGAACAGAATTTGCTAAAATTCTGATATAACCAATTGACGCATTGGGAGGCATCCACGAAGCTGTATATTCACACATCACTTTTTGTTTTTAAGAGGGTCTGAATATTTGACTTCTCTTTAGTAGGAATACTGGGGAGTCTTGATTTTTCTCAAAGGAAAAAATGATTTGTCAGTCAGATGAGTGTGCCCAAGCTAAGTGACATACAAAAGCCCATTGTTTCTATAGTGAGTATTGAATTATGTGAGACAAAGATCAGAACACTGTTTCCAACTTCCCAGTGGATGCTTAAAATAGCTGGGATACTATGGTCTCATTATCTGGAGCAGGGGTGAGGAGACTTAAAAAAATCAAGCTGGGGTCACTCAAAGTCAATCAAGGTCCATTTAAATAAATAGCAACTAAATGTAGTGCGCTTCTACAGAGAAAGAGAAAACAAATCATTTTCTATGCTGGCTGTTAAAGGACACAGAACACAGAGCTCTATTCAACAAATCCTGCAAAATATAAAACCATATACTGTAAGATTTTGATTATCTGGAGCCCTTGAGAAAGGAGCTGATAGCAGACTCTTTCATATAGCTCAGGATTTATATCTTCAAGCAATGATTTTTTTTAAAGACTTGAAACGAAAAGCTCTTGAAAATAGATCGCACTTTTGCACGCGTTCTTAAACACAGCATGAAGAATGCAGTTAACCTCTTCCTCACTTGAGTTATCAATTCCTATTTTTTTTGAAGATGTATTTATGTATCTCAGAGAGCGAGAATAAGGGGGAGGGGCAGAGGAAGAGGGAGAGGGAGAATCTGCAGCAGACGCCACACTGAGTGGGGAGCCCGACGTGGAGCTTGGTCTCAAGACCCTGAGATCACTCTCTGAATCAAAACCAAGAGCTGGACACTTAACCGACCGTGCCACCCAGGTGCCCCAAGTTGTCCGTTCTTGTTGATATCAGCTATTATATACAGTCCTGTGTTAACACAGTGATGTCCCTGGGATGCCTGGGTGGCTCAGTTGGTTAGGCCGCTGCCTTTGGCTCAGGTCATGATCCCAGGGTTCTGGGATCGAGTCCCACATTGGGCTCCTTGTTTAGTGGGGAGCCTGCTTCTCTCTCTCTCTACCTCTTCCTGCCGCTCTGCCTGCCTGTGCTCTCTTTCTCTGTCTGACAAGCAAACAAACAAACAAATAAATAAAATCTTGGGGAAAAATACCATGATGCCCTCAAAATCAGTTTTGGTACATGGGACTGGTTGCCTCCTTATGAGTCCCCGTTTTCTGTGTGTTCGTTTATATCTCCTCTCCCCAGCTGCTGTCACTTCTCACTGCTGTCCTATGTCACCTCTAGTTCCCTCTTCTCCCTCCTTATCTCTTCTAGTGATTGGTAAGTCAGATTCAAGTTCATTGAGGCTATTTGTAAACTAGGAATAAATGGATCCCGAATGAACATCTGAGAGGCGTAAGAGGAAGGGATACGAGAGCCTTAGTGATTGGACTTTCTATGGCACATTTTATTCTGAGATTTGTGTTTGTTTGTTTTACTTTACTCTGTGGGTTGTTGACCAAACCTTGCTATTCATTGATGTGCAATGCATTAAAGTTTTTCCTGACTGTGAAGGGTTACACGTATCTAAGCTAGTATGCATATCCTCAGGGACTTTTTATGGAACTCTTGGTCCCAACCAGCCAGCCATGCCCGGCTGGCCCTGAACTGATCACCCTTGTCCACGTACTGGTGGACAAGTAATTATTATCATGTGACTGGCAAATACAGCGAGGTGGCCGAGGTTGTCTCAGAAAAAAATTATACCTGGTGATGGATTTGATATTTGGGAGTCACGGTTGGCTGAAGACTATTTTTTGCAATGAGCGTGGCAGGGAGTGCTGGTATCCAGACTGTCCCAGGCCCTGGGCTTGCCAGATGGTTGCAGCATGCTTCCTGGCGGAGCTTCGCAGTCACCCAGAGGCACCTGGAGCCCTCGGGCCAGTCTCTTTGCTGCAAGCAGCCTGAGTGGCTTATTCCAGTATGCTGTACAAATATTATTATTTTTATGTACATCTTGGTATGAAAAAATACTGAGACGTACTGGTGTTAGGAGACTATACTGGATTACAAGGCGCGGTGTTCGGGGCGATAGATAGCTCATGCTTCTCCTGGTCTGGGATCTCCCAACATGCTTTGCTGAGGTTGTTCCTGTCCCAGGAAACAGGGACGTCTGTGTAATTGGGTGGTCTGAGAGTTCACTCTTACCCAGCCACTGATCCAGTCTTCTGTGAGACAACCCAGCTGGTCCTAACACATGGGAATTAAAAAAAAAAAACAGAAAACAAAAACAGTTCATCCATTCAACATGTATTTATTGAGCACACTGTACTAAACCCTAGAGACACAAAGGCAGGTAAGACAAAGACCCCTACCCCAACGGACTTGACAGGGAGATGGATGCGTACAGAAGTAACCCAAATATGATGTGATGAAGGAAAGCCCACGCAGTTCTGGCCTGCAGCAGGGGACACCTGCCCGGCCCTTTACCTCTGCACCCAAGCAGGAGAGAAACACAGCAGGCACCAGACCCTCAATCTCGTTGCCCACCTGAGGGCATGTTTGAGCTCCTGGACCACAGTTCCAAGCGGTATAACCACTTCTTATGGAATCACAGGTTCATTCAGTTGCTAACCCTGACATCCTACCTGCCCGCCTCCGGTCCAAGCCTCCGGAGGCCCCCACGGTGTCTGACACATTTTGCCCCAGCAGGAGAGCAAGGTGAATGCTGGTTCCCGTCACACCACAGTTGTAGGCATGAAGTCAGAGAGAAAGCAGGGCACGGCAGAGCGGTTCTCCTCAGAGCCAAACACCGGAGGTGGATTTATGATCTGTTTTTCCCTTTCACGGAAGCCATTTCTTAAGCCTGAAAACTTTCCACTCTGAATTAGGTTGAGATTTTTGTTGAGAAAGGTCCAGGATGGGACAGATTGACCCAATCAGGTTTTTAAAAAAATCAGATTCAGCCATTAGAATAATAACTCTTGACTTAGAAGAATGGGAGGAAATCAAATGGGAGGAAATGAGCCAACGCTAATGGCTGTGGCATCCTAAGTGCCTTGTTTCTGAAAATCCAGGGACATTTTGGGCTTTGAAAGGAAACGTGTTTAGGCACAAGCTAAAGGTGGTGGTTCCCTTCTTAAGGTCACTTGAGATTTCGTTCGGAAAAAGCTGAAGAGGTCTTTGCCCTTGGAATAACCAGACTCTTTAGGTTTAAGCTGTGTGTATCCTTTCTATCCTAAAAGAACTAGGGTTAATGGAGCTTTTGCAGGGAAATGTGCCAACTCTTTACATGACTTGTCTCTTCTTTATCTCAATTACAGGGCGTTACTGATGAGTCACACTTGATGTTAGTTACCGCAAGGAACCCGATATGGGACTCGATCCCAGGACCCCGGGATCATGACCTGAGCCGAAGGCAGCCGCCTAACCCACTGAGCCACCCAGGCGTCCCAGTGTTTCTCACATTTTATTGAATGATAGACGATTCAAGAGATACAGAAGAACAAAAAATAGACTTTTCATGCCATCTGTGGCATCACTGTTGTCCTGGTGACAATCTGAAGCCCCAGGTCGTTTTTGCAAACATGAATGTTCCTCCTCAGAAGTGTGTTTGTCATTCATGCAGACTCTTCTTCGCACTTTAGGGAATGAGCGATGACCTCGGGTCTTTTGGGTCTAGGAAATGTTCCTCTGGCTGTAAGGAAGTTTCGTGAGGCAAAGATTTTTAGACACTGCGAGCATAATTTTGTGACTTTTGTTGGGAGCGGTTTATACTGGTGTCTGGAACATCTGTAGTGCAGGCCCTCTTGGATTAATAGAAATTCTATCTGTTCAAGGAACTCAAGGGAGTTGTGTTGAAAACAGGAAGACTCCTCAGAGGCCAGAAAGCAATTGCTGAGATTTGCCTTTCCTTCCCTCAGGGCAACCAGCTCACCTGGTCTGCTCTCTGTCCTCCCAACCACATACCAGTCTCCTCTTGCCTCAGGGTCTTTGCACCTGCTCCATCCTCTTCCTGAAGACTTCACCACCTCAGCTCTTTTTAAGCCTGGTTATCCTCATTCTCCATGCCTAGCTCCAAAATCTGGGTGCTTCCCTTGACTATCTGATTTAATAGTCTGTTATCCATGTTATCACACTTATTCCAATCTGTAACTATCTTGTATATTTATTCATTTGTGATCTGAGCCTCCTTCACTTCTGTGCAAGACCCATGACAGCAGGGCTTGGGTCCTTCTTGCTCCCTCTGTACCCCCACTGCCCAGCAGGGTGCTCAGCACATGGCTGTTGCTCAATGCTTATTTATTGAGTGAATGAATGAGTAAATTCATTCATACCTAAATAGATAATATTGAATTCAGCTGTATTAACAGAATGGGATATTACCGGATAACCCATAAGCCTTACTGAGTTTATATCATTTACCTGACAAATGTGCCCCCTGTGAACACAACCTGTGAATGGGTGGAGACTGCACGTAAGGGAAAAGGTGAGCTTGGCCATGAAGAGAAGAAATAACAACATGGCGATATTAAATTTGACTCTGTGGAAGTCTAGGGAGAGTCTGTTTGCCTTGAAGAATTTTTAATAAGCCTGAAAACATTTCATCTATCAAAATCTTGTCACTCATCCGTGTTTCCCACTCCCAATATGACTTCTCCCGAGAAAATAGAAATGTCCACCCACATTCCTGATTGCCTCACACTTCTCATAACAATTGGGGGTGGGCTAGCAGGGGAGAAATGTCAGTAGAGGGGTTTTTAAAAACCTCCTTTTAGAGACCCCTAATTCCATGGTTTGTTTTAAAGGGGGGCAGCTCCTGTCTTAAGTCTTAGGCTTTTGACTATACAGATCTGCAGCTCACACCGAGCGCTGTCGATGACTAGGAAATGGAGCAAACACATGTAATGTCAATTTGGTGAACAGAGGTGGGAGGATATTTGTGAGGAGGGGCCCAGAATTGCCTGCAGGCTGTGAGAGATCGCCTGAGTACAGGCTTCCAGATGACGGAAGGAAGACTGGGAAAGTCTGAAAGAAGAAAATGAATAATGCCCTCTGGTCCTGAGAACCAGGGCGCTGAGATCAAGGTCAGGGTTGGAGAGAAAAGATGGGAACTGCAGTTTGGGGAGGCCTGGGGATCTGAGCTGTAAGCCCATTTGTAACAAGTTTAGGAATGGGAGACTTGCTATGGCCCAGAGCAGAAAGTGGCCTCAGCCGTTTAGGGAGAAAGATGTTGGCGATGCTTAAAGATTCTTGTGTCAACCTGTGAGTGAGCTGGCAGCTGACTTCCGGCCACTGAGCACCCCCCTTGAGTCTTGGGGAGCACATTCTTGGGTTACGTTCTCACCAACAGAGTCTCCAAAGGGCCAGCCGTCTCCTCTAATGTATCCTAAGTTCCATTTGCGAAGTACCAGGTCCTGTAGAGATTCCGAGAAGGCTGTGGGTCAGAAAGCCTTTAGGAAAGAGCTGGTTCTGAGGGATATGCAGCCCTTGGTGGAAAGGGGAAAGGAAGGCCTTGGGATTGGGGACAAAACAACAAGAGTAGAGATCCAGAAGAAGCACCAGAAGGACAATCGTTAGAAGCTGATGTGAAGACCTGCTCTGTATTGGTTCTGAGGAGAGGAAGACGCCAATGGGCCATGAGGGACCATGGAGGGAGGAAGCACTCTCTCTAAAGAGAGGAGAGTAAAAATATAGAGGCTGATGATAAAGGAGACACACTTGAAAAATATCACCTTTACCAAAGAGTGATTGGCTTTCCTTTCTTTTGAGTGAGGTGTTCATAATTTATCAGCAGATATTGATTGGATTTCCACTACGTTGCCAGGTACTGTCCTTGCTTTGGGGAGAAAGCTGGAGCTAACTGTGGACAGAAACGTCCCTTCTTTCATGGAGTTTGCATTCTAGTGGGAAAGATAGAAAGTAAACGAGTAGTAAAGTAAGTCAGAAGGTTGCGCACACTATGTCGGAGAACAGAACCGGTCCAGGGGCTGAGGTATCAGGTAGAGGCTATGGCATGGGAGCCATTTTGTCTTGCAAAAGCAGACAACTCCACTTTGCCAGGTCCCACTCACTCACTCATGTTTTCATCCACTTTCTCATATTTCTTTTTGCCAGACACTGTTCTGGAGCAGAGCTGTAACCAAGACAAACAAACTCCATCCTCAGGGGAGCTCATGGTCTAGTAAACAATCAACAGACAAGTAAATAATGTAAATGTAAGTAGTAGGGATCACTGTGATCGTGAGCAGGAAAGGAGTGCGGGAGGCAGTGAGGAGGTGCCTGAACAGAGAAGGAATGAGCCACGTGCTGAGGGGTGAAGGGCATCCTAGAGAAGGGAAAAGCAGGGCAAATGCCCTGAGGAGGGACTGAGCTTCCAGTATCACAGAGCGGCAAGTTCATGGCTTATGAGGTCTTTCTTCTCCTCTCCTCTTTTCTTTCCCTTCTTTTCTTTTCTTTTTAAATTAGTTAATTAATTAATTTAGGAGAGAGCGAGCAGGAATTGGGGTAGGGGGAGGAGGAGCAGAGGGAGAGAGGGAATCTCAAGCAGACTCTTTGCTGAGCGCAGAGCCAGACGCTGGGCTCAATCCAACGACCCTGAGATCATGACCTGAGCCGAATCCAAGAGTCAGATGTCCCACCGACTGAGTCATCTGAGTGGCCCACCCTTATCCTCTTTTAAAGACGTTCTGCTTCTCAGTAAAGAACCTTCATAAACCAAGGCATCATCTTCCTGTATGGGGGAGGCAGTGTGACGTCAGAGAAACTGTGACATCACACAACTCAACTGCTGGGGGTCTAGTTAGAAGAACTGCTTTTTTTCTCACCTAAAAAATAAGGTTTTGGGATTCCATTCTCTTGCTCATATCCATCAACCTCTGCTTTGTGATGGAAGAGACAGCAACTTGAACGTTCTTAAGCAGAGAAGGAAGGCGAGATTCCGCTCCCTTTCCGGCTGGTTTCCTCCTTGCCTTCTGGTTCTTCTTCAGTTCTGCGACCAGCAGGGGAAAGAACTCCCTGTGGCCACCGCAAAGCCTGTGCCATAAAGTCAAAAGCTTTTGCTGATGTATGTGGTGGCAGTGGTCAGTGAAGGGTTTTTGGACACTTGCCTGATATCCAGTGGGAGACACAGAAGTTCTGAGAGCTGGAAGCAGGAAAGAACCCATCTTGGGGTCCTAAGAGTTGACTTCTCAGAGCCTACAGCAGAAGCATATTGGTGGCAGGCAGGGGATCTGTGCATGGCCACAGACCCCATTCGTTGGTGCAATGTCATTCAGCTTCCCCAGAGTCCCCGACTCTACACACTGCAGTGCAGACCCAGTTCTAACCCAGGAGCTCAGTGTGCAGCCTTGGTCCTCCTGCCACGTTCCAGCTCACCGGGTTGGGACATGGAGCTGTTACTGATGGAGAACCTGAGGCTCAGACATATGAAAGGGCTTGCTCAGGGGTGCACCATGGTGGAGCAAGGACTTGAGCCCAGCTTTTCTGACTTATGCCGGAATCTTACGGGAAGATAGTTCCACTGAGAGAGGACGTGGACAGATTCTAAACTCCCAAAGATGGCCTTGCTGCCTAGCACTGCCCATGGCAGTGACTCTCCTCCTCGACTGCACATTAGAATCTCCTGGGGGGCGTTCAAAACTCCCGGGCCAAGTCTCACTGGGCCGATGAGAACAGAGTCTCCGGCAGCGAGCCCAGGCATCAGTATTTTGTGACAGTGCCACGATGCAACCAGGATTGAGAACGGCTGTCTAGGGGCAAGCTCAGTTTCAGCTGTTGAAAATGAAAATATAATCATTGAGGAACCTTCTCTCCAAAGGGAAAAAAGAAAAGAAAAGAAAAAAGGAAGGAAACACGCTGATAATTTGCTACTTTTTCTTTCCCTGGTTACTCCAGAGAAGTCATTTTTCAAGATAAGGACCTGGGTTAAGTGGGTGCAAATGCATGAATAAAATGTGAAATAAATTACTCAGTGAGAAATAAAAGCTATGAATAATGTAACAGGGGGAAGAGCTGGGAGAACTAGGGCAGAAAGCAAAGCCAAGAAAATATAAGAAGAGGGTCACTTGGGGAAGGCTCTGTGGGTGTGAATACTAATGGAGGAAGAAAACTAGTGTGCAAATCCTCTCTTGTTGAGGCTTCTGAGCAAAATGTGCCCTGGGTACCTGAAGGGTATCAGCTCTTACGAATGATTGACACACTCCGGCCAGAGGCTGCCAGCGCCTCCCAGGAAGGACGGTCACGGCCCGGGTCTGTGCGGTGTGTCTAGGACAAAGTGGGGATGCTCTCAGCTCCGAGGTGGAGTGTGGGGAGAAGGGTGGGGTGTGGGAATCAGGATCCATAGTGGGTGGATTGGAGGGGGGGGCCTCGGTCCGTCCGAAGAGCTCTGGTGGTTGGGCGCATTCTTCCCCACTCTCTTCTCTTGATCCCTCTCCTCCACCCCTCCACTGAGAATTGCAGTGTGACCAGCCCTCCATAAGTGCAAACCCAATGGGATGGCTTTAGGAGGTGGGTCCTTTGGAAGGTAATTAGGGTAAGTTGAGGTCTTGAGACCTCAAGATTGGGATTAGCACCCTTCTGTGAGCCACGTGAGAACTTGCTTCCTATTGCTGCTCCCCACCCTAAGAAAAAACAATGGGAAGTTGGCAGCCTGCACCCCAGCAAAAGGCCCTCCCCAGAACCTGACCAGTCTGGCACCCCGATCGCACACCTCCAGGCTCCATAACCGTAAGAAACAAGTTTCTATTGTTTATAGGCCACCCAGTCTACGCTATTCTGTTACAATGGCCTACAATGGCCTACAACGAAGACAGGTATATTTCACAATGTTCTCAGTGCATTGACTGGGAAGGCAGATATTATTATCAAAGTGTGGCTAAACAGATCCCAACACCCTCAATGATTTACAGTGTTACTATGGTTTCCTGAAGGAAGAAAAAAAAGTTCCAAATTGGCAGATTGGCATAAATGGTGCATAATGAGAGATCCTTTTGATTGCCTCGGATAGCAAATGGGTGCCTTTGATGTGAATGTCTGTAAATGTGCTTTCGACACCTGTGTGTAAATGCGTAAGGCAAATATTGTGGTGCCAGGCCCAGCGGAAATTGCCAGAGACACAGAAATTCCCAAACAAACACTTAGCATAACAACTCTACCAAACTAATCATAATGTTCCCATTGAATCATCTAAAATAAGACGAGATCTCTCTTGCCTGCACAGAATTAGTCAAACTCCTTTTCTGCATGATTACGTCTCTGGCAGAAGCTTCCTTTGGGCTTATAACCCACTTATTTAAGCATGGCCAACGCTGTGTACTCCTTCAGGGAAAGGAATACCTTGGGTCTCTTAAAAACAGGACAAGCCTAGGAAAGGGAGAAATAGTCACAAGCCATTTGATTGACAGCTAGAAGGAGAGGAAGGTACATCCTCCGCCTTTGGGTATGTGACTAATTCCTGGATTCATCCAGAAAAGCAGAGATGTGCTTATCTATTTGTGGTTAGAACCCCAAAGCTACCCAACCCAGGGTGACGTCATGCTGTGGGAGTCCCACTGACAGTTGCTGAATAGATGTTAGCCTCAAGGAGAAATACTATGGCTCTGCAACCTTTTAGGTGAAGGGCGGAGGGCACTGAACACTTTAGATTCTGCGGGCCATATGTTCTCCATCGGTTCTATCTACCCAGTTCCATTGTAATGCAAAAGCAGCCCTGGACTCTATGTAGACTATATGTAAAGTGGGAGTGGGCATTTTCCAATAAAACTTTATTTACAAGAACAGACCATGCACCAGGTTTTACTGAAGACCGTATTTTGCCAAGTCCCTCCCCCTCGTTTACGTTACTGAGAATGATAGGGACGCGTGGAAGGTGATTGTCTTCACCAAATTATAGAGTATGATTTTTAGAGGCCGTGTAGGATAGTAGTTAAGAGCACAGATCTGAAGCATAAATTCAGACCCCTTCCTGGCTGGATGACCTTGAGCAAATGATCAAGCCACTCTTGGCATCACCTCAATCACTTAAAAAGAGAATAATAATAGAACTTAATGTCGTAGTTTGGGTCCGTCCTAAGAAGAGCCCAAGGGAAGGACCCAGGGGCAAGTCATTTATTTGGAGGCGATCCCAAGAAGCCCAAATGAGGAGTAAGAAGAGCAAGTGACACAGTGGGTGGGGAAAGGTTCGGGGGGGGGGGCATAAAGAGTGGGTTGTCCTCGCAACCAGGGGGGCCATTACGCTCCGGACCCTTGGAGCACCGTGTAGGATGGGGATACCTGCACGCGGTTCGTCATCCCCCTCCCCCTGACCACAGAGACCATCGGGATGGGCCAGGGGCACCTGAGCAGGGCGGTCACGTGGGCCACACTCCCTCCTGGAGGGTGTTGCAACGGAGGTGAGTTAATATCTGTGAAGCACTTCGGTAAAAATGCCACGTATTCGGTAAGTGCGATCGAGTCATTGCTAAGCAGCAGGAACGAAAATATGGCCCAAGGAAAGTTAAATTGTTGAAATTTCACACCTCCGAAGGTAATGCTGGCTGGAGGCTTAGCTGAGTTCCACTGTGGATTCGGAAGAAACGTTTGAAAGTTTAGGCTGCGTGTGGGTAAATTATAGGCAATGGCCTTTCCAGCTTGGTAAAGTCGATGGACACCGTGTATGACATTAGCTGATGATGGTGAATCAGGGTGACCCCAGGAAAGCTGGAGACACAGGCTAGCAAATAAAACTTACACCTGATTTAATGTATGCATAGCTGTTACAGTGGCATGCTAATTAGGTACAAATGATATGCTGCTTGCATAAATTACTATAATTTGTATTACTTTTTTGAAAATTTTAATTCCAGTGTAGTTAACATACAGCATTATGCTAGTTTCAGGGGTACAATATAGCGACTCAACGATTCTATATATGACTCAGTGCTCATGACGATAAGTGCGCTCTCCATCCCCTTCACCTATTTCCCCCATCCCCCACCCACCTCCCCTCTGGGAACCATCTGTTTGTTCTCTACAGTTAAGAGTCTGTTTTTTTGGTTTGTTTCTTTTTTTTCCTCTCCTTTGTTCATTTGTCTTATTTCTTAAATTCCACATATGAGCGAAATCATATGGTGTTCGTCTTTCCCCGACTGACTTATTTCGCTTAGCGTCATGCTTTCTGGATCCATCCACATCATTGCACATGGCAAGATTTCATTTGGGATATATGTGCCCCTATGTTGATTGCAGCATTGTTTACAATAGCCAGATTATGGAAACAGCCCAAGTGTCCATCTACAGATGAATGGAGAAAGAAGATGTGGTGTATACACAATGGAGTAGTATATTACTTTTATACAACCAAATATACGTGTTTCTTTTCTCACTCTGTTAATCCTCCAGTACCTAGGAAGCTGACAATTTTTGCTACTATGGTTTAATCAACATGACCTCCTCTGTTTAAGGATAAAGGTCTTGAATTGAATCCTGTGTACTTTGGGCTTCCCTTGTATACAACCTTTCTGATCTCAATTCCACTCATTCTCACCCCATCAGATGTCACATCCATGCTTCCACCTCACTTCTCCATGGAGTTTTAAAGCATGCACGCATGTTCTCCCTCCCCTTTTCCTGAGAGTTTTGGCTGCTCACAGGATCTGTCTGGGGAGGGAGCCACAGCCTTATTACCATACTCAGCAGGCTGAAGAGGAAGATTCCTGGCCCAGAGTGCCTGGGAGAGAATAGGGAGCACAGTGGGAATGAGCCCTGCATCTTTAACATCTGGAGTCCAGGTGGGTTGGAGGGGAAGTGTCGGTTTTCACAGGAAGTAGGGTAATGAAAAGACAGTGCCCACATAAGTTGGTTCTTGTTTCCAGAATTCATTAGCAAAAGCTTGGATGATCTTTGGCATGGCTCAGGAGCTGTCAGAATAAGCCTTCAGCCACATAAGGGGACTAAAGGAATAATCTCGAACTCGAAGAGAAGGAAACAACTATACCTCTTATATAACCTCACCAGGCACCCACATAACTGAAGTAGAATAATCTTCAGAGACATTTCCAGACAATAACATGCATCTTAGTCAAAATGCTTTTGGCAGCAAACCAAGACAAAACCAACTGAAAGTTGGAAATTTGGTATTTTGCAAAAAGAAAACATCCAACATTGCTAAGTTCAAAAATGGTCATCAAGGATCTAGAGCGTGTTCTGCTAACCCGTATGTAACCTTGGGCTAACCTCTCCCCACGGCTGAAGATGGGTGCTGCCTCCTCACACATCAAAGAGGAAGAAGACCATGTCTTTGTGAATGTCTCTTTTCAAGTGATGAAATCTACTCATTGATCACAATGGACTACAGCTCAGTTTTAAACAATCCACAGGCAGAGAAGTGGGACCATCGTGGTTGGCTTAGGTGGCTCAGGATTTGCCCCTGGAGCCGGGCTGGGGTTGGGATCAGCCTTCCCTGATTCACAAGAAAGAAGAGTAGATTCCAAACCAAATCTAAGCTCTGCCAATAAAGAAGTAGGCGGACTGAACGTTGCCTGACAACCAACGGTAGGATTTTAGAGATATTACCCCACCTTATATTCTCTTACTTCCCCCAGCCTTTCCTATCTTTTTGCAGATGGCTAAAAGTCCTTTTCATGATGAGAGGTGTTTTATTCTACAATTTCAGAGGAAAGCACAAAAATATAAATGTGGCTGGAAGAAGAGTATGAGTTGCATGATTTTCTCTTAAATGGAGAAAGACTGGTGTGCAATTTTCCCCTTTTTGGGAAAAGGAAGGATATTAGCAACCAGAACCAATGAGATTGGCATCACTCTTTGCATGCCAATATTTTAAAGTACTTGCCTTATTTCATGGTTACCTAAGTACTGAGGACTCCCCTACTCTCTGAGCCCGTCGTAGTCATGAGACTATTATTCTCTCTATATATTATTGCTGTATCCCCAGCAAGCAGCGCAGGCTGGCACGTACTTCCTGTTTTGCCAAGCTGCTCAAGTGCCCACGTTGGTAGGAAGTACGATGAGGAACCCTCAGCCCAGTCACACATCCCAGGTGTAAATCCGGCTTGTTCCAGTCTCCATGGTTCCACTCCAGGTTCATTGGTACCTTTCCTTGGTTCTTGGTGACATTTTTCAGGACAATTTATCCAAATTTAGTAGCCCTGCCCCACAAATATACCTGCCGCTTAAAATTTGATTTCTTGCTTCTCTCCATTGGTTAGTTAATAGCCCTTCCATTCTTCTCACTTTTTATTCCCCAACTGGTACCAAGTTTCAGAAGACGTCTCTCTACTTTATTTTTTAACCATCACGGACTACAGATCTGTTTAATAGCCATTAACTGTTGTTATACTACTATGGGGTTTTGCTTTTATTTGAATTGATCATTCCCTCTTGTACCTCTTTTTTTTAAGGTTCCCATTTCCTGCTCTCTCCATCAATCCTCTCCTCTCCTGAGACTCATAATCCCCATTGTTGTGTCTGCCCTCCGCCATTTTGTCCATTATGAAGGAACATCCCCCGAATGTGCATTTCCATCAATGTGTTAGCGATAACTTACAGGGGCACAAAAACAAAAGAGACAATGCAGTATTGACAAAAGTGCATACAAATGGCCAGTTTGTATGTTCACTATTCCGCATCTCCTGCACCTGGTCTCATCACCCGCTTCAGTGCATATAAACCAGGAATCGTAACATGCATAAATTCAGGAAGTGCTCGAGAAGCCTACCAGCTAGAACCCTAATGTTCTTTTCCCTTCTCCAACAGATCCTATTTTTTCCCATGCAGATGGGTGCTGATACGTATATAACTTGAAAGGGCTTATAAGGTCCACAAAGGAATCTCACGTCCAAATTAAAGTTGTATCCTTAGCTCACCTCACCGTGCAAAGGCACTGTAAACTATTCGGTGACGTTAATTCCCTTCTGGCCGCCTCCACAATAGCTAACCACAGCAGGAGAAATTAGGGAAATGAATTCCAGGCATGCCTTAGGATTTATTTTCTGTGTGAGTTTTAAGCTAAAACTTTCACTTTCTGTATATATTTGATTTTCAAACCAGGCTACAGAGAAACAAAGGGAGTCGAACCCTTCTCTATGGTGTGACAGGCAGACTTAGCCTTCTTGGGAGTCTGCTGTGGTGGTTTTTGTTGATTCATGAGGTTGGGTTATATTTTGCAAATTTTCTTTAATAGCATATACCCGCACTGTGTTCATGTTGTAGGGTCTTCTTTACTCCATTGTGGAGATCAACGTATCAGCTGGGTATGTATATTCACACCGGTGCCTGTTTTTCTGTTTGGGAACCAGAGAGAACAAGGTGAGCAGAGTTGGAATGCGAGAGCATATTTAAGGGGTAGGATCATGAGTTTATGGGCACACTTAGTACCAGACCCTAAGGGAGTCATTACAGACAGACTTCGGAATTGCTTGAGAACCAGCAGCATCATAGATTTTTATAATCATGTCAGTAGCTGTGCTAGATTTGCTTAATGTAGTTCTGGGCACAAAACTGGGTACAATACCCACTTGTTGAATTGAGCAGAAGCTTAAGGAGAAAAACGGAAGAAGCTTAGAGCCCATAGGAAGGAGGGAGCCTCTAACCCCTTTTCAGAAATGAATGAAACCTCAGTGTTCTGTCTTCTATCCTCTCTAGAGTTTGAAGTCAATTTTCCAAAGATCAGGGCTTAAAGGGGAAGGAGTGCCTTGGGGAAGAAGATTAAGGAAGGGGTTATGAAGATAATAGCTCACATTTACTGGGAACTTACTGCAGACTGAATCCTATGACCGTGCTTTACCAGGACATCAGGGGAATCAAATGAAACTCTGGACCCATAAACTTTTAACTAACCCCATTCTTTAATTATGAAATTAATTTCTAATGTGCCTTTATTGTGTCCCAATCTACCCAGGAATTTTAATATAAAGCAAAGGCATCTTAGCTTGTTCTTATGCTTAAAAACTCACAATGAAACAACAGTGAGGGATTTCATTAGGCCGATGGACTGTGGATGTAGCCAGACTGATGTTGATTTATAAAGCCAAATAAATTGGTTGGCCAAATTTTAGCCTGGTCTTGGACATGAATCATAACAGTCCTGAAAATGAATTATTCCAACTAGCCTGCCTGCTTTTCTCCTTCTTGGCAGGGAGAAATAGCGTGCATGGGGCTGAACAGCAGAGAGGGACTTGCTCATTCATTCGACAAATATTTACCGGGTCTTACTAAGCACCATGCAGTATGCTAAGCACAGAGGATACAACATGAATAAAACTAACTCCCTTCTCCCAGGCAGCTCACGTCTAGACGGGAACACGGGTCTATAAACAAATAATGTCGACACAGGGCAAAAAATTTTAAAAGAGAGGAATTATCAAGTAGAAGAAGCATATAAGGGGAGCATTTAATGTGGACTTGGGGAGGAGAGGAAGGGAAGGGCATCTATAGGAAAGACCTGAAGGATGAGTTAGCAGGAAGCCAGGAGCAATGGCAGGAACATTCCAAGGCTTCAAGGTCATGGCTGTAGACAGGAAGGAACAAAAACAATGGCGGAGTTACACGGTGAAATGGGATATTGATGTGGGCATTTAGGCCATGTTCCTAAGGGTGATGTGACAATAGCCACGAATCCAAGTGGTATAAATAATTGAAAAGACTTGCTGGAGGAATTAGGGCATTGGGCCTCTGAAATGTGTCTCCTGTGGTCTCTGGCATGAATCTCACTAGTTTAGGCTCATGACATGCACATGATCGACTATGTGAACCAACCTACCATGTAATGATATGTGCACATGTATCCAAGTGATACTAATGAGCTGCTTGGTAACCCAGCATAAAGAACTATAATCAATAGTCCCTAGGGGCACCTGGGTGGCTCAGTGGGTTAAGCCTCTGCCTTCAGCTCAGGTCACGGTCTCAGGGTCCTGGGATCGAGTCCCGCATCAGGCTCTCTGCTCAGCGGGGAGCCTGCTTCCCCCCTCTCTCTCTGCCTGCATCTCTGCCTACTTGTGATCTCTGTCTGTCAAATAAATAAATAAAATCTTAAAAAGAAATAGTCCTTGAGTTAATCCCATTTTCTTCTCCTCACTCTGTTAGCTCTTAAGTATCTATAATCAATGAAATGTCATCAGCCATTCCTCACCTCATGCTCAAGCAATCCTATGCAAATTAAAACACCAAACCCCAATATCTTGTTTCCTAGAACCTGGGGTTCCTCCCATCATGTCACATGCTCTGTGTTGAAATAACTTACATGTGAGTGAATCAAAAAGGGAAGTATTGTAGGGTCAAACAGCAATGGCCTAATAATGTGGAGAGTGGACAGATCTTGGAACTGTAATTGCTTTGGGGAGTAGCATTTTTATGTGGAAGCATGGGGGGGAATAACCACATTGGAAAAGGCTTCTCAGGAAAGGTCAGACACCATCCTGATGCATAGAAACAGGAGGGTTGCTGTGGTCATGAATGGGCCTTTTGTGCAGTCATGCTAGACCAGGCTTTCTCTTTTCTTTTAATGAGGGCTTTTATGCTCAAGGCGAATTGTACCTTTAGCAATGGAATAAATTGTGCCATTCACAACAATTATGGGCAAAAAATAAATCCATAGAAATGCAGTTGGTGAAGGCTTTAGTTCAAAGATTGCAATCTCAACAATTATAAACACAGAAGAAGAAATCTTTGAAATTTTCCTGTCAGTTAATACAAGCTTGATTTGGCTGATCGGAGCTACCAGGGTGGGGTGGGGGAGGGGTGGATAAATTAATCCTAGACAGATAGCAGAAGCACAGGACCCCTCCCCCCTGCCAGACCAGGACAAGCTTTCTTCCCCAACTCGGAGTTATGAGTTTCATGCTTCTTCCTACCTACCGGTCGACAAGGAAAAAAGATGTATTGTTAGCAGTAGAAGAACACAACAGTTGAATCTGAATATTATTGCCTGTTTGCTGTGTGTCTCCCCACCCATGGCAGGATGGTGTTCTCAGCCTTCTTCATCCTTTTGACTTCTTTCGTCCCCTGGTGATCTGAAGTTATGCTATGAATAGCAATCAGAGGCAGCAAGAAAAACACTTTCTTGTCTTTTTTGATCATTTTTGCCCAAAGCGTGGACTACAGATCAGCATGACTTGAGTGTTTGTTGGAAGTACAGAATCTCAAGCTCTTCCCCAGAAAAATGAATCAGAATCTCTAGTCTAACAAGAAACCAGGATTTGCGAGACTGGGGATGAGCCCCTTGAAAGACCCTGAAGCAGATTCTGTAACTCTACGAAGCCCCTATTCTAGTCACCCTCCAGGATGGAGCCAGGAATGAAAGCTTCACAACCTGCATGACTAGGGGCACCTGTCAGATGGAGCCAGGACCCTGGGAGGAGAGAAGTGGGTCGGGAAGGGGGAAAAGGAGGGAGAGGAATGTAAAGGCCTCCCAGGAGCACACTGAGCTGACTCCAGATGAACTGGGGGTGAGTCCGTGCGATAGGTCAGGATTTCAGCCATTCTCTGGACTCTTTATTTGCAATCAGCCTCTTTAGAAATGCATTGCCTATGTGTGCGCCATTTTACACTATTACAAGGCTTGACAACTCTTGAGTTTTCTGAGGGTAAATTACCTCTTTATTTTTTTTTAAATGGTAGTTTGGCAGTAAGAACCCATATTTTGCTGACTCTTGCTCCTTCCTGGTGCTGCAGGGCCCAAGGATTTCCCAAAGGAGCTGTGCATGTGCTCCCAAACTCTTATCATGTGGCATCTGTAGGACCCCGTGGCCTCTCCTGAGTAGAGCCACTTTTCCTAAGGTGAGTTCTGTGTGTTGAATATGGCTACCATGTCTGTTGGGTTTCACTGTGTCTGGAGGTCATGTAGCCCCCCACAACTGGACCACCATTGCTTGAGGGATGAACCCCCTGAAGTGAAGGAGCAAGGGGAAGAGCTCGTACACTCTGTTGTAGAGTTACCAAATCTACTCACCATGACATGTTATAATTTTTTTAGTTTTTGCCCCACATGCATCCCTTCCTAAGATTCAGACCATCTCCATTGGACCCAGCCTGGGGAGATCCCTCTTACCTTGAGACTTTATATGTGGGTCAAGTTTATTGGGTTAGGTTGGGTTCATGAGTTCTTTTCTTAGTGGGGCAAGCAAATAAACTTCCAGTGGGGCTTCCCCACCAATCCAGCATAAATGCCAGACATTTTTTTCTTTTATTTTTTATTATTTTATTTTATTATTATTATTTTTTTTAATGCTCAGACATTTCTTAATCCTGAAAGCTGAAGCTTTCAAATCTGAAGTTGGGATTCCCATTACCTATACAAACTATACAAGAGAAGAATTCCTTCCACAGCATGGATTCAGCTCTCTCAATTGAAGTTTCTTTTTAAAGATTATTTATTTATTTATTTATTTGAGAGGGAGAGAATGAGAGAGCGAGAGAGAGAACATAAAAAAATAAGAGGGGAAAAGTCAGAGGGAGAAGCAGGCTCCCTGCTGAGAAGGAAGCTCAATGCCCGACTGGATCCTGGGACTCCAGGATCATGACCTGAGCTGAAGGCAGTTGCTTAACCAACTGAGGCCCTCAGGGGCCCTTGATTGAAGCATTTTTAAAATGCACTAAAAATTTGAAAAGGCATCAGGGAATTTCCAAGAGCTTCCCATTGCTGCAACACCACCACAATCTTCTCCTTACGCACCCTCTTCTGATGATCTCAGTGAGTTTCCCTCTCTTCCTGCTGGAGGCCAGTGGCCTCTCTATCCCTGCATGTTCTCTTTCTCTCAAGACTGACCGCCAAAAGGGAAGTCGTTTGCGCCAATATTCCAAGTTCTTGCTCTTCCTGAAGACTTTCATACGGGCTGTGCACATTTTAAGAGTTTTATTGTTAATCCCTTCAGGAAACAGACCCGTGAAAACAAAAACTAAAAACACAGGGAAGTTCTAAGTTATAGAAGCTTACAGGTGACGACTCTGTTACCTGGATAATAAGATCATAAAAATAATAATGATAACTGAGATTTATTGAGCACTTACTGCAGACCAATTTCTCATGAGCCTTATCTGAATGAAATATTGCAGTTGAAAACTGAGGATCATAGAGATGAAAATCCTCGCCTAACATCACCCAGCTGGTCAGTAGCAAGTGCACAGTTTTACTGTTACCCTTCACACTGTAAGTCTTAAGTACTTTCTGTCTTCCTTCTAGATCTCTTCTGAAATGGCATCTGGACGCTCCCATGCACTTCTTCCCCTGTTTCTATTCCTGAGAGTTGTACTCAACCAAAATTTTCACCATCCACTGGCACCCCCATCAACCTCTAGTGGGGATTTATACCAGGAACCAACAGCAGCGTCCCATGAGACATTGATACATCTTTCATTAAAGAGAAAAAAAAAAGATCGTCTGTGTTAAATACTTTTGGAAAGCATGGAGCTAAATAAGGTTTGAGAGATTTCTTTACTGATGGCAACTATCGTATGTACAGATAGCCATTGAAACCGTATTCCGTTTTTCTTCCTGAACACTTGCTAACACTGCAGAACACCAGGGACCCACAGAGCCGTGCTTCTCAAACTTTAAGATGCAGATCCAAGCTCTTGGGAGCTTGTTAAGGTGAAGATTCTGGCTCAGTGGGTCTGGGATAGGGCTTATTCTGCATTCACACCAGCTCCCAGATGCTGCCAGTGCTGTTGGTCTGAAGACCACACTTTGAAGAGTACGATCATGCAGTAAAGTCCTGTTGGTACTGCTCATAGAAGACATGCCAGCAAGAGGCATATCAGTAGAACCTCCATCACAAGAGGAAACTGAGCAAGAACAATAGGTATTCCCTTGTCTCAAAGGGGCTCTGTATGTTTTTGAGGTCGTCCATGTTCCTCTCCACTCTTCCCTTTGGAGAATTCTCCACGACCCCTCTATTGCAGTTTAGAAGAGATACCGGAAGGTAGGTACCAAGGACGCCAGGCATAGCCATGGCTGCCATATTCACCATGCACTTCAGATGAGTCTGCTGGGTTAGTGACCTCCTTTATGAATTGGCTCCTGAGCAGAACGTTGTCCAGCTTGGATGGGCCGCCCCAGACCATAGCTCCCAGCATAGGTAGTCCTGCCTCATCCTCCTGAGGGTAGCCGAAGCCCTCTTGAGAATCAGAACATGGCCGCTTCCTTTTTGATCCAGGCCCATCTGGTCAGAGGAACTTTGCCAAAGCAGATTCTGCTTTGGAAACAACTACGAACAGAATGTAATTTTATGGGGAGGGAGAACCCTCGCTTGATTCTACCCACCAGCCCCCCATCAAACCTTCCTCTATTACTTCCCCTGCCCATTTGCTGATCTTTTATGCAGACCACAGAAGAACCAGAGGAAGTACACATCTCTCTTCCAGCAGAACAGTTTTCCAGAAATGGGATGCTGATGTCTTCTCTCTGTATCGACACATGTGTTCTCACACTGCTTTTGGGGAGACCCAATTTAGATATGATTTCTCCTCTGCTAACCTCCCATGAGCTTTAAGTAAGCTTGGAGTGAAAGAGTATGAGTTAGCCTCCAGCCCTGGCGTCGTCTCTGCTCCTGCTCTAGCCCCGAACAGCTCTGTGGCCCTGGACATGGCAATGAATGTCTTTGAGACTTACTGTCTCATCCCTCGTAAGGAGCAGTGACTCCTACCATGCAGGATGGGTCTATGGGTAACCAAAGGGCCTGGCACACAAAGAGTGGGCATGTTAGCCAGCTACTGTGGTCATGTTTTTGCTTTGACAACATTTTCAATGGCTTATAGTCGATGAGACTCTAGGAAGCCGTCCCAGCCCTCGCTTTTACTATCAAGAGCATGTGAATTTCTGATGCCCTGGCAGACATAGGCTATGAGGACAATCTGAGTGTGACCTCTGTTACCCACACTGATCACTGGGATTGATGGGACTCATCTGGTTGGCTTCCCTCTCATGCCTCCTTGAGACCATTCCTACCTGTGAAGAGAAGGCAACAAGGGAAACTGAGGCCTTGCCCAGGCTGTCCCCAACTGACCCTTCTGGATCCTCTTTCCTGTGTGTCATTTGTACTCCCCTGGATGCCTACCTTTTAGAGATTGGGGCTGCCACTACCCACTTCCTACAGGCACCATCTTCCCACCTCCTAACCTGTGGCCCAACACACCAGACAGACACAGATACACACACACATGCTTTCACACGCACCACACACACGTACACTCACACATACAGATACACACATGTATACCACACCATACACACACATACACACCACATCACACACACATTCTTTCACATACACCACATAGACACACACATACACATCACACCACACAAACTCTCTCACACACACCACACACGCACTACACTCCCACATATAGACACACACGTATACACTGCACCACACACACAATCTCATGCACATGCATATATGCACCACATCACACACACTGTCTCTCACACACATATACACACCACACACATACACACTCACACATACAGACACATTTATATACACCACACACATAGTATCTCACACACACATATACACTATACTACACCACACACACACACAGTCTCACACATACACCACATACACATCCCACACTTACACAAACAGACTAAATATGTATATGCCACACCACACATACTCTCACACACACACACACACACACACCACACAACATATAGGCACTCTCTCACACACACCACACTCACACATATCGACACACATGTATATAACATGCCACACACACGTGTATCCCACACTCACTACACTCACACAAGTTACACAGACACACACAAACACACTCACAGAACAACATGCACACATGCACACATACACACATACACACATACACACGCAAAATTGCCTTCCACTGATGTAGTCGTCCTCCTTTAATTCTCAGCAGGTAACCAGGGAAATTTGAACATAATGTTTCAGAAAGCTCATAAATAACAGTAATGTCGTTTCCTCCAAGTTGCAAATCCCAATTTCCAAATCTCCTATCAGAACTTTAAAGAAAAATAATAAACCTTGTGATCAAATAGAAAAGAAATGCATTTACTTAAGAAGGCGAACTCCAAGCTAAGAAGAGATCCAGATATGAACGTGTGGAGAATAATGTTACATTATGGAGTGTTTCCCTCCCACAATCCCAGGACTGCTGTCCGAACTTCTCCTCCTTCTCTCTGGCTTCTGTTTAGCTCTCACTGGGCAGAGAAAACACGATTATCTGTCCACACATAATGTGCCCCAAGTTCCTCCACCATCTCCACACAAGAAGGGAGAAGAAAAGTCAGAAGAAAATGCAGTTTATGGGGCACCTGGGTGGCTCAGTGGGTTAGCCTCTGCCTTCGGCTCAGGTCATGATCCCAGGGTCCTGGGATCGAGCCCCGCATTGGGCTCTCTGCTCAGTGGGGAGCCTGCTTCCCCCCTTCTCTCTATGCCTGCCTCTCTGCCTACTTGTGATCCCTCTCTCTCTGTCAAATAATAAATAAAATCTTTAAAAAAAAAAAGAAAATGCAGTTTATTTCATTTCAGTTAAGCCACTCGGAATCTGAAGCCTTGGGTTTGAGGTCCTGGTCTGCTGTGTACCCACTGGGAGATGCCAGACATCTGCTTCATCTCCCTGAGTCTCAGTTTACTTATCCAGCAAAGGGGGATAACAGTACTTCCTTGACAGAATTTTTGTGAAGAAAAAAATAAAATAATATTTCTAAAAGTACTTAAAGTACTTGCATATACTTGAATATAGCCTAACACAGTGATATATTATTTACAAAAGTCCCTTGGCATCTCTAAGTTCCTGTATATATGTACATATGTATATACTTACTTACATATATAAAAAGTTGTATTATATTTTATATAAATAAATAGATAAACAAAATGTACATATAAAACTAATTTTTCACACACTCTGATTTCTCTGAGATGCTAAGTCTACTGTTGAGAAGCACCACCCATACCCTCCTTTGTCAGAGTTCCTACGCTTTCCTAGGAGCAAAACACCCTTAGATCCCTGGGCAGCTAAGAGATGAGCTTTATTACTATGATCTTTCTCTGGAACACAGATTTGGAAGGTGGGTAGAGGTGGGTCTTTCAATCGATAAGCTGACATTTACATGAAGTCAGAGTTCCTTGTTTGGGACAAAAAACTGGTCTTTACTCCATTTAAGGATGGTTTGTTGGCCTTATTCCATTTTTCTATCCCTAGTGCAGAGCAATAACTCAATTAACATTTTCATTTCAATCAAATTAGTGATCTTGCTTTTGACCTTGTACTCAGAGACCTGAATAATGAGGGGTTAATTTAGCTGATAATATAGACTTTTGCCATATTCATAACTAATATATGAGCAGACTTAGGGGAAAAACCATGAAAAGTTAAAAGAATATAAGATCCATGTCTGAATCCTAGGGAGACCTAGAATTAAAAAAATAATTTGGGGAATGGGCTGAGGTCTTATTAAATACATCTGATGTTTTCCAGCTGGAAAAAAAAAATAGTTGCCTGGGCAAGTCAGCTGGAGGGCAAGATTTCAGTGATACTTTGTGTCACCGATGGCACACTTAGATTTCACTAGAGTCTAAGCATAGATACCTCTTATTTATACCAGTCTTTGTTTCTATTTCAGTGATTCCCCAAAACTATATGTCATATTATATAAGAGCCATCTGGAACTGAATAGTTTCAACATTATGCTATGCTTTTTTTCTCCCGCTTTATTGATATATGATGGGCATATGCCATCGTGTAAGTTTAAGGTGTACAATGTGATGATTTGATATACAAACACGCTGTGGAATGGTGACCACAGAAAGGTTAGTTAACATTCATCACTGCACAAAATTCCTTCCTTCCCTCCTCCTTCCTTCCTCCCCTTCTTCTTCCTTCTTTCTTTCTCTCTCTCTCTCTCTTTCTTTCTTTCTTCTCCCCTCCCTCTCCTCTTCTTCCTCTCCTTCTCCTTCTCCTTCTCCTTCTTCCTCTTCTTCTTTTCCTTCTCTTCCCCTCTTCTCCTTCCCTTTCCCCTTCCTCCTCTCCCTCCTCCTCCTCCTCCTCCTCCTCCTCCTTCTTCTTCTTCTTCTCCTCCCCCTTCTTCTTCTCCTCCCTCTCCTTCTTCTTCTTTTTCTTCTTCTAGTAAGAACTTTTAAGATCTACTCCCTTAGCAAGTTTCAAACATACAGTACAGTATTGGAACCTGTTGTCAGTATGCTGTATGTTCGATCTCCAGAACTTACTCTTCTTGCAACCAGATATTTGTATTTTGTTACATTTTATATGGATTTTCCAATGTTGTAGAAGATCTTTTTGATAATTCCTTTAAATTTTTTTGAAATATGAAACATTGAAATTTTCTTGCAGTAATAAATGGCTAGAAATGGAATGGTAGAGTATAACCATAGAGCAATGGAGCTTTGTTTTTGGCACCACCAAAGGAGATGTGAGGTCAGTGGAAGAATAGGATGTTAGTTCTACAACTTCAGAGGTCACCCAAACCCTCCTGTTGGACAGGTGAGAAGCTGAGTCCTGGAGAGCATTCTTAACTTGCCGTAATCACATCCAGTTCTAATACTTAAAAAATTTTTATGTACCATAGTTAGATCATATAATAATTGATTACATAACATTGTTTTCAATAATTGTTTTGAGGTTTTATTTATTTATTTGACAGAGAGAGGGGGGGGCACAAGCAAGGGGAGCAACAGGCAGAGGGAGAAGAAGAAGCAGACTCCCTGCTGAGCAGCAACCCCGCCCCCACTATGGGGCTCTATCCCAGGACCCCGAGATCATGACTTGAGCTGAAGGCACACCTTAACTGACTGATCCACCCAAACCCCCCAGTTTTAAATAAATTTAACAAACTTAGTATAATTGATACTTATAAAATGATATGACTAGCCTTATATCCTTTGACAAAGATAAAAATTGAGAACTGCGTTATTGCACACAATCCCTTTCCTCCGTCCAGGACCACAGTTAACTTGAGGGATCTTGAGTTGTTGGTGTTGCCCTGTGTTCAAAGCAAGAGGAAAGTCTCACTGCTTAGGATAATAAAGCATCTCATTTGTTTTCTGAAGGCAATTTACTTAAGAAGCTTACTAGAAACCTTTTCAAAGCTGAGATAGGATCTGTGCAAATAAACTATTTTGCTAGAAAATAAATATTTACAATAAAAGATCATTGGATTTCCATTTATCATTGTTCTATAGTTCTCAGGATTCTGGAAAAATAAAATCTATATCTTTCTTCCCAAATCTGGAGAGAAAATTTCTCTTGTTCTTTTCACAAAAGAAAATTCACAAAAATAAAGAAAATTCAAAGCAATTCAAAGTCCGAGAGGGTTTGTTGGAGTTCCTTTTTTTTTTTTTTTTTTTGTTAAGCACATGCTGGTTCTAAAATTTATTTGTTCATGTCAAAGGCCACAAGCAGTCAAGAAAAGCCTAAAGAACGAAGTGGAAGGACATGCGCAACCAGACATCCACACTTAATACAAAATGACAAAAGCCAGTGTGGGATTGTTGCAATGACAGACAATCTGATGGACCAGGACGGGATCCTGAAACAGCTCACCTGGCTATGGGCACCTGCCTTTGACAAAGCTGATGTCGCAGAGTAGAGGAAGAATCGTCATTTCAATCAGTGGTACTGGATCAACTCACGTCCACGTGGGGAAACAATGTGACCCCCCCCAAGACAAAAATACCTTTGGGGTAGGTACTTAACTTAAGTGGAGGTACTGCAATCCAGTTTTTAGAAGATGCTGTAGAGATTGCTTAAACAGAATACAAATACCATAACTGTAAAAAAAAAGAAAAAAAAAGATTAAGTTAGATTATGGTAAAAATAGGAGCGTGTGTGCCTCAAAAGACACAATTGAGAAAATGAAAGGCAAGCAGAAAAATAGAAGATATGTGCTATATTCAGAACATAACTAGAATTTCTACAACTAAATAAGGGAAAGGCAAACAACTCTGTGAATATTCAGCGAGATGCTTTTCATGTGGAGGGTAAATCCATTCCTGCTCTGAATCGTTGGAGCTCATTTTGGGGGAGACTCGTGTTTCCCACCTCTAAGGTACTATTTCTGAATATAAGCAGTAGATTCAAAATAAATATGATAGCCCCATGATGCTAAAGACAAAGAAATAAACCTTGAGTTACTTTGAATCCATCATTCTATGTGACCCCAAAACTATAAAACAGGGCACAGACTGCAAGGTGTAATTTTGCTTGGGGAAGTGCAGACTTTACCTCCGAGGTAAACGATTTTATTGAATTTGAACGCTGTTTTGAAAATGTAAGTTTATTATTTTTAGTCGTGAGTTCATTTTCGAACTAAAGACCGAGTCAGGAAGATTGTGATCCCTGATGATTTTGTGATTACTTTCCAAACTACCCTTATCACATAGAGAAAGTGTCATAGATGGTATCCAGCTGTCAAATACTCTACACATTCCATAACCTTGGTCTGAAAAGATGGGCAAGACCTCTACTCAAAAAGCTGTGAAAAGAATTGGGAGACATTAAAGATGTGGATACGTGGAGGGACGTATTCTGTTGAAGGATTGAAGGATAAATGCTGTCATATATTAATTCTCCCCAAATCACTTATTATAAAGTCAAACCAAAATTCCCCTAATTTTTTTATCAGAACATAAAACATAAAGTTTTAACACTTTAAAAATAATGTGATTACCAAAAGTCACTATTCACAGAATACAAAGGCAGACCATAGAGAGCGGTATTTGAAATGCATGTAATTGACAACTGACTCTTATCCAGAGTACATAACCTACATACATACATACATACATAAATACAAAACCTAGAACTAACGTATCCAAAAAGCCAGACACAAAATAATGTATGCTAAGTATCTTTATCTATTTATATAAGGTTTTAAAAAAGGCAAATTTAAACTCTGGCCTTATGAATAGGTAAAGAAAATTATATATAATTTTCTTTATGTATAATTCTATATATGTACATATATGTTATGTATGTATAATTCTATATATGTGTGTGTGTGTCTGTGTGTGTATTTTCCACCATGGAATGTTAGTTTTTTGTTTTTTTATATAAGATTTTTTAAAAATATTATTTATTTACTTGACAGAGAGAGAGATCACAAGTAGGCAGAGAGAGCAGGAAAGCAAGCTCCCTGCTGAGCAGAGAGCTGGGTGTGGGGCTTGATCCCAGGACCCTGAGATCATGACCTGAGTGGAAGGCAGAGGCTTAACCCACTGAGCCACCCAGGCATCCCAACATTAGCCTTTTGATTAGGAAGATTTTAAGGTAAATTACAGGTCATGCAACAATCCCTTGAATACTCTGGCTCCAGAGTTCTTCCAGCCCAGCCCCTCAGCCTCTCTCTGCTCCTGATTGCATCGCTCTTAGTTTCTCTCTGCCCGTGTTGCCCTTATGCTTCCTTTAGTCTCCGTCCAGCACCTCGGACAGGTGATGCTTTCGAGCTACCTAGTGTTCAGCTCTGAGCCTCTCTTGAATCACAGTTCTGCTCATGTGCCCTGCTGTTGCTCTCCAGCTCAGGTGGGAATGTTTACACCACCCACCAAAGAGAGGTGCAGAAATTACATCCAATGTGATCGAAACCCTGCAGCTGCCAAGATGCTTTAGATGTGCAAGTGTTCTCACCGAATGTGGATCGTGCGTAAGAAGCAAATACTCTGGTCTAGCGGGCTAGACATCTTAGTCTCCACTAATTGTCCATTAAACCCATTAGCTTACAAAGTTAAACCAAAAAAAGGTGAAGTATTTTATTAATGCTACATATTCACTAATCAAGTCATCTTGCGGGAGCATTTTGGAGATTGATTCCCATTTCTAACACCCGAATGTATAATTTAGCATTCATTAAGTATATGGTCTAAGGTTATTATTTATGTTCTGGAAGAGTCAGGGAGAGTAGTATAACCAATAACCTTACCTAAAATGGGTTTTCTATAATAAAAACCTGTATAAATCATCTGGAATATTCCATGTTAGTTTTTAGTTCATTTCATTGGAAATCTTTACATTTTCCTACAAATAAAAAATGTATCCTTCTATTTTTTTCCTTATCACCTGTACGAATAGAATGACTTATTCTAGAACAGAGGCTTGAAAGTTTTGAAATCGTTAATGTTGACATTTTAATAAATGACAAATGACCACCGTGTTCCAGGCAAGTGTAACTCATTTGATGTTTCATTTTAAGCCAGTTTTCATTGACGCGAGCTCTCCTTGGTATAGCATGGAGGGTGGGAAATGAAAGATACTTTCTCCTTGGACAGCTAAATATTTAGGCAAGTTTAAAAAGTATGTGCATGAACCCCATAGCCATAGTAATGAATGATAAAAGCCATTCTCCAAGGATTTAGTATAGCATGGCCATTTTTCATCTCTATTATTTTTTTTGTCATTTCTTTTAAAAATCTAGCCTATTGCCTTTCATGTTATTATGTATGACTTCTTTCCCCTCAAGATCTCTGGGCTGTTGCTATAGCAAAAATAATGATGAAATTTTGCTCAATGTTCTTTTGCTCTTGAATTTCCAATGAAGACCTGCGTGGTGCTGCCCCCATTTCTCATGTTGACCACTGCAAACCTCATTTATATAAGAGAGGAAGGTCTCCTCAAAAATTCACTAATCCATTTATTTTGAAGAAGAGTAATTGCACCCATGAGCACCCATTTCACCATTTTTGCAATCCATATTCATCGGAAGAAAGATGAAGATTTGAGGTGAATTTATATGGTGCCACTTAAGTATGTTTTTCCTAAATTTGGTAGGTGATCCCTGCAGAGTACTTATGGATGCTTTAGCATAACTAGGAGGGCCATATTGTACTCATTTATTCCATATATATTTATCATCGCCTACCATTAGCCAGGAATAGGCAAGGTACCAAGGATATACCAAGGATACAAGGATACGATGTGGAAAAGACAGACATGGTCCCTGTCCTCATAGGAGAGTTCACTGTAGTGACCCAACTGTTACAAAGGCACGGGGCCCAAGTGAAGTGTCAGGAGGCTGACCTGATCCAGTTTTCGGGAATCAGAGAAGGCTTCCTGAAAAAAACGAGAGCTAAACCCAGGCATGATGACTAGGAATTAGGCAGGCGCAAATGAATCCAAGGGAGAATATTAGGTCTTCAGCTGGAATGTTGGATTTCAGAAGAGGTGTGGTGTGGGTGCTTTATGCCAGGAGGAGGCCAGAGAGCACCAGACTTTGAAGGATCTTGTAAGCTGAGACAAAAACTTTGGGTGGGACGATCTGTGTGAGAGGAAGCCATTGAACTGTCTTCACACGTGTGTGCGCACTGAGTCTGGTACCAGAAGTGGCTCCAGAGAGACAGGATCTTAAGGATGAGTTCTCCGTGCTGGTGACTGATCTATTTCAATCCCACTGGAGACAGATAGCCCCCACCCACACGTAGCTGTCATTTGAGGGCTGGTGGATGAATTCTGGTGTTTCGAGGATTGTCTGAGTTAATGGACAGCACCAAGAGCGAGAGGGGTGGTGGCCCACATGGCTCTGGTTGTGCCTCTCACTCAGCTGGGAATTTTCCTCTTGTGCACTCAGCTTTTGAGTGAATTTGGAGGGACGAAACTAACGATGAGGCTGAGTCAGTCCTGGAAAAGTTCAGGACTTCTGATGCCTTATGATGGAGGCATAGAACCATCTGCATGGTTCACTGTTCTTTCTGGAGTAGTGCTGGAAGTTGCTAGAAATACTATCAGTATGGCTGTGCAGAGAAAAGATCGTTTGTGAGGCTTGCTGCTTCTTGCCTTCCTGGCTTTCCATGCTGGGCAGGTTTGGGACGAAGGTCACTGTTCCAGAAACAGGGTGCAGCCCCGCTCCTGGGACATATAGTGGCTACAAACTCAGAGTTCGTCACCAGTTTAGGCTTCAGGGGAACACAAACTTCAGTACAGACCTTCCATCACACCTTCATGGCTCTACCATTGAGAAAGACACCTAACTAGCTCCCTCTCTCAAGGCCACCCCTGCTCCAGGACCTCAGCGCCCAAAGACCCCAACTCTACCACGTTTCTCCATCACTCAAACTCTACTGAAGGCTCCTAGGCAACTGTCACTGTGGTTTTCAACTTTGACTGCGTGGTAGAGTCACCTGGACAGAATTCGGAATCCCAGGGGTCAGAACATTTGAGTCTCCAAAAGCATCTGGAATCATGCTTGACCACTGACCAACTTCTGGGACCGTGGCTCTCAGAGAACCCTTGACATTAGTGATCAATGATTTGGTACTTACACCTACAGTGATGAACCATGCCACACTATTTTGTCAGGTTGTTTTACACAAACATCAAGACTGAGGATGTGTACCTAGTTTTATTTGGGGAGGGGTCCTGAGTTTCTGTTACCATGGCTTGTTGCATAGCAGGAGATAGCTATGTAACCAACACCCCAGACCCATCAGTGCTTCCTTGGGTAGAGACATACCACATATATCCCTATATTTCTATGTTTGCCTGTCTAGGTCCAGAACGTAAATGACACAGAATTCCCTGCCTGAGCTCTCCGGACTCCACTGACGCAAACCTTTTTGCTGCTGCTTTTGCTCTGTATCATTGCTATAATAAACCTGAGCCATGAGTACCGAATATTTTTAATGAATGAATTCCTGAATGCAATGAACAATGAAATGAAATGGGTTTCATTTCAGACCCATGGATTGTCTGTCTCCCAGTGCAAAAGGAACGGATCTGTATGGTTATGCATTTATTATAAACCGTAAGATGCACTCTAGCAAAGAGGGACTCTTCTCAGGCAAATATTTAATGGATATGATTAGATAGAATTCAGTGAATGCCCAAGTGTTTCAAATCTTGGATACCTCATTTCTTACTTGGCTCCAAAGTGACACGAGACAAATTCTTCTCATCAAATCGTTTGCCAAGTAGCCATACTTCGCTTACTGTCTGTTCTACTCAGCTGGGGGGTGGGGGGTGAACCCAGAACACGGTCCCGCCGAGGAGAAAAGGATGCAGCTCCATGCCACGTCCTCCATCATAAGGCAAGTCGGACATCTGCAGCATGCAGGTTCCCTGGCTGCATGTGCAGCGGGTGGAGAATGGTTTAGAACGGCTGGAAAATGGTTTAGAAAGCCTGGGTCCGCTCCTGGAGGCTAGTGTCACCGGGAACAGGGAAAGACAAGGGAGCCATACATCTAAATCTGTGCAATTAATTTCTGGATCCTGTTCACACCTTTACTGAGGGGGAGGATGCGGCAGGAGGGGCAGCGGGGCAGGTGAGGGTTTGATTGGCATGACCTTCACTCTGAGAAAGGGGAAGGGCACCAAATGTTATGAAAGCTTATATAGAGCCTTCGCAAGACCCTTGCTGATGCTCATTGTCAGAGATCTCAATTGAAATGTTTTAAAGACCTTTCTCCAGATTCCCCTGTCCTCAGTGTTTCGAGAAGCTATGGCAGACATTTCTTCCTCAGTGTTTCGAGAAGCTGTGGCAGACATTTCTTCCTGAGGTTGACATTTTCATCAGAAGGGAAAGCCTGGGGACTTTGATAACAGCTGATCACATGAATCCTGGATAACCAGCAGGGACTTTCCCCCCTCGTTTCTACTCTAATTAAGTGATCACAGCCACCTCTTTTGATATGTCTGCAAGGGGTTGGAGATCCTTGGCAACCAATCTGTCAGTCACGCAGAGAACACAAATGGGCTGGGTCAAAGAGGTAACCAGAAGCTGCCAGAAGCCTTACCTGTATTTCACATTATTCATTTGGAATTTGGTCCACAGGCTTGAAAAGGAAGTACATACTGTCTATGCACCCTGCCGTGTTTTACTCTAGGTAGAAGATATGAGATTTGCGTTATTCAATAATAATACAAATGAATTTTCACGTAAACCCAGAAATACTCAGGAAAGCTATGAATAATAAACTTGGGTAGGTCAATATTATTTTGCTGTGCTAGAATAACTTGCTCTTCAGAGGAATTCTATGATGAGCATTTTTTGTAGTACAAGAAAGCATCTTGTGAGTTTCTCTGCATTGTAAATAGTTTTGCACTTTTTCTGAAGATTGCATGCGTGAAGCATACCATTAGATAGAGGCTGAGTTTTTGGTTGTCACTACTGTCCCTGTGTTTATCTCCTCTGGGATATGGGAGCCATGATGACAGGCCCAAGTGAGTGTCAGTCCGCGACTTTTTCTGTACTCGGCTGTAATGCACAGTTACACCACAGCAGCTCCCTGTGCAGGGAGCGAACAAACCAAAAGCCATCTGAGCGCTCCTGTCCAAGGTTGGGAAGGGTCAGAAGCAGTTAGGTACTCCTGCCAGGCAGTCAGTATCACTGACTCCTCTCCTCCTCCTGGGTCCTGTCCAGCTGGTGACTTCGGGTGCGTTTATTTCAGAGCCCCGGGTTAGGATACCAAGAAGGGTTCCACACTGGGAGTTCTCCGGGGGAGCACAGGCTCTTTGACAATGCCAAGATACCTTCAGCTCTAAAGCACACATTCTGTAATTAGATCAGTTCTTTGCAGAAATCCAGGAAGGGGGCACACTAGTGGAAACCTGACCTTGCACAGCGTGAGCTTTTCAAAGTGAAGTATAGAGGAGAAAAGAATGATGGCACACGGAGCAGCAGAGTCCTATATGTGACCCGCACGCCCTCCCTCCCTGAGCCCGCAGAGCATCACTGGGAGCGAGTGTTACCGCTCTTATGAGGAAACGGTGCGGGAACGGGGGTGGGGTGTGTGGGGGGTGGGTTGAGGCGCGGCTCCGAGCTTCAACCACTTGTCGACAGGCATAGCTCAGGGAGAGCGATGGGGTCTGGTTCCGGAGCCAGTGCCCTGAAATGTGATAACCTCCCTGGAGCTCCCACATCAATTTCAGCTCAGCACTAAGCTCTAGTTTCTTTTTGGATTCCTTTTTAGCTATCTGGATCCTTTTTACATAAGAATTTTCAATGCCTAGGCTTGCCAATGTTGTGTCCATGTAAAATATAAGTCATATATATGATTTTTCCCTTGCATCCTTCTAGAATGCATTGCAAAAGAAAGACGATGGGTGCTCCTTGTTTGTTTGCCTGCTTACTATCCCTGATTTTAGGCAATATTTTTAGTTCTGATACAGTCTTCATTTCATCTGTCTTGAGGCAATGAGATGGAGAGAGAAAGAGAGTCCCCGCTGATCCCTGTCATAACTGATAAGCTCCACTGGGACAGAAAGCCCTGGCTGGCTTCTCCAACTTCTAAATTAGGTTTTTAAAAGGGCACTGGGCTCCAACAGTAAACAGCAAATCTTCCTTCTAATTCTGTTTTTAGAACAAAAAGTTATACAGGAGAATGGGAATGCCCAAGACTAAATTTTATTTTAATTTTGATCACCTCAGTGAGGATGATTGCAAAAGAAATTCTCAAGAATTTTTCTCAGTCCTTTCTTCTCTATTTCTTCCCTTCCCCTCCATCTCCTACCATCCACACCCCCCCATATCATCTTCTGCACCCCATACCTTTATACTCACTACTGGCTTTCCTGGACCACCTGGTGTGATTTCCTATGAAGACCTCAATTTTCCCATAGCAGCAAATTTCCTCTCCTGTCCCAACTTGATCTTCATTCAACAAAACTGAGTATTCTTCCTGTGTTCTCCTTCCTCAAAAAATCCATAGGCTCGTCTAAAGATGTCAGTTGCTCATAAAAGCTTAATAATCCATTTATATGTTAACAATCTGCTAAATCTTGAGTCCTAGGAGCAAGACTTTGAGGAACCACTGACAGACGATCCTCTTTGAAAGAGAGGAACAGACTAGTAAGAAGTTGGAATCTGAAAACCATTTGCTTGGGCTTTTTAACGTAAGATTTCCAATCTATCACAGCGTCCAGTTTGAAAGACTTACCATTCCGCTGGGCCTTCTGGAGACTACACTGATCTGTATGCAGTTACATAGGAGAATTCTATTTTCCTCTCTAAAGACTGATTTTTGTTAGTCAAGACATCAGCGGCAAGCTTAAATTTGCATTTTAAATTTAGAATGATTTATTTTCAATGAAAGGTGTATCACTGCTGCCCTTAGTCTAGCGGACTCCAGATTTATGAAAGGATATTAGAAATGTGAGCTTCCCTACAAAGGAAGAGATTGGTGCCTTTGACTTCATAACTTAAAATCTCTGTACGACCAAAGATTCCACAAACAAAATTAAGTGACGAACGGCACTGGAAAAAAATACTTGGAACATACATAATCAAAAGGTTAGTGGTAAGACTTAATGAGAAGTTCCTAGCACTCAATCAGCAAAGAACAAACAGCCTAATTTATACATGGGGGAAGAAGAAAGAGCACTCAGAGAGAAACACAAATGATTCATAAGTGCCCGAGAAGAAAGAAGCTTGACTTAAATATCAAAGCCATGTGAGCTTGCCATATATCAGATTGGCAAGTTTAGTAAGATTAGCAACTAGTATTATCGTTGGCAAACAGCACGTCAGTTGTCAGTATAAAGCGGACGAGTCAACCAGCCCCACCGCTCTGTGCAGCAATTTGGCAACATTTATCAAAAATCTAAGTGTTTCTTTGACCCGGCAAATCCTCTGAGGATCTCTCTGGCATAAATATTTGCCAAAGGGGACAAACATGCATGCTCAAAAATCTCATTTGTAGCGTTGTTAATAATGAAGTCTTGAAAATAACCTCAACGTTAGCCAACAGAGTTATGGATAACATCCAAGCCCTGTGTGCAATTCTAGAGCTGAAAAAAGGTGAGAGTGTACTCACATGGAAGGGTATCCCTTTCTTTATTTTTTAGAGTTCCACGGCCACATGTCCACTATTTATAATCTTGCAAATAACAACAAACACATAGACGTGGGTAGGATCATATATGCGGATTTAAGCGAGGGTGTGTGTTCATAGAAGAATGTCTAGATGATTCAAACTATTAGCAGTGACTTCTGGGAAGGGATGGGAGAGAGGAACAAGAGAGTATTTTTAAAATTAATTCCCAAGTTGGATTTTTAAAAATTGTTTTCATTATTAACATACTTTAAGAAAACAGAAAATTCTAGAATTTCTTATAAGGTAGTGTTATGTTCTAGAATTCATGGGTCTCTTCGAATGACCCCATTGACAATACACATTTACTTATACTTCTCACTGATTATCTAAAAGGCAGGCGAACATACTGCCTCAGAAGTCAAACTAGGAGTTCTGGCTTCTGTTCCATCATGACCCAGCTGTCTGTTTGTAGACCAGTCATTTCACTCCCCTGAATCTCTAAAAAAAAAAAAAAACAACAACAACAAAATGGAAATTGGCCAAGATGAGTGGGTTTCTAACTCTGCTTCCCACAGATGCAAGGGCTTGTCTCCACACCTACATATCCATCCTGCTTTCTGGTTCTGTTTCTTTCTCTCTTATTTACTTATATAGTCAACTAGGGCTTTGTCTGAGTTCTGAGCAAAAGCCATTTGGAAATACCCAGTAGAAATGACTTCAAACCTTCTTACAGAGCAAATACAGAGCATCTTCCGGGGCTGCAGACCTTTCAGCCAGTCCTTAACTTGCTCCAGCTAAGAAGCTGCCCGTTTTCCCCTTACATCAGGCCAGAGGCACAAACCTTCTTTGTTTTCTCCAGAACATAAAGTTGAACTGTGTGGACTCTAATGCCAATGAATGAGAAGAAACAAAATGCGTGTGTCAGAAAACAAGGGGCAGAGTGGGCTCCCGAGGAAAAGAGAAATTTTTGATCTCCCCTTTCTTCCAATGGCCATTGGGTCAGTTGGCATCACTCCTGGCAGGATGATTTTGCTTTGCTCATGACCGGGCTCTGTTCAGAAATAATAGTTGGTGGAGAGCCCCGAGGATACATTCATTAGGGAGTTGTATTTTGTGCTGTTCAGTTAAAGGTCAGACCAGAAACCAGCACGAGCTCTTAATCAGCAGCTGTGGGAGGAGTGAACCGGGGGCCAATTTTCCCTCTCAACCAAGGCCCACATTCAGCGTCAGCCCCATTCATCCCAGTAAGCTGGGTAACATTTAACATTTGCGTGGCCTTTTCTTTGACTGGGGTGAAAAAATAAAAGTGAGAGTTTCTAGGAGTCCTAAATGGATGTAGATGTAGCAGAGTTAAAGCAGATGTAATCGTACTCTTTCTATCCATCCCATCCTTTCAAGGCACAGTATTATAAACACCACCAACCTCATCGCTAGAACACAGCACCGTTTCCATCACAAGGAAAGCACCCATGAACGTGTTTGCTAAAGAGGTGAAGGAGAATGTCAAGAGACAAAACTTATGTACCCTGTTCCCATTTCACAACCCAAACACAACCTAGGAGGCCACATTAGAAGTAAAACAAGTAGATCGGTTATTTATCTTGTCATTCTATTTTTTTCCTTAGGTAAGTCTTCATACCTTGCTTCAAAAACTCACAGACTAAATATACTCAGCTCCAACTCCTTGAATTTCCCAGTTTCCTTTCAATGCTTCTCTATCTACCATATTTCCCTGAAATGAGTAGTTCTTACCAGGTAGCCCTGTGGAATTGAAGGGAGGGTTGTCTCTCCAATTTCTCTTATATCCCCTCAGAGACCCAGAGAAAACGCTGACAATCAGTAGACTGTGACAAAAATGTTTTTGCCACTAAAAAAGACAAGACACAGTTTAGAAGCAATTTGAAGTATGTCAAATCACTAAGTAAGTGTATTAAATGCAACAGTGTGGTTAGGTTGGACACCTTACGGAGGATGCTACCAAGGACCAAAAGGGTTGGAGGAGGTGGGGAACTATGTCTGATTTCAATGAAAAGATATTTGCATTGCCACATGGCTATCCTGTAAACAATGTTTAAGCCCCACCTCTGTGTCAGGTTTGGTATAACGTATTTACTGTCACAATTTACGGACACAAACGAACTACCTCAAACTTAGTGGTTTAATGCGATAAAGATGTGGTTCAATAGTCTATAGGTCGGTGACTTCGCTCAGACTCGGTCGGGTGGCACTTCTCATCCACTTGTGTGGCCCATTCACTTGTGTGGGGCTCGGGGGGTTGTCAGCGGTTCGCTGACAGGTCGTGAAGTTGACTGGGTCACAATACTCTCATCCTCCAGCAGGCTAGTCTGGACATGTTTCTGTGGGAGTGTCAGGTGGCAAGAGCCAGAGCAGGTCCTAGCATCCAGGTGCTTCACAGCCCTCTTCTCACAGCATTTTTGCTAATATCCCATTGGTCAAAGCCCATCATGGGGCTGAGCCCAGAGGCAGAGTGGGAGGGCACTAAAAATGTTACAGAGTCAGGAATTTGCATATCTGAAGGAAAATGCATTGAGGCCAGAAATGCCATCTCCCCCAAGATTCTGTACTAATTTAATTGATTCCATCTTATTTAACTTCGCAGTGAGTTATTACTACTAGCCCCATTTAATGGATTTGACATTAAGGAGAAGGGAGAAAGGCTAACCAGCTGCAATTGCTAGAGCTGCTACTTCTGTTCTAATCTATGATCTTCTGTCTGACACATTTGGGGGTTTGTTCGACCTTAGTTTTTTGTTTTTTTTTTTAAGATTTTATTTATTTATTTGACAGAGAGAGAGATCACAAGTAGGCAGAGAGTCAGGTGGAGATGGGGGAGCAGGTTCCCTGCTGAGCAGAGAGCTCAATGCAGGGCTCGATCCCAGGACCCTGAGATCATGACCTGAGCTGAAGGCAGAGGCTTAACCCACTGAGCCACCCAGGTGCCCCTCGACCTTGGTTATTTACAAAAAATATATGAAAGATTATGGTAAAGAAAAGAGAGGTGGGGGGGGGGAGACTTTCCTATAGAGAATGGCAAAATTATGAACAAAGAACTTGGTTTCCTTATCCCACTGGGTCATGACTCCTGTCTGAAAGAAATGAACGAAGGATATGTAAGTTATACCCAAATAAAAAGACCAAAGAAAAGAAAGTGAAGTGCTGAAAGTTAATGACCTGAGAATTATGAATAAATAACTTGGCTGAGGAAAAGAAAAGAAAAGAAGCAGAGGAAGAAGGATAAGGAGAAGAAGGAAAGGAAAAGGAAAGGAAAGAAAAGGAAAGGAGGGGCGCCTGGGTGGCTCAGTGGGTTAAAGCCTCTGCCTTTCGCTCAGGTCATGATCCCAGGGTCCTGAGATCGAGCCCCACGTCGGGCTCTCTGCTTGGCAGGGAGCCTGCTTCCTCCTCTCTCTCTCTCTGCCTGCCTCTCTCCCTACTTATGATTTCTCTCTGTCAAATAAATAAAATTTAAAAAAAAAAAAAAGGAAAGGAAAGAAAAGGGAAGGGAAGGAAAGGAAAGAATCTTACGGAGTTCACTGAAGTCCTCCCCCAAAAAATACCTACTGGATTTTTTGAGTGGGAAGCAGTCAAAATGACTAAAAAACATAGGAAAACTAGTAAATGAAAATAGCCAGGAATATTCCAAAAGATCAGTGTATTATAAAGTCAGTTGTCTTTCCAGATAGTGCAATACATTATAGAGTTACAGTAATTTTAAAAAGTAGCACTGCCACATGATTGGCAGACATTGGTAGGCTAGAACGTACAGAAGTAGACCAGAACACAATGTAGGTATTTAGCATACAATAAAGGTGGCAATTCAAATCAGTGAGGAAATGATGGATTACTTAATAAATGATTCTGTGATAACTGGATCGTCGTTGGAAAATTTTATTGTACTTCTACGACACATTATGCTAAAAGAATTTTTACGTCTGTCCAAGTGTCAAAAGTGAAATGAAACATTATAGCATGAGTACAGAACATTAGTAGGTTTGAAATATAATTTCAAAATGGGAGAAGACTTTGTAGGTTCCACACAAGACTCAAATCCCACTGGACACTAGTTGAGGGACAGTGGCACGTGCCTCAGAATTCTCCCTTTGGGATGTGAGGAGACCAAGTAATTTATCCAGAACTCCTGGGGTATTAATTCCCAGCACTTCTGACTATTGCTGGAAAGCTTCACAGTAGGCCAAGGGAGTATGAGAGGCCGCCAATGGCATCTGATAAGTATAGGAAGCAAAAATTGCACATGAATGTCATTCGGTAGGTGAAACAGTGAGAGATGACTCCCCTTGGCTTTGTACTCTGCCCGTGGGAGGAATAGCACTCTATGTTTGTTTATTACTTGCTTACTCAAAGCATATGGAACATCTTGTAAGATGGCCCTCCAAATGGGAAAAGCTGTGGTCTCTCAGCTTCTACCACAGTTGGATCTTCCAAAGGCTCTTCTACCATTTTTCTGGTCAGCTTTTCCTGAGTGATAGGATTCATGGTAAGACCAGTAAATCCCACATGGATAAACTCATTGACCCTCCTTTTTTTGCAATAGAATGACTTCCTTGTTCAGAAACAATACAGTGTGGGACACCCTACCAACTTTGGATCCCTTGGGTCATGAGGCCCCAGTAGAAGACCTGCTTGAACCTGAACTTGAACAAATCATAGAACCTGTCTGGCTTTGGGCCACACTTATGACCCCAGCTTAAAGGGTTACTTGGCAATAGACTGGAGCATTTATTTGCCTCTTTCTTAATGGCAGAGAATGCAAAGATGATGCAAGCTGGGTTTCACTTTGGGGAATCTCTTGAATGTCTCACATCACTAAACCCTGAGAATCTTCACTGAGACTCACTGAGATCTCTCCATGTTCATGGGATTTATCACTGATCCTCTGGCACATACATGTTTTATCAGGATATCCAGGGTACTTGATACTTTTTGCCCAATCAGCATGATGTAGTCAATACAGTGGAACAGGATGTCTTATGGGACAATAGTGATCAAAGTCCCTACAAACTAGATTAAGGCAGCTAGCTGGATGCCAGCGAGGATCCCTTGCTGCTGGATATGAGCAAAGTGCATTAAGTGGTATCTGCTTATTGGTTAGGGAAAGAAGTGTCCCCAGATTGACAACTGTGTATCAGACTCCAGGAACTGTGTTGATTTGCTCCATAAAAACAGATCATGTCTGTAACAGCCTCTGCAGTTAGAGTCACTCCCTAGGTAAGCTCCCTAAAATCCAGCCATTCTCCCAGACCTCTAGCACTTCCGCACAGGTTGAAGAGATGGAGTTAAATCAATTCCCATGTGTTCTCCAGGACCTTGATGTGGACAATAATTCTGCAACTTCTCCTAGGAGGTAGTCGTTCACAGTAGGAGGCAGGCTCCCCTGTAGCCCTTCTTCCCTCATTCTGTGAGTCAGAGAACAAATGTGGAATTCCTCTGATTGCCAAACTTTTGCATTCATGAGCTGGGGAAATAAACACAGGGTACGTACACAGGACCACCTGGGCCCAAGGTGAGACAAACTCTAATAAAAACTCTTTTTATCATTAAAATCCCATAACTCCCAGTCTGATCAGTGGGTTTCCAAGAAACTCTGGATACTGAGATGCCTGTGGTGCACACACAACATTGTTTCTGACCAAGGAACTCATTTTACTGCAAGAAAAAGAATAAGTGTGCATGCACAGGTGTCCAGATGTGTTCAAAATTGCCCCCAAATCCGGTACCCTTCTTTCCTCAGTGCACCTGCATTCTGGTAAGCAGCCTCAGAACACTCTAGGGAAGGCTCAGAAGATTTTATAATACATTCATGTGGGGAATGTTGCATGTCTTTTTCTTAAAGGAATGTAGTCTCCTCGTTTGGGGTCTAGAGTCTGTGAACTGACTCCGACAGGAAAATTAGGTAGGGAATTCTGGTAAACAGTCACCAGACCAAAGGTTGCTTTCATTGGGCATACACATAAAATTTAACCTTCGTAGGATTCCCATCTATTTCAGTGTAGGGATACATCATAATTTACCCACCACAGAAGACCTCTGGAGGTAAAGCCATTTTGATCCCAGCTCTGGCCCTGCTGACCACACTCACCTTGACTCTCATGGTGACCTTGCCCTCTGTCACTCTGGGCTCTCACCGTCCCGGCCCGTGATCAGGACTCTCATTCCAAAGGCAGCACCTCCTGCCTTCACCCCAACGACTCACTGTCAGAGCCACTTCTGTATCTAGCACACTAGCTGCAGGGGAGCCTGGGAATGTTGCTTTTAGTGTTCTAACCAGAAGAGTCCAGTAGACCAGAGCCTCCGGAAGAGAGAAAGAAGATTTTTTTGTGAACTTGGAGAAAAGACTGAGCTTGTGCCTGCGAGTAAGGTGGATGAACGGATTACAGATGTGTTGTGTACAACTGAGGAGTCACTAAATCCTACTCCTGAAACTAATAACGCAGCACGTGCAATTAAACTGAATTTAAATAATTTTTAAACACAGTAAATGATTAAAAAAAAAAGAATGTATGTGGATTATACACGATGTACAAGGAAGCCTCCTGAGTCTGAAGCGGTATGGAACGTGCCCTTTTATAAAAATGGTCTTTGGGGCGTCTGGGTGGCTCAGTGGGTTAAAGCCTCTGCCTTCAGCTCAGGTCATGATCTCAGGGTCCTGGGATCGAGCCCCACATTGGGCTCTCTGCTCAGCAGGGAGTCTGCTTCCCTCTCTGCCTGCCGCTCTGCCTACTTGGGATCTCTGTCTGTCAAATAAATAAATAAAATCTTTTTTAAAAAATGGTCTTTGATCTGCTCAAAAATAAGTGTAAGAGGACAGTATGGTGCCATAATGTAGAGACCTCCCAGAGATGAACCTTTGCAGTTAACAAAGTTCATGTTTGCATGGAACGTTTCATGGTGTGAGGGAATGCTGATTATACGGCACTGAGTGACAAAGGAGGTTGCAAGACCATTTATACATTTTTAATTCGCGTGTGTGGAGGAAATTGTGTATATATGACTGTGCGTGTGTGCATGTGTATACCTATATGCTGTATGCACGTAACTGTACACACTCACACACTGGAAGGAAGCATGTCACACTGCCAAAAATGGTAGTAGAACTACACGTGATAATGTGGTTTGTTTCCTTTCTTTTATTTTTCCAAAATTTTCTGCATTTACATCATTTTGAACCTTAGCATTGCTTTCTAAAAAATATTATGTAACAAGATGTGGGGTAGTTAACGAGTGTGTTCTGATTAAAGTCTGAAAAAGCCTAGTGTCATCATCCTTGAACCCTAGAGTTTTATTTCTTGCATAGTGTAAAAAAAAAAATGAGACAATTTAAGAACTAGGCTCAGGGTTAGGTGAGAAAATATGTATCCCAAAAATCTTCAATGTGGACTTGATCTTGGAACCCTGGAAGTGAAAGCTAAGCTCCAGACACTGTGCGTTCACATTTGATTTTAGTGATGGAACCTGTTACTGCTTTTCAGGGTACACCTAGACGAACTCCTCACTTCCAAAACCAGTGAGAGTGAGAAGCTCCATTTGTGAAACCAAGCCCTCCAGTGGGATGCTTGAACCCTGGGGAAACCCATTTGCAATTCACTAGTCCCACCCATCATTTTCCAGATGAAGAGATGATCTTGGGAGGAAAGGGACTGATCCTCCTCCCCTATAACTGAGGGTCAGATAAGAGGAGGTCCCCACGATACCACTCAGTGTGTATCACCGTGAGTGATAAGAGGCCAGGTGCCTGTAATCATCATTCAAGACATGAGGTCAAAGGCAGAGGAGGAAATCATGTCCCAAAGGACTGCGAGAGGACAGAGCCAAAGGTCAAAACTGCATCATGCCCTTGAAGGGCAGGAAGGCGGAGACAGAATGTGAGGCTCAGGAGTGGGTTTTCTAAGTTCCAGGGATGGCTTGAGACGGTGTCACAGGTTCGTTTGAGGAGACAGGATGGGGCAGACATAGAATAACCTGCTAGAGATCCGTGATCCTCAGGACTAACAAGCAGGTGCGTCGACTCAGTAGGATGGTCTGGTTAATACACACACGCACGCACACACGCACGCATGCACACACGCACACACACACACACAGGCTTGCCTGCAACTAAACTTCCTGCTCGCATATCCACCCTATCGGAACTCCCAACCTCCTTACTCAGGGCCTCGAGGACAGCCTCACTGCCCATCCAGTGGATAACTACATTCACTTTCCTACTCTGTCTCTTTAGCCCTTTCCTTTGGCCATCCTCCCTGAACTTGCCCATCCTCTCCCATCGCATCAGTCAGCGTCCAGCTGTGGTGATCCAATGTAGGTGTGCTTAAGAAGCATCTGGCGAGCAGGATAAAAACGATGACTTGGGGCCCCCTTCCCAGAGGACCTGGGGGAGGGGAGGGCGCAGCTGTACACAGTTGACCCTTAAGTTACAGTTTGAGAAACAATGACGAATACAGTGGAAGTTTTCATGGTCTCCAGCTCAGCTCTTTCTCCTGGGCTCAACTGCCTGAATAATTCGCACAAATCCTGTCACCTTAAATTCGTCATGCTCTTACTCACTCCCCCGCCTCTTAAGTGAAGTTCCTCGGAAGCTCTGTCTCCTCCAGCTGCACCCCGAGACTCCCAACTGTGTGGTCTCCATTCCTACAAAGCAGTGGAGCCGGTGCTTTATCTCACCCAAGGACCTGCCAGCCACGCTCGAGAGCAACCTCCCCACCTAGAACCGACCACTGTTGGATCTTTAAACACAGAGAGGTTTCTTCTTCGAAATATTCTGCCGCCAGCTCTTAAACTAACGGTTTGTTTTCTCCCTGTGGCATATCGTTACCTCGTTCTTCTGAAATGGCTTTACCATCAGCCACAGCCTGACCACAAGAATATTTTTTGATTCCTTTCCTGTCATGAGGGAGATTGAACAAAGTCAGCTACAATCTCGTGCTAATGAGGCCGACCTCAGTCCAATCCTCCTGAGTACTCGTTAGCTTGGTACTGGTCCCAGGGGGCTGTTCCTCCTCCTCCGTCCAGCTAGCTATCTGGCCAATGCAAGTTGTTTATTACGAGGAAGGTCAGCGGAGGTCGGGGAGAAAAAGAGAGGGGGTTGGGAGACCTTTTTCTCATTAACCCTAAAATATCCCAAAACTGAGAACTAGAATCCTCCTTTTCACTGAGAGGTCTGGTTAGTGGATTTTATGATAATGGTCCTGGTGTCTTGGAAGGTCCTTGGGAAAATTAGGTTGATTCCTTTTGAAATCTTTTCTTAGACAAGACAATAGTCTCTGCTTATTCTTGGCAATGGTTAGTACTTTCTATCGATGAAAGCCTTAAGTAAGTATGTTTTCAATTTTAAAATTCAGAATCCAGGGCGCCTGGGTGGCTCAGTGGGTTAAGCCGCTGCCTTCGGCTCAGGTCATGATCTCAGGGTCCTGGGATCGAGTCCCACATCAGGCTCTCTGCTCAGCAGGGAGCCTGCTTCCCTCTCTCTCTCTCTGCCTGCCTCTCTGCTACTTGTGATCTCTGTCTGTCAAATAAATAAATAAAATCTTTAAAAAAAAATAAAAAAATAAAATTCAGAATCCAAGACCTTACACGTGTCGAAAATTGAGAGATCAATGGCAGAATGGAGTACTTGCCTCACCTGGAGACAGACTAGTGGGGCATGCTGCCATCTAAATAAAAACGTTTAAAAAGTCACTCAACAATCGTCTAGTTATGGGTAGAGACGGATAAGGCTGATGGTCTAATGGCCATTTTAACAGGGAATAAGCTAATCACAGAAAATATTTTACCGATGATTTATGGAAATCATTTTGAAGATATTTACAAACTTCAGGAACTTGTATTTTTCTCAGCAGATACAGAAACCAGCACCATGTTTTGTTTTTAACATACCCAACAGTACACTTATCAGTGTTTAGATTGTCCTAATTATTAGATATTGTTATTATCTTACCTAACACTTAACAGGAAATTCAGTTATGTTGATGACATCAATACAAGAGAAAGTAAAGTTTGTCTATTTCTGAAAGGATTTTCCTCAGTTCTAGAACTCTCTGGGTGAATTTGAGGAACATGCTATCCTGTAGGGTTCCTGATTTCAACTTCTGTTAAGTGAAAGAATTAATATTTCTAGGTATCTCCATTGCTAATATTTTATGACCCATTTGACAAAAAAAAAAAATTCTTTTCAGTAGAACTATCAGTACAACTTGTTCCAATGAATATCACATATACCTCCAGGCCTCAGTGCTATCCTATGTTGGGCAAATTCACAATTGTTCTACTTCCTTGAAGCATCAACCAGTGGTCCTCTTGGATTGTGGATCCCTTTGAGAAGCTGAGAGAAGCTGTAAAACTTCTCAGCTTGGAAAAAAAAAGAAGAGGATTCTACACACGGAAGTATAACCCAGTTCTAGAAGATCTGTTGACCTCCTAAAGCCTAATGGACTTTGTAAAGGGTTACAAATTCCAGTTTTCTTAAAACTGTGGACTAAATATTAACTTGGAGATCCCATCCTTAAGAACGAAAGCTTAAGCAAGATGTTGAAGAACATTAAACAAGATAAGGTTGCAGAAAAGAACCTTCTCCAACCTCATTCATATTTTGCATTGCCACACCAAACAGATCTTAAAGCATAGTGCAGCACCAATTTCTCCCTGTTCCAACCCTCTGTGACCTCCACTCATCCTTGAATGGAGAACACATTGTTGACCGTGGCCTGTAAGACCCAGCCTACTCTCCTGCCTCATTGCTTAGGATTCCCCAAAGGCCACTTCTGCCCAAATGGACATGGCCCACTCCCCCGTGATTCTCACCTCTGAGCTTTTCCAACAGTTTCCCCCATTGCCTGGATTTTTGCCTTTCTCCCCAGGTGTATCTTTCATCACCTGCACCTGAGATCACATGTTACCTCCTCGACAAAGCCTTCCCTGAGCCTCTTTGCCGTATGTGATCAGGCCTCTCATATAGCCTCATGGCCCCGTGTTATCACTCATAACTTAGTTCCTTAAACTGGTATCTGTAATGAGGTCTCCTCCTTGTCCTCCATAAGTCACTCATGAAAAATCATTGAATGAATGAATTAATAATAATGGTGAAAGTCATGTGTTCTGCACAAGTCACTCATGAAAAATTATTGAATGAATGAATGAATGAATGATAATGGGGAAAGTCTAACCGGATAGGAAGGAGTAAACCCGAGATGCTATGAAGGGAGAACATCTTGACCAATCGGATGTGAGTGAGCAGCACTGGCCTGGGAGGCGGGATTTCAGCGTCCCAATCCCCACTCATTCACCTCCTCACCGTGCCACCTCAAGTGAGCAAATTAATTTCTTCAATGCTCGTTTTTCTTGTGTAAATTAAATGGAATATATATATAATATAAATATTATAAATATATTATAAATAAATAAAATTATATTTAATTCCATATATCATATATATATATATATATATGTTCCTTCCAACTGTTAAGTGATACTCAGTGTTGAATTCTAAATCCCTATCATTTCATCTGACAACCAAAAAGGAAGTGGAAAAATCGATTATTCCAAATATAGGTAACTCAACTCTTTCAACTACCTTGACTCTTTTCAAAGCTTTAGAAACATTAACAAATTTAGGCTAAAGTGTAGTCCATGCACTGTAGGTCCGTCATTGTGTTACCGGAGGTTCCAAGAAGTCTCTGGAATTCTAGGCCGAATTATATGAACTGTGTTTCATTGTTCAAGAAGAGTCTATAGTTTTCATCAAACCCTCAGATGGGTCCATGACCACAAAAATTTAAGAATTACTATTAACATTTAAGGGAGGCTAGAAAACTCACTGGACTCATACTTGCCTAACATAAGGCTAGGGATGGGACCCAAAGGTGTGTGGGAATGGACCTCTGGTTAGAAAGATGTTCAGAGTTGTCCAGGGAAGTGTTAAGAGGGCCTGATCCAGGGATGACAGGGGAAACAGTATGGAAATACCGAAGATAAGAGGCATCATTCAGGCAGCTAATTCCACCCCGTGTGCTCTGTCATGATGAACCGTCGTGGATGTGGGATGATCTTCTGTTACTGGGTATTTTGAGCTCTATCTGTTCAGTTATGTCTCCCTTCAGGTAGGGGTGCCATTTTCCTTCTGGTCTCGTATCTTTCTGAAGCTTTAATACATAAATGATTTATCCCTAATTTGGGAAGGATAACTTGGGGCTTCTGATGTAGGAGTGAGAAGTAAAAGATATTCTGCTGAATTTGATGAGGGAAGCCATTAAAGAGAAAGGAAGACCCAGCTATGGGGGGAAGTGGCCTGAGAAGCTACTGAGGAAAAAAGATTTTTAGGAGGGAGAGAGAGAAGAGAGATGAATCTTCAGAAAGCAAAAACAGGGATGCCTGAGTGGCTCAGTTGGTTAAGCATCTGCCTTTGGCTCGGGTCATGATCTCAGGGTCCTGGGATCAAGCCCCACGTCAGGCTCCCTGCCCAGCCGGGAGTCTGCTTCTCTCTCTCCCTCATTGCACACTCTGTCTCTCTCAAATAAATTAATAAAGTCTTAAACAAAACAAACAAAAAACTTTGGAGAAAAAGCAAAGATGTTAAAAGAAAAAGAATATTGAAGGAGCTTTTCCCTGTGGTATGCAACAGAACACTTTATACTGTTTTCTTACTGATGCTTTTGTAAAATCCACATCACATATATTAGCATAAATCTATAGACTACTAATTTTTAATCTTGCTCACACATTAGAATCACTCAAGGAATTTTGAATGAGTGCTCAGGGGTGTCGACCCCATGCCAGATATGCTGATATATTTGGTCTCAGAGGGGGGCCTCAGCATCGGTATTTTGTAAAAGTTCTCCAGGTGACCTAACGGGATTTTTAAAAATTTTTTACTTTTTATAAACATATAATGTATTATTAGCCCCAGGGGTACAGGTCTGTGAATCGCCAGGTTTACACACTTCACGGCACTCAACATAGGATCTAATGGGATTTTAAAGCCAATGGATTTGGGGGATCTAGGGTCTGGAATGGCAAGTTTTCAGTCCTCCTCTGACTTCACTCCTCAGAATCATTTGGGGGAGCTTTTAAATAATATGGACTCACTGGCCCCACCTCAAAAGATTAAATCAGCATCCCTGGGCATTAAAATTTTTTCAAAACTTCCCAGGTGATCCTGAGGCAACATGAGATTGGAGAACCACTGGCTCCAGGAAAAAAATTACACCAGGGCCTTGAAGGCAAGATGACTCCATTAAGACACCACAGACATCATTTCTCCACGGCACTAAGTAACTCATTCCCTGTCCTTGGTGTCTCACTCTCAAAAGGGATTCACGGACATTTTATTTCTAGGCCAAGTAAATGAAAAAGATAAGCTTCCCCAACGTTGACCCTACCTTCTGGATGAAAAAGGAGCAAGAGATTTGGGATGAGAGAAAATACCCAACCCAGTCTTTGCTTCGCTTAAAGAATTAGCACTTTAGGGTGGATTTCGTATTAAGAAGAATTTGAAGTTGTAAAGGACAGGAACTCGGGTTTAACAGAGTAAAAGGAAAAGAAGACTTTCTTTAGAAGAACTGAGTGGGGGACGCCTGGGTGGTTCACTTGATTAAGTGGTGAACAGTGTCTGCCTTTGGCTCAGGTCATGATCCCAGGGCCCTGGAAATGACTCCCATGTCAAGCTCTTTGATCAGCTGGAAGACTGTTTTCCCCTCTCCCCCCAAATGCTGTCTCTTTCTCAAAAAAATAAATAAAATCTTTCCAAAAAAAAAAAAAAAAGAAAGAGCTCAGGGCCTTTTGGTATTGGTGCAATGTAAAATCACAAAGGTGATTTTTTCCACAGCAGGTGGGCACCCCCATAACTCAGCACACTGTAGCAGGGGCATTTTTCTCCACTTGCACATCTGGGGCTCAGATTCAAACACAAGCATACACACACACACACACGTGTGCACACAGGTACCCGCACATCATTTCTGGGATATATTCACAAGCGCACACACACGTGCACACATTCACAAACACAAACAAGATCTCTTTCCACTGATTCTGCATGTTCTGCTCTTGGGCGGAATATATGGAAGCAGTTGACTGTTAACGACAGGGATGTTTCCAATTAATAGGGTGATGAAACAGGTTGCCAGCAAGCCATAAAAGGCTCTTCAGTTAAAAAAAAAAAATGCCAGCCATTTGGTTTTTGGCGAAATTGGTCCCTTTCTTGCAGAGCCCAGATCTGTAATTACACAATAAACCTTCATTTTGCTGCTCTGAAAGCTGCTGCCGTAGCATAGCATGTGTTTAAGACGACGGCACTATGATTATCCTACCAGTACCTGAATTCCAATCAAGGGTTTTCTGTGCTGTACTTTCAGCATGAGAAAGAAAACAGGAAGAAGGAGGTCGAATCCAGAGTCCAACCCTGAGAACTGAACAGAGTTGGTGCGAGTCCTTGGGCCACTCTAGAACAAGGAAGATGATCTTTGTTCTAAAACAGCTCGAACCTAGCCCCAAACCCAAGGGACTGATGTCACTGAGTGACGATCAGGTTGATTATCAATATATGCATGTAGCGGGAAGTATACTGATAGGAAAAATGTCTTTCTACTGACACATGGGAGATAATTCAGGCAGGATTTGTTTTGTTTTGTTTTGCCATCACAAAGTAATAAATAAAATGAAAACCTTAATCACGATGCCAACTGCCGTTAGGGAATTTTTTTTCTTAATTGAGTCTGAATACAATGGCAGAGTTTTATGCCTTTCTAGCAGCACTGATTCCTTGGATTCAGTGATGAAAATGGATTTGTTTCCAGGACCGTGGTTACTTTTCCTTTGCTTCTGCTGGTCACGACAAGAGGGCCATTCAGTGAATGGGTATTTGTGGACGGGGTGGAGGAGAGAGCAGGAACCACCCAGACAAGAGAGCAGGAACCATCCAACTGGGGACAACGTGGTACAGGAATGAGCAGCAAGCCAGGACTCTAGGGAGACTCCTCCAATAAGCAAGCAGCTCTGGAGAAATTACATAAGCCCTGTGTTTCAGTTTGCCCATCTGTAAAATGGGAATACTAGTTATCTGTACTTCATGCAGTTGTTAGGATCAAATGCATTATTATACGTAAAGTGCCTAGCACAGCCGTCAATAAATGTCAGGCTCCGTTGTCTTTGACTCTACGTTCTTCTACTTCCTATGTCCAGCTCATCACCAAGACGAAGACTGTCTTCACATATCTCCCACACCTCCTCTACCTTTTAAATGCCCCCTGCTGCTTTCCTGGTTCGTCCAGGCCCTTGTTACTTCTGATCTGAAACCCTGTAGCAAGACCTCCACATGGGCCCTCCTCACCTTCTCTACCTTCCTTGCTTGCAGCCTATCGTAGACACTGAGACCAAATTAAGCATCAGGATCTGCAGTCACAGCTCTTCCTCATGCAAAAACCTGTGAGTGTCCAGTGCCCGTGGAATGAAGCTACTGACGTGATGGGTGTCCATGTTTTGGCTCCAACGGGCTTCCCAGCTCTACCACAGTGCCCTCTAATCTCTTCCGTACGCCCATCCTCAGCATGAGGCATACACCTGATCAAAGCACTCTGCGTGCTTCTGCCCCATCTGCTCTCCTTGTCATGGGCTCCCTCTTGGCCATTCCTCCTCCCCTTCTCTCTCCCCCACTTCCTCCCTATTTCCCCATCCGAACAATTCCGCTTGTTAAAATCAGACCCATTCTTTAGGTTAGAGCTTAAATGCTACCTTATCTATGAACCAGCCTTCCTCCATCTCAGTAAACAACTTTGGTGTTTCCTTCTTGAATGCTTACAGATATTCCTCTAAAGTAATTTTCTCCCCCTGTAGACAGCCAAGTGGATTTGTGTAACCCTCCTTTTGCCACTGTGAATTTTTTCAGAGCCTGGCCCTGAGTCTTATTACTCTTTGTCTCTCCCACAGAACCTAACTCCCAGGGGAATACCTACCTTATCTTGAGAGTTCAGTAAATAATTATGAAATAACAGAAGTTCAAGGCAGCCAGAAGTTACTGATTTTTCCAATGACCAATGCAAACACACACACACACACACACAAAGATGGTTGGAATAAGCAACCTTGAGAGGCCAAGACTAAGAATTTGAGAATATTTTTCCAACACTGAACTGGGACCAGTTGGCAGATTCATAATCACTGGGTCTGGTGGTGGGGCGGGGGGGGGGGGGGGGGCGGGGGGAGGGGAGTAGAGCCAGGTAGCCTCTTGAAGCACATAGAAGATATTCCTTAAGGAATTCTTTGCCCTTTGTCCTAATTTTTAATGAGTTTTCCCAGGCACCAGGTTCCTAGTGGAGAGTAGACTCTTCAGCGGTAAACACCCTGGTCTTCAGGATGTGTATATTTTCCATAGAAAATATAACAAATTGGTGGTTTGGTTTGCAAGTCAATCCAGTAGAATCTTCACTCAAGGATCTTGGGATTCCTGGCAAAATATCAAAGAGTTCTAGACATACAGAAAGCGAAAGCTTGGTGCTGTGCTTGGATGTCCTAGTCAGGTCACGGGACAGAGAAGGAAACACCAAAATGAATAACAAATGAAAAAGAAAGAAATCCTCTAAGAGCCTATTTATGGTAGTAAAATAAATCTAAATTCTCCTGTGGGCCTTAGACGACTTCTGGGTTTTCTGATTCACTCCTAGCCTCTCTAGGTCTCCCCACTTCCTCCACACTCCATTCACGGCTGAGTCTAAAAACTGAAGAGAGTGGGGGTCTGGGGCAGGGAGGTTCCTTAAAGCCATCTAACAAGTGCCCTCTGCTCTTCCAGGCTCCCGCCCCCCGCCCCGCCATCTTTCCCTTACCACCCTCTGTTTCCTGTCCGATTTTCCCTGCCCTCAGTGACCTATCCCCACCCCCTTTCCCAGGCTCTGTTTGTCTCTGACTGGGAATCTCTGAATGTCAGCCTGTGTGTGTCTGCGTCCATCTGTCTCTGCTAATCTGCAATGCTATTAAAATCGTTGGGATTGTATATATCAATATGCAAATTTATGCAACAACTAATGCGCGACTTAGCATTTTCCTTTGGAGCCAAAATGACACATGACCACCTACAGTGGTTTTCTTTCCCCTCAAAAACTTTTGGCAGTGAAAACAATAATCTCGACGCTTATCTGGTAGAGACATTGTCCCTGATGTTTTAGCCCCCAAGAGAAGGTAGTTAGAGGGAATGACATGGGCAGAGTATCTTGGAGTTGCCCTGAAGAATTAAAGCATAAACGAGAAGTGTACAAACCGCTAGCATATGGGAGCCAGCAAAGGAGATTTTAAACTGAAGACACCAAACGTAATCATTTTTAAATGGCACAGTGTGAGCTGGGAAATGTTTTGCTAACCAGTCCTTAGAGAATTGGGTTCTACACTAGAGAAGGAGGAATCGATACTCTTAAATGACCTGAAAATAAAAATATGTGGCAACACTCATACACACCATGGAATTAATGAGCAAAGCAGCTGAATTTTGGGATATGAGCCTGTGCATTTATAAAAATAGATTTTTCATGAAAGGAAGGTCCTTTAATTTCCTATTTATTTTTATTTCACAATAAATCAAGAGATTTAAAGGAGCTAGGTATGTTGAGAATTTCATTGTTCTGAAAAACATCAAAAGAGGTTTTTTATTCCCAATTTTCTGTATTTACCCTTCAAGGAGAATCAAGGTCGTTTCTCACTGCTGGGACACCCCCATGCAGCACGGATGGACACTTAAGCTAATGGTTCAGAGATTGTAGGTCTTCGTCCTCCGGTTTCTAATTCATGAGGCTTAAGCTCTTCTCAAAGAAAGTCTGATCTAGCCAACCAGGATGTACCAAGACCCTAGAGGAAGTGAGAAGAGGCTTGAAGTGTCTTTTGATGCAGGGGGAGACCATAACCGTGAGCAGCTGGGAAATGGGACAGGACATGAAAGGTGACTTCTGCTCCGCATTTTACCTCCAGAGATCTTTGCCATGCAGTTAGCTCTATAACAAATCTGATTTCTCTTCTCTGCCTCCTTTTTTCTCTTTAGGTTCAGTTAGTTCTAGATTCCCATCAGTCAAGACCTCTACAGCTTCACAGTTAGGTCCCTTTGGGTCATATGTACCAAAAAGCCAACTACATAGGCTTAACCAAGTCAGGCTTTCCTAGCTGAATGAAAAGTCCAAACATCCACAGACCCAGGCAGAGCCTTGAGAAAGACATCAAGCGTTCAGGTTCCTTCTCATTTCTTGCTCCACTATCCTTACCACGTGATTTTGTCCCAAGGGCTGCCTGATGTGGACTCACCAACGAATGAATGGATAAACTAAATGTGCTACATTCGTACAGTGGGATACAATTATGCCATAAAAAGGAATGAGGTTCTGATACATGGAAACACATTGAAAATGTTACACTAAGTGAAATAAGCCTAACATTAGAAGACAAATATTGTATGATTCCATTTATATGAAATATCAAAAATAGGCCAATTTCTAGACACAGAAAGGAGGTTAGAGGTTACCAGGGGTTGGGTAGATGAGCAACAGGTTGTGAGTTATTGCTTGACAATTGCTTGAGAGTTTCCGTTTGGGGTGATACAAATGTTTTAGAAATAGAAGCTGGTGGTAGCTGCGCAATATTGTGAAAGTAATTAATGCCACTGAATTGCATACTTAAAAATGATTAAAATGGCAGTTTTTATTATATGTATTTTATACAATGTAAATTTTAAAATAATATTTTGTAATAATACTAAGATACTGTTTGCCTTTCATTCTCCTGCATGCACAGTGGCATTTCCCAGGGCTTATATCATGGTAGACTAAGGAAGGGAATATTTTTAACTGGGCGCCTCATCATCCTGAACAAATTTGCACTTCTCTCTGCAAAAAAAGAAGGAATGGATTTGGGTAAGCAATTAATTAATCTCTCTGACATAGATGCTCCCTGACAGCTCATGGAATGCATGCTTGCGTACTGCTATGTTTTAAACCGTGTCCTGCCTTAATTTCCAAAATGATACATATTGGTATAACTCGCATAAACAATGTATGTTGACTTAGGTTAAACAGAAATGAAGACCTGATGGAAGAGGTATCCTTCAGTTAGAAGGGGGGGCCAAGGAGGAGCATACCAGAGGATATTTTAGCCTGTAACAATCATCTGAATCTGTGGGCTGAACTTTTTCTTTTTACCAAACACATAAGTGGGATGCACTCTATTGTTTTTCTTAAGAGTATATGAATGCAAATGAGAGTGACATCATCATGAGGATACCCTTGAATTCTTTTTAGTTTTTTTTAACAAATCCCTGAAAATTATCAATATTGGAAATATCACCAATGACCCAGACTCTGTTGATTATAGTAAAAAATGCACTGTTCTCTTTTGCTACCAACGGACTGCATGCGTTTTCCTTCACAAAGAACGCCTTTCTGAGACTCCATTTCCTCATCTGTCAGGTTGGTGCAATGAACTAGCTAAATTCTGGCGTTCCTTCCATATCTGAATTTAAAACAAGTTTGAGTATTACCCAAAGGGCAAAAGAGTAGTGCTCGCCCTCAGTCTCCATGGCAGGGCATGTCCACTTATTTGGCCCAGGCCTGCTTCATGAATAGGTAACCTGTACCATCACACAGGACCCCTCACTTGGTTTAATGCTCTGCTGCTGCCATCTTGAAGTTCCAACAGTTCTTGAACAAGGAACCTTTCCTTGTCCTGCAAATTACAAAGGACAGAACCTTTCCATGTCCTGCCTGTTCTAGGCAATTATAGAGAGTGATTAAGAACCCAGATGCAGAATATTTCTGGCCCCAACCTCAAGTCTACTGTTTACTAGCTGAGTACTTTTCACTAATGAATTAACTTCTCTAAACCTCAGTTTTACCACATGTAAAGTGATGATGATGATGATTATACCAATAGCATGGTGCTGTTGGAAGAAGAAAAAGATAATGTATTTTAAAAATACACAAGTGCAACATTTGAAGTACAAGAAGTGTTCAGTAGATATCAGCAATGATGATGGGCTCCATTGCATTTAAATTCATTGAACAAAATATTTGTTGAGCACCTACTATGTGCCAGACATTGTCCTGGGCACTTGAGATTCATCTGTGAATAAAACAGACAAATATTCTTGCCTTCCCAGAACTTATGTTTTTCAGGGGTGGGAGAGGTTTGATGGTGCGCACAATGAAAATAAATGAGTATTAGAATCAGTTAGAAGGAGCTAAGTGCTGTGGACAAAAGAATGATCAAAGAAGAACAAACAAGATGGGGAAATGAGGAAGGTGGGTTTCAGCATTAAATGGGGAGTTTCAATGAAAAGATAAGATTCAAAGACTTGAAGGAGATAAAAGAACACACTAACTGGATATGATGGGGTTCAGAGCAGTCCACCCCAAAATATGTCACTTTGCATATTGATTATTTTGAATTAAAGTTGTTTAAGAAACACCCCAGGGCAAGAAGGACTCTGACCCTCGTTTGTCCCCCTGAAAGCAGGAAATAAATCTCCCATATGAAAGGTACCTTTCATGTACCAGGTGGTAGAGACATCCTTGTCACCAAAGAGAGAGTTCAGGGACAAGAAGACTATAGAAACAGGTTTACTACCCCAAGGCTAAACTTCTTTGTCTTGTCAATTCATAATTTATTGTTTCTTTGTTAAAAGGTATAAAAGCTTCCTGTTTGGGTCATGTTTTTGATTGTCATATTTCTATGACCTCCCGCATGTACAAAATTAAATTTGGTTTTCTCCTGTTAATTCATCTTAATCACCCATTTAATTTTTCGGCCAGCCAAAGAGCCTAGAAGGGAAGAAAACTTTTCCTCCCCTACAGGTTGTATGTGGGGACAGTATCCGAAGATAGTTGTCCTGAGTACCAGGGGATGAGGCTTAAAGGCAAAACCCCTTTGAAGTTATGTCCTTCCCAACAAAAGCCAGGGAGGTTTAGAGCCATCCCCCAGCTTTCCTTCTCCACCACACAGAGGAAATATTTTGTAACCGGCAATTGCTGTAACACGGGGTTCCAAAGCCAGAGGTTGCAACTCAAGCATCTACATGAATTTGTGATAACTCCCATTTAGTGAAATCTCTCATTTTCTTCAAGTTTAACTTTGGGGAATAAAAACACAGACAGAAATTCTTGTAAATATTATTTAGATAAACAGCATAACAGTTTCTTGGAAACTGACCAATATGAACTGGGCCAGGATGGATCGAGAACAAGGACCAGCGGCCACGAAGGAGCAGACCAGCAGAGAAGACCAGGAACAGAAGCAGGACAGAGGCATTGCTGTCAGTGACACCTGGGAAAGGTCTCACCTTCTCCCTGCTGGGGCATTGCTAGAAAGCACCAGGAATACCCTACACCCATCCTAAATGCTATACACTGGGTTCTGCATTATAAACAATTCAGAGTTCTAGAGTGGGAATCTGCCCTACTTAAAGTATAATTAAGATCTGAACCACATGACCAAACTTGGCAATGACCGCCAACATTCTGGCATCTTGGCTGGTGGAAATCAGCAAGCCACATCTTTTATAGAATGGATTCTTAACAATGTCTATCATATTTGAGTGTCAAATGACCAAACAGGAAGAAAAAGAAGAAAAGAAAAAAAGAAAGAAAAGAAGGAAGGAAAGAAAGGAAGAGAGAGAGAGAGCCACATACAATATTTAATAACTATTTATACCATTTGATGTTTTTGTGGGGCCTCAGGGAAACCTCCAACTTTAAGATTAAAGACAAGCCCCATGGGCAAATTGTCGATTTATGGATTCTTTAAAACAACTTCAAAACCAAAACATAATAAAGTGGATTTTGAGTCTTTTACTGAACAAAAATAAAAGAAACCGTGAAGTGAGTATTATTTAACATTATAAAGGCAATATCCTTGAAACTGGGATAATTAGATGTTCACAATAGAAATCTCAACCCAGCGTGCTGATTCAGTCTCCACAGTAAAATCTCAATAATTTAAATCCCACTAAAGCACGCCAGAACTGAGCTAAACTTTACCTTTGTGCCATCTACAAAGAAACAGATTGCTTAGCAAATTAAATATGAATAAGGTCTTAGATGGGTTATTTAACTTATCAAGAACACAAAACACCCTTAGCAGCACTCTTTGCCTTTAATGTACTAATTACAGTACAAATGGAAAACTGTGTTAGTGTCTATTACTGGCTAAAACTTCATTTATTCTAAAATACAGTATTGAGTTAATTCAGATGATACCTTTTTATTTTAAAGGAGTGAACTCAAAGTCATTTTAGGTGGGTTCGAGTTCTAGCTAGGGCTCATACAGAAGAGAATCTAATTGTTTTGTAAGGATCATCCTTGAGTTAATACAAGTCATAGCTTTCTAGTAATTTCTGTTCGAGCTAACTTGCCACAGGAAAGAAGTCCCTGTTCCCCAACACATCTTTGAAAACAACTTATAAAAGTCAGACACGTGACAACATGTGTCAGGCTCCCTCCTGCAGTCTGATTCCTGGATATCGCCAACGATTTTTAACTGGTTTGGCCCATCCTTCACTAATGAACGATTTCTCCACTCCAGTGTTCTATGGCAAATCATCAGTTTTCCTGAGCGCAATCCAAATGGAGGCATTTGTTCTTGTCATAACGCTGCTGTGTGGTGTGGTCTCCTCTGTGCAGTATCGCCCCTGACATGTTAGGGCTTCTTTCCAACTCCGGGATCCATGCTTGCGCCACGGCCTGCTTGAGCAGAGCCCCAGGGTCACCTCCCTGTCCTCAGAAGCCGGGAGGCCCCTCTCAGGCTGTTGTTCCTGCTGGCTGAGCGAGGCCGAGGTCCACCCTTAAACCAGTGCTTAAAGACAAAGAAGAAAAGGAAGGAAACGCCTGGTGCGTGGTTCTCTTCGGGAACTTAAGGAATTGAGATGATGTATCCAGAAGCTTAGTCGCCTCCTCAAACCTGGACAAGTGAGGGACATAAATCCTCCTGGAAAACAAATGGGAAAGTTTAAGCTTTGTTTTCCAAAATCAAAAATACCCCCTGGCAAGTGAGTCCCTCAAGACAGACAGACACAGAGAAACACATCCTCAGCAAAACATAAAAAAAAAAAAAACCCAACATCATGGGGCGCCTGAGTGGCTCAGTGGGTTAAGCCTCTGCCTTCGGCTCAGGTTGTGATCTCAGAGTCCTGAGATCAAGCCCTGATTCCGGCTCTGTGCTCAGCAGGGAACCTGCTCCCCACCCCCTACTCTCTGCCTACTTGTGATCTCTCTCTTTGTGTTAAATAAATAAATACAATCTTAAAACACACACACACACAAAACCCCCACAACCTCACTAATCATAACGGAAATGCAAATCAAAATCATGGTGAGGTACCACTCACATCCATTAATGTGGCTATCACTAAAAACAAAAACAAACAAGCAAAAAAACCAGGGGCACCTGGGTGCCTGTCAGTTAAGCCTCTGCCTTCAGCTCAGGTCATGATCCCAGGGTCCTGGGATGCAGTCCTGCATCGTGCTCTCTGCTCCGTGGGGACTCTGCTTCTCCCTCTCCTCCCTATTTGTGCTCTCGGTCGCTATCTCTGTCTCTCTCAAATAAATAAATGCATAAATAAATCTTTAAAAAGGTGTATTGGTGAGGATGTAGAAAAACTGGATCCCTGGTGCACCGTTGGTGGGAAGGTAAAATGGTGCAGCTGCTGTGAGAAACAATATGGTGGTTCCTCAAAAAATTAAACACTTCACTTCTGGGCGACGACCCAAAAGATTTGAGAGCAGGGAGTCAACCAATATTTGAACACACACTGCGTTCATAGCAGCACTATTCATATTAGCCAAAAGGATAGAAACAACTAATTATCCATCAACAGATGACTGGATAAACATGTGGTCTAGCCATACAAGGGATTAGTATTCAGTCATAAAAAGAAGGAAATTCGGATACAAGCTACAACATAGATGAACCTCAAAGACATCACACTGAGGGAACGAAGTCAGACACAAAAAGACAAATACATGATTCCATTTAGATGAGGTCCCTAGGGCAGTCGAATCCATAGAGACGGAAGGCAGAACGATGGTTGCCGAGGGGAGGGGGTATCGGGAATGTATTAAGAGGTAAACACCATTGTTTAAGAGGAAAACAAAACCTGATGAAAGGGTTTTGGAAAGGGATAGCCACGATGATTGCACGAGCACATTAATGCACTCACTGCCACTAGTTGTACGCTTAATAATGATTAGTGTTACAAACTTTATGTCTATTTTACCACTCAGTCCTCTTGCAATCAGGAAAATGACACTGAGCATTGTTTTTGCTTGTTCCTTCCAGTCAAAAGTTGACTTGTCCTTCATTTTTGCTGGCTGAAAGCCTTTTAAAGAATGTATTTGTGGTATCATATCTTATCATAAAGTCAGATAAGAACGTTTAGGAATTCAGAACACCTAAGGAAATTATGTAACTTATGGCTAATCTAGATTTTTAAAAATGTTGGTTTTATTGGCATAGACCATATCAGTTGTTGCCCTGAGGAGGATAAAATACCTGGGTGGGGGTTGGGGGGGTTGTTATATGTCAAGGCTATATGGGGGAAAGGAACCACATGGGAAGATGAGCCAACACAGAACACACCATCAAGAATGCCAACAGAAGGTGAGAACAGAGGCACAACGGGGTCGGTATGCTTATGGGTCACGGTCCAGGCTCACGTGAATGCCCCTGCGATGGACCCGTTCCTGTTCGCCCGGTGTGTCCTGACTTCTTTGTGCCTGCATCTCATCAGCCATAAGGAGGCCAGCCTATTGGCGTTGGTCAAATCCAGTTTAAAATACATTTCTCTCTTATCCTCACTTTCTGTATATAATCAATTATTTCAAAAGCTGTGGAAAAAATTAAACCTGGATGGTGACTCTTGCTAAAAACTCCAGACCCTGAAAATCTCCACAGTGGTGTTAGTCGGGAAGAGGGCGCTTTCAAGTCGGATGACTCATTTATGTCATGCAGACAACCATAACATGTTACCTAACACGGTTCTGGAACGTGTTTTACCTTGTTTGAAGAACCTGTTGTTCTAATCTTTTGAAGCAGAAACATGGGCCATTTTAGACACTTCTGGAGACTTCTCTGAGGCTGATTGAATAACTAAGCTAGGAAGTCTTTAAATTGTCCTGTGCGGGCCCAAGAAACAAAGGGACTTGATACGTGGGCCAGGGGGGTGCCTGGGTGGCTCAGTGGGTTAAGCCTCTGCCTTCGGCTCAGATCATGGTCTCAGGGTCCTGGGATCAAGCCCCGCATTGGGCCGTCTGCTCAGTGGGGAGCCTGCTTCCCCACCCCGCTATCTGCCTCTCTGCCTACTTGTGCTCTCTCTCTGTCAAATAAATAAATTCTTAAAAAAAAATACGAGGGCCCAAAGTCATCTGATAAGATGACCCTTATCGAAGCCATTATTTTTGGTGAGTGATATTACTGTCATCTATGAGATGGTTTTTCAAATTTTCATGAGAGGACTCCACAAAGGTAAATGAGTTTTCATCCTTGTGATGTGCAATAGAGTTTGCACTCAGCTTTCTGTCAACCCCTAAATCAGCATCAGGATAGGATTATTGTTTCCTTTTCATGTGGCCCTCTGGCTCAGGAAGATTTTTGCTGTTTTTGCAGAAATTTAAATAGCCAACACTCCTCCAAGAGCAAAGAACTTCACAGAATTTCATTTTGTCTCTTCCATTCCTACAAGACGACACTTTGAAAAATGATGACAAGGAACACAAGCTTCAATGTTGGTTCTCTGAACAACGCCTTACCGTTCTGAAAGATGTCTTCATTTTGCAGCTTTCTTTCCTGAGCCTTGAAAGCTGTCTCCCAGTAAATAAATAAATAAATAAATAAATAAATTTTCTGACAGGACAGAAATTACTAAGAGGTCTTCTGTATCTAACAGTATTGTGGTATGGACAACCTTACCCGTGAAACAACTGAAAATGCTGGAAAAGTTTAAAAACAAAATCACTGAGTAAGTACTACATGCCAGGCACTGTACCAACATTGTATATACGGAGCCATTTCAGTCACAGGCTCAGGCTTGCAAACATGTATCCTTGTCTTTATAAAACTCAGTTCACGGTCTGTCTCCAAGTCTTATTCTGCAGAAGCAGATACTTAATCCAGTCACTTCATGTGAACTCAGTCCGCTGCAATGACTTCTAAGCCAGTTCAGACTTGGAAGTGGGTCACATTCACGTTGAAATGCCCCTCTGGCCTGTTCCTGACCCTTCTGTCCTAGAGGTGTCTATAGGGAAGGAACTGTCAGCTTCTGGGTCTAAGTCAGCAGATCTCAACCCCGACTGCCTATTAACATCAACCAAGGTGATTTTAAAATATGACAAAGCCGAGACCTTCTCCCTCCATCTAGACATTCTGATCTCAAAGGGCTGGACTGAGGCCTGGGCATTTGTATTTTTTCAGTATTTTATTTATTTATTTGAGAGAGAGAGAGAAAGGCAGGCAGGGGGCAGAGGGAGAAGGGGAGACAGAATCCCAGACAGACCTGTCACTGAGTGCAGAGCCTGATGCGGGGCTCAATCCCACAACCCTGAGATCATGACCTAAGCTGAAGTCAAGAGTCGGACGCTTAACCGACTAAGCCACCCAGGTGCCCTGGCGTCTGTATTTTTAAACATTCCACAAGGCTGGGAATCACAGATCTAAGCCCAACATGGACCTTCCACTGTAGTTCAAGCTTATCTCATCCGGTTCTCACCCCTGACTAAGCAGCAGCTTTCTCAAACTGTTACATGTACCCAAGCCCCCGGGATCGCTTTAAATTGCACATTCTGGTACTCCCTTCGGCAGCACATATACTAACGGGGCGCCTGGGTGGCTCAGTGGGTTAAAGACTCTGCCTCCGGCTCAGGTCATGATCCCAGGGTCCTGGGATCGAGCCCTGCATCGGGCTCTCTGCTTAGCAGGGAGCCTGCTTCTCCTCTCTCTCTCTGCCTGCCTCTCTGCCTATTTGTGATCTCTGTCAAATAAATAAATAAAATCTTTAAATTGCACATTCTGAACAGGTCTGGGATGGGACCTCAGGTTTTGTATTTCTAGCACACGCCCACACGATGCTTACTTGCTGATCTGCGGGCCGCACTTGGAACGTGCAGCAAGGGTGTGCAGAACAAAATGGACCGGGGGCTCCCCGCCTTGATCCCACATTGAAATTCCATGGGTAGATGTAAAACACAGGAGTGCCTAGCTATCATCATCAGAGATGGTGATTAAGGGCCACGGCCCAGGCACTGAGAACTTCAGAAGCCCCCAAGAGGGAGACACTCTGCTCTGAATAATACCTTAGGGGAATAAGGGTAATTTTATGCGTCGACTTGACTGGATCACAGGATGTCCAGATATCTAGTTAAACAATATTTCTGGATGTGCCCACGGGGGTGTTTCCAGACAAGATTAGCATCCGACTCGGTAGAATGAGTCAAGTGCATTGCCCTCCCCAATGTGGACAGGAATCACCTAACCTGCTGGGGGCCTGCCTGATAAAAAAGGCAGAAGAAGGGAGGGTTTGCACTGTGCCTGACTGTGGTGCCGGGACGGCAATCTCCCTACTGCTCCAGCCTGCTGGCTTGGCCTGGACATCTACGCTGGCCACTCTCTGGCTTGTGGGCCCTCAGACTACATCACCAGGCTTCCTGGGTCTCCAGTCTGCAGAGAGCCGATCGTGGGACTTCTCAGCCTCCATACTCAGGTGAGTCAACACTTTATAACACATTTCTAGATATCAGTGTATCTGGATACATACATCTCCCGTTGGTTCTGTTTCTCTGGAGAACCGTAACATACCGAGCCATTCTGCTGATGCTGACTCTGCCTACCCTTGGCTCTCTGTCACCCACCCCGTCCCCTCCTTGTTCCCACGTTCAGCCCCGCTGCAGGCCCAGGGACCTCTCATTACTATTTGTGTCTCACGCTCCGGTAGTGTTACCTCTCACCTGGGACTCCTGGGAAAGTGGAAATGGGCTCCAGTCCCCGTCTCCTCATTCGGGACGTGCCATGCTCGGGGCGGATGGTAACCACTTAACCCGTTCTTCTCCACCCTCAGCCAGAGGGACTCTGGGACTTCTCGATGGATCTATGGGGGGAGGGACTTCCCTACTCTTGGATCCCCAAACTTCACATGGGCACATCCCTTGTGACCTTTTCCTGCCTTCTCAGGCTTCCTCCTGGCAGGAGCCACCGTTTCTAAGTTTTCTTGATTTTTTTTTTTTCCCTTCAACTCTTGCCTTCCTCTTCCGACTGGAGAAAGGACCTTCTATCTAGCTGAGCACGGAAAGCAGGGAGAATCTTTCCTTCCTGTTTACATGTGTTTTCACATCTGTTTTATCTTACAACATCAAGGTGCCTTTTAAACTTAAAAGCGAAGGAGTTAGTACCAAGACACAGAGAAGGTGTGTGACTTCGAGAGGGACACACAGGAGGCTGGGGAAGACCCGGGAGCCGGGCTCATCACCCCACATCCAGGGTGATCACACCAGCCTCCCTGATGTTATGCCTCTGTTTCTTCGGCTGCCATCGGGGACCTTTAAACTCCAGAAAGACTCTCCACGAGGAGCTCAAAGTGCTTCTGAGAGCTGAAGCTGGGGGAGAAAATGAAGCCCGTGATCAGAGGGAAGAGAATATTCTCCTTCCCTTTGTTTTCAGGCTTTCTTATACATTTGTGTGCATGCATGAGCGCAAAAGGCATTACTCCCCAGAATCTTCTAGTCGGGTAAACAGGGAACTAAAAAAAAATTTTTTTAAACATATTTTCAAAGGATTAATGAGTTAATCATGGTCTAAAGACAAGACCTCAGTTCTAAAAACCAAACCCTCCCTTCTGACAGTAAGCGTTCCTGGTGCTCTACCATATATGAAAAATATGGCATAAAATGTAGCTATACTGGTAAGGATTACAGGGGAAATTAAGCTTTGTGGTCACATTAAACGTAACTACTTAGCATTATAAATTATTATTCCTTTTATAGTCATCTTAGATTGTCAGGCTCTAATCAACAATGATGTGAATTCAGCTGTGAGTCAAAGATATTTTTATAACTTATGTTCTTATACATATTCTGGTTTATTTGAGGCAAAGAATGACAGTGGGTAATTCCAGATGTGTCTACACATAGCAAATGGTTTAGCCTGAACAATGCAGGAGAGCTGGGGAAAAAATGTGGTTTTCCTTTCTTTTGATATTCTCCAAATCCCGAGTATAAGGCAAGATACATTATGAACATATTTGGCAACAGATAAAATTCGCATCTTTATGAAATCTCTTGGGAGTCAAAATTCAAGTCCCTAAAAACAGCAATTCTGGAACGAGTCTTTTTAAAACCAAAGATGTTTTTTGCAGTAAGCTTTGTTAGCCTCACTTGTTGGCCAGAAGCCGTGGGAAGCTGTGGATAGCAGAACGGGGCGCAGTCTGGTAAGAAACCTCTTGTGGACTCAGGGACTCCCGTGGTGACAGCAACTAACGAAGTTAAAGAAATCCTCTGGGTTCATGGGGGGTTCACCTCGTGGTTACCAGTGGAAGAAACAGACAGACAGACTATTCTCTGTATCTTCCTGTGTCGGAGAAATAATTGGGTCCTTACTACAATGTGTAACATTTTCGGGTTTTGTTGTTGTTGTTGTTGTTTTCTTTTTTTTTTTTTTTTGCTGTCTTGAATTTTTTTTTGTTTTTTTGTTTTTGTTTATTTGTTTATTTACAGCATAACAGTGTTCATTTTTTTGGCATCACACCCAGTGCTCCATGCAGTACGTGCCCTCCCTATTACCCACCACCTGGTTCCTCAACCTCCCACCCCCCCGCCCCTTCAAAACCCTCTGGTTGTTTTTCAGAGTCCATAGTCTCTCATGGTTCATCTCCCCTTCCAGTTTCCCTCAACTCCCTCTCCTCTCCATCTCCCCATGTCCTCCATGTTATTTGTTATGCTCCACAAATAAGTGAGACCATATGATACTTGACTCTCTCTGCTTGACTTATTTCGCTCAGCATAATTTCTTCCAGTCCCGTCCATGTTGCTACAAAAGTTGGGTATTCATCCTTTCTGATGGAGGCATAATACTCCATTGTGTATATGGACCACATCTTCCTTATCCATTCATCCGTTGAAGGGCATCTTGGTTCTTTCCACAGTTTGGCGACCGTAGTCATTGCTGCAATAAACATTGGGGTACAGATAGCCCTTCTTTTCACTACCTCTGTATCTTTGGGGTAAATACCCAGCAGTGCAATTGCAGGGTCATAGGGAAGCTCTATTCTTAATTTCTTCAGGAATCTCCACACTGTTCTCCAAAGTGGCTGCACTAACTTGCATTCCCACCAACAGTGTAAGACTGTTTCCCTTTCTCCACATCCTCTCCAACACACGTTGCTTCCTGTCTTGCTAATTTTGGCCATTCTAACTGGTGTCAGGTTGTATCTCAATGTGGTTTTAATTTGAATTTCCCTGATGGCTAGCGATGATGAACATTTTTTCATGTGTCTGATAGCCATTTGTATGTCTTCATTGGAGAAGTGTCTGTTCAACATAGTATTAGAAGTTCTAGCAACAGCAATCTGACAACAAAGAGAAATAAAAGGTATCCAAATTGGCAAGGAAGAAGTCAAACTCTCTCTCTTCACAGATGACATGATTCTTTATATGGAAAACCCCAAAGACTCCACCCCCAAACTACTAGAACTCATACAGCAATTCAGTAACGTGGCAGGATACAAAGTCAATGTACAGAAATCAGTGGCTTTCTTATACACTAAGAATGAAAATACAGAAAGGGAAATTAGAGAATCAATTCCATTTACTATAGCACCAAGAACCATAAGATACCTGGGAATAAGCCTAACCAAAGAGGTAAAGGACCTGTACTCGAGGAACTACAGAACACTCATGAAAGAAATTGAAGAAGACACAAAAAGATGGAAGACTGTTCCATGCTCTTGGATTGGAAGAATAAACATTGTTAAAATGTCTATACTGCCTAGAGCAATCTATACTTTTAATGCCATTCCGATCAAAATTCCACCGATATTTTTCAAAGAGCTGGAGCAAATAATCCTAAAATTTGTATGGAATCAGAAGAGACCCCGAACTGCTAAGGAAATGTTGAAAAACAAAAACAAAACTGGCGGCATCACGTTACCCGATTTCAAGCTTTACTACAAAGCTGTGATCACCAAGAGAGCATGGTACTGGCATAAAAACAGACACATAGACCAGTGGAACAGAGTGGAGAGCCCAGATATGGACCCTCAACTCTATGGTGAAATAATCTTCGACAAAACAGGAAAAAATATTCAATGGAAAAAAGACAGTCTCTTCAATAAATGGTGCTGGGAAAACTGGACAGCGATATGTAGAAGAATGAAACTCGACCATTCTCTTACACCGTACACAAAGATAAACTCGAAATGGATAAAAGACCTCAATGTGAGACAGGAATCTATCAAAATCCTAGAGGAGAACATAGGCAGTAACCTCTTCGATATCAGCCACAGCAACTTCTTTCAAGATATGTCTCCAAAGGCCAAGGAAACAAAAGCAAAAATGAACTTTTGGGACTTCATCAAGATCAAAAGCTTCTGCACAGCAAAGGAAACAGTCAACAAAACAAAAAGGCAACCCACGGAATGGGAGAAGATATTTGCAAATGACAGTACAGACAAAAGATTGATATCCAGGATCTATAAAGAACTTCTCAAACTCAACACACCCAAAACAGATAATCATATCAAAAAATGGGCAGAAGATATGAACAGACACTTCTCCAACGAAGACATACATTTTCGGGTTTTTTAAAAGATTTTATTTATTTATTGGAGATAGAGGGAGCAAGACAGCAGAAGCAGAGGGAGCAAAGGGAGAGGGAGAAGCAGGCTCCCCGCTGAGCAGGAAGCCCCACGTGGGACTCGATCCCATGACCCTGGCATCATGATCTGAGCTGAAGACAGATGCTTAACTGACTGAGCCCCCCAGGTGCCCCATAACATAGTCTCTTAAGGGTGCCATATGAATAGTTAATATTCTCATTATAATAACTGTAAACGTATCCACGTGCCGAATCCGTGTCTTTTCAGTGGTTAATGTTTCCAAACTCTCTCCCTGTGGCATGATCTAGAAATATTAACAAATGCCTGCGAAAAGAAACGTTCTTTATATTTATGATGCTTTTTACAAGTTCAAAGCCTGTTCCTTCAATCAGCACATGGCCCTTAAAACCAGTTTTTCCCCCAGTTTCCGACATTTTCCAATCACGAATTAAATAACGTCAATGTGAAATGATAGTCTACGTGTTCCTGTGCCGATGAGAAATGACAGGTACTTGGATCCTGTTGCTGAATTTGGGATCATAACGCGATGGGGCAGTGGGGGCTGGGGAACGGCCTGCACAGACTGGCTTTGTAGTGGATTTGCCATGGGCCTCTGCCTCCCCCGCCCCCCCCCCCGCCCCGCCATTGCAACAACTGGAAGAAGGGGGTTCATTGGGGTGTGCTGGGGGAACCTCTCCTTGGCCCCGCTGTGAGGAGAATCCATCCGTCTTCATCGGACCCTTTTGCAGCTCTGTACCCGCAGCACCCTCCCGGGAAGGCCTAGGTGCTCCGTCGCGGTGGCTCAGCCTCAGCCAACAAGCTCGTCCTGAAGCCTCTACTTCCCTTCGTTACAGCGGATTATCATCACCATTTACACCTGGGGCTGTTCTACTAGAATAGGCGCTCAGAAGCTGTGTCTCATTCGTGATCATAGCCTGAATACTTAGAACAGAGTGGCACAGGATAGATGCTCTAAAAATTAGTTTGCAAACTCATTCATAAATGCACGGATGAGTGGATGGCTGTAACGGAAAGATTGGGAAGCTGTGGGTGTGGCAAGTCTGTCCCTTAGGATGCCTTCAGCTCCAGGTAATGGAGAGCCTTGACCAAAGCAGTTCACTGACTGAGCCGTGCCATGATGGCGTGAAGGACCCCCCTGTGGAGACGGCTCCATCTGGTTCCTTCGAGGTGGCTGGATGCTTTCCTGGAAGAAGTAAGTTGGCTGGATTCTCTGTTTGAGTTTGGAAAAAGAGGGAGAGTCCCAAGAGTCCTTCCCTTCTGCCCGATTGGGCCCAGGAAGCCACGGGCCCATCCGTCAACAATTATCTGACCACCAGGGCCTAGGTTCCTGAATCAGTAACTAGTCTGGGGAGTGGGAATTACCATGACTGACTGACACTGGTCAGGTCCTGAGCTCGAAACACAGCAATGCTCCAAACCTCCTTGCTCTTCTACCGTTGTTGAAGGCTGGGCAGCATCATGGGATAAACCGTAATGTCTTCCCTTAGGGGTGCCGATGCCAGTAAGGATTTTGGTACATCACTGCTTTCTAGATGAACTGATAGCTGTTGTCACGTTTTTCCAATCAGTGCTGGTTTCTTCACAAATACCAAAACATCGACATCAAATGTCCATGCTGTAGCTTCGCAAGGCCACCCCACAAGTAAACAAATCCAGGGTTTGAAGTTCTGTAACTATCGTTATCTTGTTCTTAAGTTATGGGGACGCAGAAAATAGGTTCTACTTTATTCATGGATGCAGACGAGTTCAAACCCAAGACAAATGGGGATCTCCTGCTTCTATTCCCCCCAACTCTCTCCACTTTTATTTTATTTATTATTTATTTTTTTAGAGAGGGATGGGGAGGGCAGATGGAAAGGGAGAGGGAGAATCTTTTTTTTTTTTTTAAATGGTTTAAGTGGTTGCTTTTTTTAATTATTAAATTTTAAAGTTTTAATTCCAGTATAGCTAACGTACAGTGTTACATTGTTTCAAGTGTACAGTGCTGTGTTTCGATAATTTTTTTCCATATTATTTATTTTTTCAGCGTAACAGTATTCATTGTTTTTGCACAACACCCAGTGCTCCATGCAAAACGTGCCCTCCCCATTACCCACCACCTGTTCCCCCAACCTCCCACCCCTGACCCTTCAAAACCCTCAGGTTGTTTTTCAGAGTCCATAGTCTCTTATGGTTCGCCTCCCCTTCCAAATTTTTTTTTTAATAAACATATAATGTATTTTTATCCCCAGGGGGAGAGGGAGAATCTTGAAAGGGATCCACACCCAGCACAAAGCCTCACTTGGGGCTCGATCTCACAACCCTGAGATCATGATCTAAGCCCAAATCAAGAAGTGGATGCTTGATCAACTGAGCCACCCAGGGGCCCCATCCCTCCAGATTTTAAATCTCGGGTGGAACACACTGACATGAGGAGGTCAGCAGCAAGTTCAAGAGGACAAGCCCATTCTGCATGCTAGGAGAAGACAGAAACTAAATGGAATGAACCGGGCTGGACTGCCCCCAGGATCCAGGCCCTGCCCAGGAAACACAGAAAGGAGGAGCTTAGACACCTGCCTTTGGGACACAGTAACCCTACCCATTGGTAATGAACCAAACAACCAATAATGTCTCCTTCATTACAGGGTGGGACACTGAGGTTCTGGGATTCAAAGTCCTCCCTCTCACTATATCTGGGAGGTATTACAGGTTCACTACTGTTTACAAGGCACTTGAAGGTTTATACTCGCAAACACTTTCTTGTTTTTCCTCTGCCTTATTCTGTATGCAGGGACTATTACTGCCCATTTTACAGATGAAAAGACTGAGACCCAGGACCAACCCAGATATACTGGTGCCACAGTACATGCTCCTATGTCACTAGGCTCTGAAGAAGCAACACAAAGTCTCAAAATTTGGGGGTAAATGTTTAATATTAACCAAGGGAGGAAACACACAACAAAGGTTAGCTTGTCTAGAAGCTCGTTCCTCAAAGTGTGTTCCACGGACCAGAAGCATCGTGTCACCTGAGTCCTTGTCAGAAATGAAATGAATTTCACACCTGACCCCAGACCTAGTTGATCAGAATCGAATTTTAACAAGGTCCCGGGAGATGTGAGAGCACGTTCAAGTGTGAGAGGACTTGCCATCGGATGACCAGAGATCTGGAGTGGGAGCCTGAGGGCCAAGGTGTACCATAAGGATAACATGTTGGTGGACTTGGAGATGAGGGGGTAATAGGATACTTTTGGGGGGGTCAGTGATAAGAACAAGACAGTGTCACAGTCCAGAATCTGCCTCTGTGTCCAGAAACTTCCATGTTGTCTACACTAATAAAGAACTCCCTGGGAGAGGGCTCTTGACATATTTTTGTTGGTATAGGATTGGCAGGTCAATTTTTCAGGGCTCCCCTGGACTGCACTTTGCTCATGCAAAGTCTGTTACCATGATTGGAAAAACACTTGCAAACTGCAGGTTAAACTCTGGGCAACAGCTAAAGAGATTTTTATATTTTCTTCTTTCATCTCTCACATAAAAGGAGCGGCAGGACTATTTCCTCCTACAGAAATGGAAACAAGGAAGACCGGCTTCACCATCTCCCAGAGGGCGTCAAGCGCACTACATCTCTTTGCAGGAAAACAAAAGCAATCCGATCCCAGAGTGCTGAGTGTGCAAAGCATGCAAAACTCCATACTAACCACAGACGAGAAAGCGTCCAGGAAAATCGGATTTAACCATTGCTCCTCAAAGCTGGCAGTGGGATCTGTGGTCATGGATGGAGCCATCATACACCAGGGAACCAAAAGCGACAAACAAGAGTCATCATTCTGCCAGTTTACCCACCGATTTAGGTTTCATTTTTGTGCTTCACAAAAACTCTCTAGAAAAGCCAGATTTCTGAAAACCCAAACCTCCTCCTCCACAAAAACCTTTTATTTCAGCTTCTACAACATTCTTTGCTCTTCAGTGCTTTGTCCTGTAGTCTTATAAATCCAAGATCTGGCTCTTTTATAATTCATGGCATGTGATGCTTTTCGCCCCTGAATTTTCTTTCGAAAAATAGAGTGAGTATACAGTTCAGCTCTACGGCGTGGGACAGAGAGCCCATTTTCCTATGAAAGGCGAGGATGTAGACCTCTCCTGACAAAATCAGGTACCCACACGCCACTGTCTCAGAGCCCAGTCTGACAAAGAAATACAGTTGATTGTCACATTTTTTTTTTTTAAACTAACTGGTTGAGAGACCAGACGAAATCAATAAAAAGGTTGCATTTATCGTCTGCGCTTTCAAGAAATACAATTTTTATTGCCTTCAAGCACATATAAACTCGAGTTAGGCTAATTAAGGGCTGTCTGCTAACGGTCCTTCAAGGACTCGTTTTAGCAAATAAACAAGGACGAAGGGGAATTATCACAGCTCCCTCGCTAACATTCTCTAGTGTCTCTGATTTGTCATGAGCTCATGGATACCTCTGGTTTAGTTCTATTTCCTAAAAATCCGGCTTCTCTAGGAACACATTTCTCAAGTCTATTCACGGAAGTAATTTTTTTTAAATCTCCATTTAATTTTTGTTGTACTGTTCATTTGCTTACTAAAACAAGCTTTCAACCTCTCCACTTTCTAGTCAAGGTTCAGAGAGACTCTAAGCTTCAGAGGGGTCTGTAGCTAAGTGATCTCTAACTCCGATCTGATGATAGCCTTCAGTCAGGTGCGGTTTTGTGGAGGGAAAAAATTAAAAGACCACGGCTGGAGACGAATTGTCTACCCTCGCCAATTTTATTTCTGCCTTGGTTTGGGATTGATACAAGCCTCAAAAGATTGTGTTGGGATGAAACAAGTTTTAAGGATGTGAATTGCCCTTTATAAACAGAAAACCCTATTCAAATGTTGGGTATTATTGCTCTTTTGAAATCTGATGACTGAAGCCCAAGTTAATGAGATTTTTTTTTCATGTCTGAAAAGAACCCGCTCAGTCGGATTTTTTTCCAGGGTGAATCATTCCTTGTGAGTAAGGAAGCTGATTCAGAGTCCTCTGGTTTTCAGGTCTCTAGAATGCCACTCTGTTTGCAAAGAGCCATTTGGGTTTAGAAAAACAAACTCACCTCTCCTGGGGGCTCCGACGAATGTCTGATTCCTCCCCAAAAGCCTGGTGGGATGATTTCATCTGCTATTTCTCTGCCTCTTCTGGTTGACCAGAGCCTGCTGTTAGATGAAATTCAACAATTACTGCAAACGCTTGAGAGAAAAGACCACTTTTCTGGGTGCCGCGGTGGGGAGTGACGAGGTCGTGGGATCCTGGGTGGGGAAAGGGCTGAAGGAGCAGACCCAATGGTGTGCATCTGCCCAGTGCCCAGGAGTTCGCGATCTGGGGAAAGACACGCACCAGACATTCACATCCTAGGAGGCAAGGAGCAGTAAGCGCAGGCTAGAGATATGGAATATTGAGTGGGCAGAAAGGACGATCAATTCTGACTCTAGGAAGTCTTCTTAGAGCAGATGAAATTCTAACCGAGTCTTGAAAACCTGTGGTTTGTGGGGAAGAGGTTAGATTTGTAATTAGATCCAGCCTGATGAGCTCTGGGATGGGTCAGTAGGACAGGAGGTCGACCCTGGAAGTTGAAACATGGGATGTACAGCGGGATGGACTGCTGAAGAAGTAGAAATCCGCATCCCTAGCAAAGGTGTGCAAAATATCGCCCTTCTTTACTCCACCAACAACCACGTAACCCAGACTCGGAGCCCCTCTGCCACCCAGCAGGTGGGAAATCCCATGTCGGCCATGACGGGGTGCCCTCTCCCTCCCTCTGGCTACATGAAGTGTGGGGTGCTTGTAGGGTCCACAGATAATAGGGTAGAAACAAACCTCTATGCTCTCCAGGACCAGAGTCATCACTGAGGTCCTCATGGTCGAAGCCTGAGCGGTCACAGACGTCCTTCCCACTTTCACATTGGAAGTGAAAAGCAGACATTGTTGTCTTCACCGGGCATCTGCTGGACCGGCCTCTCTGGGTGTGCTGTGCCCACGGAGCCCTGAGGCCCCTCACCTTTGGGAACTGCGCCAAGGGGCCATCCCTCCCGGCACTTCTATAACCTCTCCATGTTGGGGGAATAGCTCCCTCTCTCCTCTTGCCACCTTCAAAGGCAAAGCCTTTCGTCCTTGACCTGCCTCGGGGATCCCCTCATATAATTATATTCGTCAGCTCAGGTTGATGTCACAGAATGCCCTAGACCAGGGGACTTAAACAACATAAGTTTATTTTTCTCACCGTTCTGGAGGCTGGGAAGTCCAAGATAAAGGTGCTGAAATATTTGGTTCTTGGTGGGGCCCTCTTCCTGGCTTGTGGACAGTTGCCTTCTCACTGTGCCCTCAGTGTGTGTGCTTAGAGAGAGAGCTCTTGTCTCTTCCTCTTCTTTTTTTTTAATTTTTAAAAAAGATTTTACTTATTTATTTGAGAGAGAGAGAGAGAGAGAGTGTGTGTGTGTGTGTGTGTGTGTGTGTAGGTGTAGGTGTAAGAAAGAGCACAAGCAAGTGGAGGGGCGGGGGGAGGGGGAGCAGACTCCCCACTGACCAGGGAGTCGGATGCGGGACTCGAGCCCAGGACCCTGGGATCATGACCTGGGATCATGAGCCAAAAGCAGACACTTAACCAACTAAGCCACCCAGGTGCCCTTCTCTTCCTCTTCTTATAAGGGCCCTAATCTCATCATCTAAATCTAATCACCTCCCAAAGGCCCCACCCTCAAACAATATCATATTGGGCACTGGGTCTTCAACATAGGAATTTTGGAGAGCTAGAAACATTGAGTCCATACCAATAATGTATGCCATAAACTCAGAGTTTCGCAAATGACAGGAGTGTAGTTGGCTCTGCCTGGGAAGGAAAGGTAAGGGCCCAGCTCCCTGTTTGAAACAGGGGTAGCAGCGTGGAAATTCAGAGAACAAAACTCCAAGTAATAATGTCTCAGGAAATAAATCAGCAGCGTGTTTTATAGCTTTTCTCATATGGCTGTATTTCACCGTTTTTCAATTCTTTATTTGAATCAATTTTTCAACTCAACTGTGTTGTAGATATCATAAAGCCAATAGACAAGTTTTATACCTTTTCATCCTCTGTGGCTCTTTGGCACGTGGTCCGATCAGAGAAAGCACTTATGAATATTTGCTGAATGACCAGAAATGAATAGTCTCTCCGACGGCCCAGCATATGACCAATGCCCAGCCCTGCACGGAGAGGAGTCTGATCCTCATGAGTATAACATCACCAACTGTTGCCTCAAAACACACACACACACACACACACACACACACACGCGCGCGAGCTCGCATGCACCCACCCCAAAGAACACATAAATAAATAAGAACTTCAAAGTTACAGGAGAGTTTCTTATTTTGTATGTTAATATCCTTTTTAGTTTTAGAGGATGCAGAAATTCATATATCCTATCAGCACAAAGCGGTTCTCATTTGCTATGTGGCCTTCACGCGGGAAACTGACCCAACCGGAGAGTTACCGGATATTATGGAAAGACCATGCTCCCTTGAAGCCACATTGCCCAAGGACGGCTGTGATTAGAAACCTAGAACAGCAGTAAATTGGATGATTTCCTCATCCTTCCGACCAAGCAAAGCTATGAGATCTCTTTCTCCATCACACAGACACTCCCAGATCTATAGCTACGTACGTGGCTGACTAGAATCCTACATGGAGATAGTCTGAGTCTCCTAAGGTTCCGGTAACAAATGACCACAAATGTGGTGATTAAAGCAGCAGCGTTGTATCCTCTCATGCTTTTGGGGCCAGAAATCGAGTATGAGTGGACTAAGCTCGAGGTGTCATAGGGCTCTCTCCTTCTAGAGGCTCTAGGCTCTGTCCCCTGCCCCTTCTTCTTGGGGGCTCTGGCGTTCCTTGGTGGGGCTGCACCACTCCACCCCTCAAGGCCAACATCCAGAAATCTGTCCGCACTCTGTTTTCACATCACCTTCTCCTCTGCACATGTTAAATCTGCTTCTGCCTCCCTCTTATAAAAATACTGATGACTGCATTTCGGGCTACTTGGATTAACCCAGAATAATCTCCCCATCTCCAGATCCTTAACGTCATCACACCTGCAAAGCCCCGTTTCATGCCATATAAGCGAATACTCACGGATTCCACAGGTTAGGGCAGGGATATCTCATGGAAGCCACATTCCACCGAGACGTTCTTATGACCCCCTGTTGTAATTGTTAATCGGGGGATTATCCAGTGGGTAAGCTCTTTGGGCTTTTTTTTTTCTCCATTTTTCTTTGACCCTAGGAATTGGGAGATGAAACTCAAAGAAATCAACCTAATGATTACCAACTCTGGTAAGAGACTGATGAAGAATTTTATTATTTTATTATGATGAAGAATTTATTAATTGACTGAAGGGAAATAATATTACCTGGGATTTGTTTATTCCTTGCTCAGTTGAGCTCAGATAACCAAGGATCAATGATATACAGTAGAGTAGAGAACCCAGAGGTAAAGCAAACAAATCCTTCATTTCCTTTTTGTGTTTTCTGTAGGCTTATTATATTGCTAGTTTAGCAAATTGCAAATTAATGATCCGTGCAGAAGTAGATTGTGAATTACTGATCTGAGGGGCTCTTTCTGTTTCTGACTCTGTACTCTGGATTTGCTTCAACCAGTCACTTAACTCTGTGGTGAGAAGTTTGAAAAATGAAAATAATGATTATACTTATTTTCTTTGTATTGCATTAGGATTCTTTAAATATAACGGATGTAATGATTCGGATTCTTTTCGTACAAAAGCTCCAGAGAATAACATACGCTAAGGGCTTTTGTGTTTCTAATGAAATGGTTAAAACCAGGGGTTTAAATACTGGTAAATTCACCTACTCATTTATCTGTTTATTGAGCAATTATTTACCCAGTGCCCACTGTGTATCTGCTGCTGTTCTGGTTGCTGGGTACTTTAAAAATCAGAGTCTGCCTTGTAGTACTCTTAAAGCATAGTTTAAACACCGGGAGAAACTGATTTAATTAATGTAAGTTGGTTTGCCCTTCTAGGAAGAAAGGTGTTAGGGAGATCTGAGTCAATATTGACTCTCACTTGCCCGTCTGAATCTCAGGCAGCATGAACAATGGTGTACTGAGGTTAGCACTGCTTCTTTCCGGTTCCTTCCAGCCTGGCGGCACCAGAAAACAGCTGTCGGGCTGCCCCGCTCTGCAGTGTAGGACGGAGGCATGCCTTTGGAGGACTAACGTTAATGCAGCACCAGCCCCATGTGAAATGAAGATCCGGTCAATTAACCGCTTGGTTGAATCAATGAATTACCCTAATTCTGGAGAAGACTTTTTTTCACCTAAATAATCCAGCTTAGCAGACTTGCATGTCAATCAGGTGAATAATGATCCTTCTCAAGTTACCAGTTTAACTGAGCCCATGTGATTTAGTGCCCCAAACTCAAATCTTGCATAGATGTAGGCTCCCTTATTCTGTTCTTTTGACCCCACTTTGCATGCTTATAATTTTTATTATAAATAAATGTCTATTATAATTAAATGTCCATTTAAGTCTTTATTAAAAGTCTTTATTAAAAGTGTTACATTGCAGTCTATATGAGGATGGTTGGGTTTCTTAAGTGCTTTGGTATGTATGAAAAACAAGAAGCAAATGAATATAACTTTAAAAACAAAATAGAGATAGCAATTGAAAGGAAGGTTAAGAATAACATTCCACCCTCCTACCATTGAGAGTGTGTCTGACCAGAAAACAGGAATCCTCTCCTTTTCAGAATGACTGGCTATTTTGGTGGGGCATGCAAGGACACCTACTAATTCACTCATTTCTTCCCCTTTTAAAAAAAGTGAATATCCTATTTCACTTGAGCATAATTTTTAAGTATCAAGACAAACATACTAAGGCACCACCTTGACATTCGCACAGTTCAAACATTCTCTCTACCTTCTTAAAAAAATATTTATTTATTTATTTATTTATTTATTTAAGAGAGAGAGAGAGAGCGAGAGCATGAGCAGGTGGGGGGATGGGCAGAGGGAGAGGGAGAGAAGCAGACTCCCCACCGAACATGGAGCCTGACCCGGGGCTCCATCCCACGACCCATGAAAACATGACCTGAGCCGAAATCAAGAGTCAGACACTTAACCCATGGAGCCATCCAGGTGCCCCTCTCTCTACTTTTTACCAAGAATTTTATATTCTCAAAAATGGGGGGTTGGGTTTTACCTATTTGTTCACATGTGTTTAAGAAAACAATTGAGTACAACTAAGTATTCACTGGGATGCCCCTGTGGGTGGCTCTCCAGATGCCGTGGCTGTGGCCAGACTGGGAAGGATTATGCCCAGCATCAGTAGTGGGGAGAAGGGCATGGACTCTGAGTTCTGCCTATTGCTAGCTACATCACCCATGCCAACAGACACGCCCTTTCTGAACTGCCAATGTCTCACCATAAATTGTAGCTAGGAGGAAGCACAGTGATCACAGAGTTGATGTAACAGGTCAAAGGAGAGTATTTCCCTAATGTGCAGAGTAAGTGCACATTACAGGGCTTGTCTGGGTCCTGCTCTTTCAGTCCCAACCAGCCCTCCATACCTTGCCATGAGAAGACTAGAAGCAGGCTTTCCATGGGACAGAAACTCTTTGTCCCTCCACCTGATGCTTTGTCTCCAGTTAGTGCACGTGTGTTGATGGAGGGTAGGTTTTACCTTTTCCACTTGACTGTGAATTTCTTAAAGGCACGGATTTTGTCCTTCTCATCTCTGCATGGTCACCATCTTAGAGTTTATGCTTGTTTTGTGAGAGTGTTTACATGACTTGAAATAAAATGGGTGTAGAGGTCACCAGAAGGTTGTTTCTTTCTCAGATGTATCAATGAATTTATGCATTTATGCATGCATCAAATTATACTGAATACTTTTTATGTGAAAGATCCCCATGTCCCTTTCATAAACCGCAGCATACTTCAAATATATAGAAACCTCCTATGGAGCTCACGAGGAAAAAGAAATAACATTTAAAAAAAAAGATTTCATTTATTTATTTGAGAGAGAGAGTCAGAGAGAGAGATCACGAGCAATGGGGTAGGGGTAGAGACAGAAGCAGACTCCCCACTGAGCAGAGAGCCCGATGCGGGACTCAATCCCAGGACCCTGAGATCATGACCTGACCAGAAGGCAGAGGCTTAACTCACTGAGTCACCTAGGACTTATCTAAGGTAATTCAGCAATTTAAATGCCTTCCTGCTGTAATATACTGCTACATATTTATATATGTATCTTTTCTTACGAGGACCCTCTCTTCTATTTAGCGAATGGGGAGAGCCCCAGTCAGCTTCAGCCGTATTTTCATCATTCAGAAGAACTCATTCCCAATTTTCACTGTCTTGAGGAGCTCAGAAAACTTCTGTTATTTTTGTCTCTGTGTTTGTCACCTACCTTCACTGTCCTCTCCCCAGTCTTGCTTTGTATCTCTCGACAGACTGTTTACCCCAAAGGGTCTTCACACCAGTTCGTCTGAGACGGGACCTCACTTGCTGGTGAAGCCCCCCTGGGTCTCAACTAGTGATCATCACATTCACAATAACACTGCTAACATGTAGCCCTTACTAGGTACTCGTAGTGACGCTAAGCACTTTCTACTTCATAAGCCGCATTCACCCTCTGCAGTAGGTAATAGTATGTGCATTGCGAAAACGAGAAAACGAAGGTTAGGGAAGTTGCTCAAAGCCCCGTGTCTGGTGAAGGGTGGACCTGGCGTCAGAGCCCAGATCTTCTAGCAGAATCAGTGCCTGTCATCACCATGCTCTCTGGCCACACAAGAGAAAGAACACAGTGCATCAGCTTCTTTTAGGGCTTAATCCGTAGCAGAGAGGGGAAAGTTCTTTGACCATTGTCAGGACTCTGTGAGTGCCTTCTGGTTAATCAGTAAACCTAGAGGGACCCCACATCCCTGTTGTACACCATTGTGCCTACATCAGTACTGTAAGTACCCACAAGTAAGAAGTTTTATTTGCAACGACGTGGATGGAGCTAGAGGGTATTATGCTAAGCAAAATAAGTCTGCCAGAGAAAGACAAAATACCGTGTGATTTCACTCACGTGTAGAATTTAGGAAACAAAACAAATGAACAGAGGGGAAGGGGAGGAAAAATAAAATAAGATGAAATCAGAGAGGGAGGCAAATTGTTCCATAATTCTAGGGAACAAACTGAGAGTTGCTGGAGGGCAACTTGGAGGGCACTTGATGGAATGAGCACTGGGTGTTGTATACAACCGATGAATCACTAAATTCTACCCCTGAAACTCATAATACACTATATGTTAACTAATTGAATTTAAATAAATTGAATTTATTCAATTTATTTGTAATTGAAACTAATTGAATTTAAATAAAAAATTAAAAAGAGAGAGGGACATCTTCTTGGTTGTGACCTTCTTATGAGATAAGGAATTCCTTTAAAATGTCAGTGTTGTTTTCTATATATCCTCACAGTCAACATAATATGGTGATATTCCCCAATTCGGTACACGTGGTTGCTGCACAAAGCATATTACTTATGGGCCCTTTATTTACACTGGATTATTGTAATTTAAGTTGGTTGCTGTTGTGGCTTGATGTTTAGCCGCTTACAATCTTAGTTAGCCAATATAAACCAGGAAGTTTGGAGACAAAAACAGAAATTCTTGTTTCCGATACGTATATGATAGAGTGATTTGGTGTGGGGATATCGATCTGATTACTCCAATATTTGTTACCTAAATTTCTCAAGAAGAAATAGAAGCTGTTTCAGTCTTCTCCTGTCGACTATTACAAAACCAAATGAGCTCATGTCTGTAAACTATTTGGAGTTCTTTGGTGGAAGATACATTAGAAACAAAGTATCTTCATATTACACATACTAACTCTGTGCTGTAAAGAACTCAAAAGCACCTTTACATGAAATGCGATTTGGAAATGAATGTCAGTCTCCTTTGTACTTATTTCTGAAAAAAGCAAATTTCCTATAACAAGAAATGGAAAGTTCCAGGGGCGAGTGTGGACTGTTAGAACAATCAAGAAAGGGGAGGGTTACTTCTGTTATCTTTGTGTGGTTCTGTATTGATCTACATGCTATCTTTCGTGCCTATCACACACATCATGAGATTCCTTCTACTTTTGCAAAATAAACTGATGAGCAAGCCAATATTCAAGGTGATGTGAGTGACAATCGTGTCAAAAATATGTGACAACCTTCTAAACATATCAGATCCTGGCATATTGGCCAGGCCAGTTCTGGGCTTGCTGGGTCGGTAACTGGGATCCAGCCTTGTCAGTGACCCTGGAGGCAATGTTGCGACAGTCAGCACCATTGTAGTGACTGGGCAGGCAAAGCAAGCAAGACAGGCTCTGGGAAGCCTTCCAGAGCCTTCCGAGAAGCCACAGTTCAGGTGTGAGAACCAAAAAAGTAACCAAGGACCCCGCCCAGAGAGGCCTGCATGGACTTAGCAGAACATTCTGTTGCCATTTCAACTGGCTTCTTTGTCTACCTGCTTGGGCAGAGACCTTCGCTGCCAGGCAGGTACCAAACTTGGCCAGATATTTTTTGGGCAAACAGGAGCAATTATACAGATTAGTATAGAAACTATTCATTTTATAGGGTTGAATAAAGCTTGGGGCCAGTACTTTCTTCCACAGTGGCAAGTTATTCCTTCTAGAACCTTCTAAGTGTGTGTCTCAGTAGATTTCATTAAAACAGAGCAAAGTCACTCAACAGCGCAGATGCAGGGAGCCGGCTGATATGAGCAGAAAACCTTCCTGCTGGGCTGTCTGGCAGATGTTGATAACACCGACGAGGCAATCCAAGGTAGGCCAAAGGTCTGTGGGTGTAGGGTAAAGGAGGGGAGGTGCTCAACACGAGGTCAGCAGGGAAGATCACTCTTGTCCATTTCACAATTTGACCTTGGGCCGCACGAGTCTGGTTGGGGGGTGGCCCGGAAGAAGCTTGCATTTCCTCTGCTTTTGGGCAAAGGTGGACTCTCCTTAAATTCTAAGCCTGAAACCAGAGACCTTGACCACACCATTCAAAATAGCTTGCCTTGTAGAATAAATGTATTTTATTGAGCCAAGTGAAATTGTAATTCTTTAACTCTTTGTAACCTTGAAAAATTTACATTGCTCAAACTAATGTCCCTGTGGACTGTTGTTGTCAAATCTAGTAAACACAAACACATCTGTTAGATGATGTTTCTGACTCAAGGGAATTATCAGTAGAATGACCCCAGGTGTGGTTACCCAAGTCAAACAAAGCCATGTAAAGCCATGTAAAGAATCCAAAATTCAATCGAATATAATTTTAATATCTTTAAATGTTGAATGACCCTAAGAATTGGAAAGAATGCAAGAACCTATCAAGTTCCAAGATCTTTAAAATGGCACCTGGAGGGCACTTGCTGTCATCAATGATCACATCTATTCCAAGTACTTTCTGTGCAGAAGTGTGAGATGCCAGTCCAGGATCGCTGGATTCCTCCCAACATAGTCATTCTGCCAGGAAACTGGCTACAGAGATTCTGGAAAAAGGCCAACTTTCCAGTGGACTGTGTTCTATGAAATTCTCCTGGCCCTCCCTAGAGACACGTGTATTTCATTGTGAATCAGCTCTACACTATGCCCAAAGACCTCAGGATACCAAGCCACAGCTACATCCAAATTGCCGTCAAAACAAGAATAAAGTCTAAAAAAGGAAAAGAAAAGAAATACAACATGCCTACGAATGGGATGATCCAATGAACAAATGTTCCTTAAAAAAAAAAAAAAACTATCCAAAATAAGGTTTCTTTCTCAGAATAAAATTCTCAGAAAGAGACAGAGAGCAGATTCAGTGGGGCTGGGGTGAGCCTAAGGGATCTTTTGGGAGCAACAACAATATTCTAAAATGGTTGTGGTGCTGGGTGCACAACTCTACAACTTAATAAAAATCATTGAAGTGTAAAACAAAAACAAAAACAAAAACAAAAAACAAGAAGAGGCAGGTATTCCAAAATATTCTGACCCCCGCCCCAAACAATCCATAAATAGACTTACTTATTATTCTCCAGTTGGGGAGATAAACTCACACACATACCACCATAACAGGGTCGACAAAATACAATACGGCCTTAGAACAACTTTTAGGAAGCTGTGAGGTAAATATCAATTGATTGATGATGTTCTGCACTTCAAATATGGACACTGAAGTAGATGTAAAATAATTTTGTGAACGTCTTTTCTCATTGTTCCTTTAGAAAATACAAGTGGAAGCTGACTTGTGCAAATCTGGGGTACCATTCAAGAACTCAGGAAGCCTAGCAGACACCCCACAGGTGTGGGGCAGCTTGGGACTAGGAGCAGGAAGCACATGACTGAACCAAGAGCACAGGCAAGCACTGAAGAACTGCATGGCGAGGCAGAACGCGCAGCCTCAAGGCCATCACTGTGAACGGTGAAATCGCCAGGCTAATACCCATTGCACGGTGCATAAGCTTTGTGTACAGCTCTAGTCTGCTTCTCCCCTAGTGGAAGTTTCTCACCTTGACCACTTTCCTCAAGTGTCCCTTACACTTGACGGTGAAGAATTACAATCCTGGAAAGCTAGACTCAGAGCTTCATGATGCTACAGATATCAGCGTGTACATTTGCACACCCAGAGGCAGGGTGATGGAGGAAACCAGCCCCTCCATGATCAAAATAACTCCATAACACCTATCCTATATTCTAAATGTTTAAAACACAATTACCAGAAATATTCCTGATACTTTTCTTTCTGAAGATCATAGCCTCTTAGTTCTTCAATGAATACCATGACTCCCTTCCTTTTAAAATGCCTACCTGAGTCTTTTTTCAGATACAGACCTCACTTGGTTTATTACCCTTGGTTTCAAAATGCATGCTTGAATCTGGCTTCGAAATGTGTGCTAGAGTTTGTATTATATGTTTGTTAACTTGTAAGTACAAAGACCTCACAATTTCCCGAAAGGCGATGAGGAAAGGGTCTTGGGTTGTACTCAAAACAGAACACTTATAAAAACAAGATATTAGGGGGCACCTGGGTGGCTCAGTGGGCTAAGCCTCTGCCTTCAGCTCAGGTCATGATCTCAGGGTCCTGGGATCGAGCCCCACATTGGGCTCTCTGCTCAGCGGGGAGCCTGCTTCCTCCTCTCTCTCTGCCTGCCTCTCCGCTTACTCGTGATCTCTCTCTGTCAAATAAATAAATCTTTAAAAAAAAAAAAAAACAAGATGTTAGGATTGAGTTGAAACTGATCTGTCTCAGAACTGGTAGAGGACCCCTCATTTATTCCCCCCTGCAAATATTTTTTAGAGAAAGGCAAAAGCCATATATATTTCTAAAAATTCACTAGTAGCAGGCATGTTTGCTAGCATAGTTCTTTAACAGACCTTAGAAACTCACTTCATGTGTTCATAAATCCAAAGCATGAAGGCATAAAAGTGGGGTGGAGAGCCATCCTTTTTTTCACCTCTTGTGTTAACTATACCCACCTGTGTAGTTGCATTCAGGGTACAAACTGGAAGAAAGTTGATGTCAGACAGGCCGAAACGGTTTTTCAATAGCAAAGGTGAGGGCAAGGGGCAAAATCACGTAACGAGTCAAGCTATTGATTGCATTATTCACTCATTCATCCATTCATTCATCCATCATTGACGTTGCCTTCTGTGGGCCAGACCACATGTCCAGCGCCAGAGTAATAAAGTTTGGTAAACTGAGATGGAGATAATTTTTGAAAGCACTAGATGACAAGTGAAATAATGGAAAGAACATATGAGATATAAGAGTAGCACAGAAAAAGGATTCCTTAATTACACTCAGGAGAAATTATTCAGAAAAGATCTTTGGTTACTTCAACTGATTTTAAAAGAATAAGAATTTTTTTCCATTGAGTTTTAGAGGGAAGGGAGGAAGCAATTCTAGGCAGTGATGAGACCATGAAATTTCTCCTATCACTGGATCAAAGTTTGCAAAGGAGAGAGCAGCAATAAATAAGGCTAACATTTGAGTTAATATCCAGTCGACGTCAAAGGTTCTTCTAAAACAATGGAAGCTGTGGGAAGTTTCCAAGTACGGCATCCTCCAGTCAGATTTTCATTTGGAAGCATCTGTCTGATGACAGGTTGGGGCTCTGGATTAGAAGGAGAAGAAACAGTGAGGCAATCACTAGTAGTCCACGTCAAAGAGGTTGAGACTAAGTTAAGGCTGGGGAAAGGGGAATATATATTCAGTAAATATTTGGGTGGGAGGTAGGACTGGCAGGATTTCTAACAATCGATGGCTAATGCAGTCAGCAAAGCAGAAAGCTGGGGTTGTTTGCCAGAGTTTCAGAGGGGCCTGAACTCACTGGGGTAGGGTAGACTGGGGCTTCCCACACAGCTGGAGGAAAGAACAAGCTTTTCCTTTTTTATTTCCAGTATGTGAACCACAATGTGTGATTCCACTCACTGCACATGACTAGTATGTTGCTTGCACCGTATGCAACTCGCCCTGTGATTTCTCGTAAGTATGCGAATTGGTGATACTCTCTTCCATGCAATGAATCCGTTCATCAGGCGCTTAGATGCGCTGGTGTCCAACTGCTGGAAACGCTTGTTAATGTTTACTCACACATTTCTATACTTCTCTTCTTGTTCACTAACAGTAAATTGTTCATCAGTCAGCGCCAAATTGTGGACTACGCTTGCAGGAGCTACATGATGATCAAACTAGATTTGAAATAGTCCCCACATGTCAGCGGCTTCACAACAGAGAAATATGTCCTGCACCCATGGGCCACTTAACTGTCAGAGTGTGGTTCTGCTCTACCTGATGACTCGGGGGCCCAGGCTCCTTCCGCACTTTGCCCCACCATCCTCTAGAGCACCCTTTTGGACTGGCAAAAAAGGAAAGAAACAGGAGGGGAAGCATCCACTTCTTAAAAACTGTGACTTTGATGGCACAAATCACTCCCCCTCACACACACCTGATAGGCTAGAACTCAATCACATGGCCCCCCTCACTGCAAGGGAGGCTGGGAAATGTAGTCCAGCAGTATACCCAGGAAGAGGAAGAAGTGGTTTTGGAGGGAACAGCCCCATGTCTCTGCCACTTGACTACTCCTGATGATACTTAGATGAATGCGAACAAATCACTTAATTCCTCCCACGGAATGGGTTCAGCAGGGGATTCTGGTAAGACCAAAGATGAATAACTCATAGTAACTCAAGGTTTCCCTACAGTTCTGAGCTTCAACGTGTCTTATAGCTTTGTTTGGATTATGGACACTTTCAATACAAGTGAAGGCTCATTTATGACTTGTGCACAAGCCGTAAGTGCATGCTTAATTAAATATGCAGGACGTGACACGTGCATTTGCATGAAAACTCAGAGGTAAAACCTACTGGCTCTCACTGTGAAAGGGCTAGGTGTTTTTTTTGTTTGTTTGTTTGTTTGTTTTTTTACTTTGAAACTCTTTCTATATTTATTTTTTTTCCATTTTATTTATTTTTTCAGCGTAACAGTATTCATTGTTTTTGCACAACACCCAGTGCTCCATGCAAAACGTGCCCTCCCCATTACCCACCACCTGTTCCCCCAACCTCCCACCCCTGACCCTTCAAAACCCTCAGGTTGTTTTTCAGAGTCCATAGTCTCTTATGGTTCGCCTCCCCTTCCAAAAAAATTTTTTTTTAATAAACATATAATGTATTTTTATCCCCAGGGGTACAGGTCTGTGAATCGCCAGGTTTACACACTTCACAGCACTCACGATAGCACATACCCTCCCCAATGTCCATAGCCCCCTCCCCCTCTCCCAATCACACCTCCCCCCAGCAACCCCCAGTTTGTTTTGTGAGATTAAGAGTCATTTATGGTTTGACTCCCTCCCAATCCCATCTTGTTTCATTTATTCTTCTCCTATCCCCCTAACACCCCATGTTGCTACTCCATGTCCTCATATCAGGGAGATCATATGATAGTTGTCTTTCTCCGATTGACTTATTTCACTACGCATGATACTCTCTAGTTCCATCCACGTCGTCGCAAATGGCAAGATTTCATTTCTTTTGATGGCTGCATAGTATTCCATTGTGTATATATACCACATCTTCTTTATCCATTCATCTGTTGATGGACACCTAGGTTCTTTCCATCGTTTGGCTATTGTAGACATTGCTGCTATAAACATTCAGGTACACATGCCCCTTCGGATCACTATGTTTGTATCTTTAGGGTAAATACCCAGTAGTGCAATTGCTGGGTCATAGGGTAGTTCTATTTTCAACATTTTGAGGAACCTCCATGCTGTTTTCCAGAGTGGTTGCACCAGCTTGCATTCCCACCAACAGTGGAGGAGGATTCCCCTTTCTCCACATCCTCGCCAGCATCTGTCATTTCCTGACTTGTTAATTTTAGCCATTCTGACTGGTGTGAGGTGATATCTCATTGTGGTTTTGATTTGTATTTCCCTGATGCCGAGTGACGTGGGGGCTAGGTGTTTTTTATATAAGCTCACTGGTGTACTATCTTTGTATCTATACATACGACTTTTACTTCATGGCTTCCTGCGGCCATCCTACCCATCAAAAGCAAACCTTTAGCGTGGGTCAAGTTGACTGTTCCTTCAAGACAGACCTGGGGCTTCATGAGAGGAACAAGACCATTTCACTACAGTGAAAACTGAGCCTCCCAAACTGTTCAAGATGGTTTTAGACGTATTTGTCCTACACGCAGTCACTGACGAGATCACCTCCCGGCTCATTAGTTTTATCAGTTTGAATTTTTACTAAAGCTCAATCGTTCGTGTTTCACAGAAAATTTAATGTGTCATTTAAAATGTCACCAAAATAAAGAAATGTAAAAATGTCAGACCACTGCTCTCTCTCTCTTCTCCTTACTCTTTTTTCTAATGTGACAACTAGTTTTCTTTATTACCTTTCCATTTTCCCTGTAGTACCCTAAAAAATGGAGTCAAGGCCAATGTTTTTAAGAGTCATTGGGTTAAATTCCAGACATGCAAGGAAACCATCATCACTGGCTGCCCTCAGAAGCCACCTCCTTGTGACTCTTGGTGACAAGCCATCAAATATTCCAGTAGGATTGCCCAGAAGATGGTAGGGTTCTCTGCAGGCGCCAAGCCGGAGAACCTCTCCCAGCTTCCCCATGTGTGAGCCCTGTGACCTGCACAAGTCACCAAATCTGAGCCTCGGATTCCTTTTCTGTGAGATGCACAGGGCTTTTGATTTAAACAACACGTACAGCCCTTCACACAGAGCTGAGCAGTGGCAGGCCCTGAAGGAGAGGCGATTTGTGGTGGTGAGTCAGGCCCCCACACTTGAGAGCCCAAGCCCCACTCTGCTCTCTTGAAGCAGCCAGGAGACACTGCTTCTGCCTTCCTTCCAGCTGTTGTTCTGTGGAAGTGATGGGAGAAAGCTGAACACGGTTCCTCCCTTGCTGTGTGGTGGGAAGTATTCATTGCCCGTGGCTCTGGTAACCAAACACCACATACTGGGTGGCTAAAAATAACAGAATTGTATACTTGTAGAGTTCTGGAAGCTAGAAGTCTGAAATCAAGGTGTTCGACAGAGTTGGTTCCCATGGAAGAGAGAATCGGTTTCATGCTTCTCTCCTACCTTCGGGTGATTTCTGACAATCTGCAACTTTCCTCAGTTTGTAGGCACATCTCTGTCCCCATCATCAGAAGGCATGCTCCTGTGTGTGTGTGCGCATGCACGTGTGTCTGTTTCCTCTGCTTTTAAAGACACCAGTCATTGGAGCAGAGCCCTCCCCAATCCAGTATGAATCCAACCCAATTCCATTTGCAAAGACTTTTTCCAAATAAGGTCACATTCACAGGTTCTGGGGGTTCAGACATTAGTGTATCTTTGTGAGGACAACATCTAAACCACGACATAAACTGGCAAAGAGATAGTTACCGTGTCTGTTCAGTGTTCAATAACCTTCAGTGTCCAGGGAATATCCTCTACCCTTCGCCTTGGCAAAGGTATAGCAGAGAAGAGACAGCATGCCCCCTAGAAAACCTGGGGTAAAGGGTGCGTGGCTCACTCTGTTAAGCATCTGACTCTTGATTTCGGCTCAGATCATGATCTCAGGGTCATGATATAGAGCCCTGCGTCAGGCTCCACACCTAGGATGGAGTCTGCTTGAGATTCTATCCCTCTCCTTCTGCCCCTCCCCCCACTCATGCTCTAATTCATTAACCAATTTTTTTTTAATCTTAAAAAAGAAAACCTGAGATCAGTTAACCTATACTAAGCCCCATTTCAGCCAATTCCCCTGAGATCAGAGCAGTGCTTGGCAGGATCTTGAGTAAGAGGTTATTTCCCTCTTTTTTTCTCAGCAAGTTTTTAAAGAAGACGTAGTGCTGTCTCCTGGCCGTCTCTACATCTTCCTCCCTTGGTTCTCAATCTTGACTGGCAGTATGAAAATAGAAGAACATGTTGAAATCCCTGCTGCCTCAAGGGATAGGAAATCGCCCCCTTAAAATAAGCTAACGTCCTTCCAAAGCTGCCCCATTCCAGGAGGGAGAGGTTCAAGCGGTTCACCACATGATGTCTTTACTAAAACATACTCAAGTATCTGAATTAGCACTCTAGCTTCAGATCAGAATGGGTAAGACTTCTTGGTTTCACTTGTCAGCACCCAAAGGTGTTGATACCCGTACATCAATTATTTGATTTTCCACTTGTCTGTAAAACTCTTCTGTGTCTGTCAGGAGAGATAACATGGGGAAAGAAAGACACCCAGGGCATTAAAAATAACAACATTTTTGCATGCATAATTCAAAGTCTTCTGTTCTGAATTACTTAAAAGAAGAGCATCGCTCTGAGAAAAATTTTCAGGTCTCAATTGGGAGCATATGGCAAGATCTGGGGACAAAGACCAGGTGTCTGCAGCCACTATGTACATTTTATTTGATCAGCCATGACCCAAGAGTCTAGTAACCTTTGACAAGTTGTCTTAAATATATATGAAAATAAGGGGGCTCTCCAAATTCACTTCAGGCACTATTTGGATTGTTGTTAAAATGATTTTATCTTACAGATAATCAAAGAAACGTAAACCTCGGTGTCTACGTTACTGGCTTGACTATAACCATTCAGCCTTTCTTTGTAATTCCCAGAGGAGAATAAAAGGCAAATAGCACAGAGTTTCTTGGGAAGGAGTAGTGCGCTTCTATTGCCCATCAATATCTTTCTGGGTTCTTTTAAATTGCTTATGGCCTTCAAGAAGAGCCATATTCACATCAAAGCACTTTGACCAAAGGAAGGCGCAATCAATACCAACCTTTCAGCCCAGTTGGACAACAATATCTGATCTAAAGTACAAGTGTGAAGTCAACCTGCCAAAGATGAAAGCTGATAGACGATATAGCTGCAGGTCAATCTTGCTTCAACGCTGAGACCAAAAGTCCAACACAAAGACCAACAGGTGTGTGAAGTCTAGTAGGATAAAGGTCTTATTGTAGCTATAGAATGAAAAAAGAAAGTTAGAGCCAAAGCTTTGGTCAAGATGTGCTAACCATGACAGTAAGAGGTAAGAGTTAAGTTCTGGTGCTGTTCTACCCATTCCGTTCAAGCAGCTACAACCAAAATACCAGAGACAAGGCGGATTATGAGAACAAGGAATTTCTTTCTCACAGTTCTGGAGGCTGGGAGTCCAAGGTCAGGGTGCTGGCAGGTTCAGTGTCTGGTGAGGACTCACATCTAGTTCAGAGGCATCTTTTCATTATATCTTCACGTGGTGGAAGGGACAGAAGTCTCTGGGATCTTTTCTAAGGACGTTAATCTCATTCATGAGGGTTTACCCTCAAGACCTAAAGACCTCTCAAAGGCTCTACTCCTACTACCATCTCACTGGGGTTTTAGATTTCAAAACAAGAATTTCAGAGGAGACACATTCAGTTGATAACATGTCCCAAATCAATTCCAAGAAGTTCTTAACTTAGTTTTCTCTAATGCCCCGAGATCTTTCAGATAATATCAGTTTGACTAACATACCAATGTAGGCACGAATGTGGACCAGATCAGGCAAGAAAATTTTATATCAATCAAAAATATAACATTTTAGCTTTCCTTAGATCATTAGCTATATCATTACATGTTTGTGCCCACTTGAAATGTCCAAAGGAAGAATATCAAATCCATGTTCTGTTAGTTACACAGGAAGCCCGGCTATCAATGTTGCTGTTTTCGTATGATGAAACTTACAAAAAAATAAAACCATGACTCTTGTAAGAAAAAATAATAAGACTTCTAAAAGCACAGACTATCTTCATTTTTAAAAATATTGTCCTAAATTAGGAGACTGGAATGGTGTGTTTTTGGTTGTTTTTTTTTTGAAAAAAAAAAAAAAAACTGAATTATTTTCTGTTGAATCCTTATGTTGTACACCTGAAACAAATATTACACTGTACGTCAACTAACTGAAATTTAAATTAAAACCTTAACAAAAAGAAAAAAACTGATTTGTTTTCTCTTCTAGTCTAACTTATTACTGAAATTTATGGCTAAGATAACATTGACTAAAATTTAGCATGTAGGGAAAGAATAAAGATTTTTAGATATGTATTCTAATAAACACTTAAAATCTAGGCACTGAGAAGTTTCTGAAGCATATACATGTATTCGTTACAGTTAGGTACCTGGTAGATAATGAGGAGAACCATTCCAAGGTGAGTTTTAGATGATATTTTCATTCATCATTACCTTCAAGCTAACGTGTGATACATGAAGATCATTTTTTTCCATTTATTTTGTTCACCATGAAAGTGTTTTCCATTGTAGCACTGAAAAGGGTAAGAGAATATCTTTTTTTGGCAGGCCTAAAATGCCAAATATTATCAGTCAAAACTTGTTGTGGTACAAGCATACAGATCACAGAAACATACTGGGTGGTCATTTTCTTTTTTTATTTTCTGTATTGTAAATGGAAAATAACAGAGTCCGTGGTCATCTCCCTGGCCTCCTCCCCAACAGATGTTCTGCCGGATGTTGAGAAAGCACATGGTAAGTTTATCACCTACATATGCCTCATTCTAGTGTTCAGTGTTTCCCTTTGCTTCTGGCCCTGGGTTCTGTCTCTAGAGCATGGGACAAGGGGTCTGATCCCATTTTGAGCTCATTTCAGCCAGTAGATGTTGGCATGTCCCAGCTAGGGTTTTGTGAATTGTCATTCCAGCTGGGGCAGGTCACAGCCTTTTGCAATGAGGACTGAGTTGTTGCTGTTGTTGTTTTAAGATTTGATTTATTTATTTGACAGAGAGAGAGGGAACACAAGCAGGGGGTATGGGAGAGGGAGAAGCAGCTTCCCGCTAAGCAGGGAGCCTAATGTGGGGCTCGATCCCAGGACCCTGGGATCATGACCTGAGCCGAAGGCAGACGCTTGCTTAATGACTAAGCTACCCAGGTGCCCAGAGAACTGAGTGTTATTGCTGGCAAATTCAAAGCAGTGGTTGATACAATAATAGCTGAAAAGAAGGTTTGCCTTTTTCCAGCCATTGTATATTTTAGCATTTGTAAATGTTAATTTCCTTAAGGAAATTGGCAATGGTTGGTTCTGGGTGCAGCAAGGATGGTGAGAATTTTGTTGAATCCATTGGGTCCTGGTAAGGAAATCCAATAAGCCTGCACTCTTCTTGTGGCTGGCAAGTGGATTTGGTCCCACTCTGCCTGAAGAAGCAAAATTCTTCATGCTAATTTCTGCCTGACTGCTGCCCCCGGATGTACATCGAGTTAATGAGGTATTGTATGATGACAATTATTTGTTGCAAAGGTACTAACCTGATTTGCTGGGGGAGAAGGGGGGTGGGAGTGATCCTTCCGTGCAATCAGGGGTGTATTTATCAAACACTTATAGATTGTGCCTGTGTCATTAAAGACTAATTTTCTCTTTCAGGAGGTAGAACCAGAAGTAGGTTTACTTACCATTAAGATGCAGCGGTTGTACTCAGCGAGCAAGCTCGCTGTAGTAGGGGGTCGCTGAGTGTGCAGAGGGTGGCGAGGGGACTGTCCCCGAGGCCAGCAGGCATATAGCTCCCCCGCAAGAGGATGCAACCGGTGCCTCACCGCAGCTCCGACAGGGTGACGGCTATCTCAGTTCAGCCTGCCCTGGAGAGAGAGGGCCACCAGAACTCCCAATTTATGGAGTCACCTGTCACTGAGAATCCCCAGGCACAAGCAACTCACCCATTCTTTAAGAATATATCGCTACACACTAAAAACACTCTTCAGGTTCTAATATAGGATTTGCAACTAAATTTAAATTGCTGCCCTAAATTCAAGCTGCACAGACCAGCTGTGTGCACGTTTGGCTCACCAGCTTCAGCTTGAGCACAGTAGTCTTCCCACCAAAGGAAAGAAGCCTGTTGCAAAGTGGTATATGAGAAAAATGCAGACCCCCAAAATTTCAGGATTCTTCTGCCAAAATGCAGAGTTAAACATCAAAGGCTTCAGAGTCTCAGTGGGCTTTTGGAGAGTACCGGTTTCCATAGCAAGACCCATGACGGTACGCTTTTACCCCAGTTGTTTACTCTCTCAAGTACAACTTAAAAATGGGGTCACATAGGAAAGCCTGACTGCTTTAGCTTAAGATGAGAGACTGTGGACTCTGAGAAACAAACGGAGGGTTTTGGAGGGGAGGGTGGGGGGTGAGTCTGGTGGTGGGTATTAAGGAGGCCACGTATTGCACGGAGCACTGGGTGTGGTGCAGAAACAGTGGATCTTGGAACACTGAAAAAAATAAAATTAAATTAAGATGTTAAAAAAAAAAGATTGCATAAGATCACCCCCTGATGAAAGCTGTGTTAATTCAGAAACTCCTATGCTATTACACCTATGACAGGTAACTAAGGCCTGAATTCCTTCTAAGGAGACCGAAGGAAGCAGTAGGCTATCCTGGAGTGATTTCTAGAAGGGGTTCTTCTGCTGGCCCCAAACTCACTGTGTGATCTTAGGTACATGCCTTCCAATTTCTAGGCCTAGTTTCCTGGCCTGAACAATGAGAAATTGTGTCTAGGCCCCTTAAGATGAGACTCTGCTCAAAAACTCTAGGAATACCTAATTATGCTGTAGCCTAGAAAAAAATGTTTGGCATTTCATTTTCAAGTCTTACATCTAGAAATAGACTTTCCAAGTTCCTGTTGCTTGTTGAATCAATTTCACAGAGGAACTGCCACAGTAATACAGTAGAGGGGCAGTCCCCCTCTGCAGAAAGGAGGAACTCTTACTTCTTTCAGGATATCACAGTTTTTTCTGTGTTTACACTGTGTTTTTCACAGGACCATATCTTCTTCCTTTTACTCTTGAACATTAAAATACTGTTAACAATTAGGGTGCCTGGGTGGCTCAGTTGGTTGGGTGTTCAACTCTTAATCTCAGCTCGAGTCTTGATCTCAGGGTTGTTAGACCAAACCCTGATGGGCATGAAGCCTACTTAAAAAGAAAAGAAAAAAATATATGTATATAAGTATTTATATATATAACAATATATAAATACAAAAATATATAAATATATAGAGTTAGATATATGAATACATACATAACTATATATGTATATATATGTAACTATATATGTATCTATCTTTATACAGTTAACAACTATGTTAGCCACCGGCCACATCTGAGAACCAGTGTTGAGTTTGCTTGTATCAGAAAGAGTTAACACTTCTGGAGTGTCTTACTCTCTCCCGTCATAAATTTTGAATTTTGTAAGTCAATCAGAGAAAGACAATTATCATATGATTTCACTCATATATGGAATTTAAAAAACAAAACAGGATCATAGGGGAAGGGAGAGGAAAATAAAACAAGATGAAATCAGAGAGGGAGACAAACCATAAGAGACTCTTAACTCCAGGGAACTCTTAACTGAGGGCTGCTGGAAGGGAGGCGGGCGTGGGGGACCTGGGTGATGGGCATCACGGAGGGCACGGGATGCGATGAGTCCTGGGTGTTATGTCCAACTGATGAATCATTAAACTCTACCTCTGAAAGTAATAATATGTGATATGTTAAAATAATTGAATTTAAATTTTTAAAATAAATAGATTTTGGATTTTACAACAAGGTAGTAATAATTAGATATTTTTAAACAGTCATACAAGATTAACATACACACACACACGCACACACACATATGTATGCACGTGTGTTTATGTGTATGTGTGGATATAAAAGCCATGCTAATTTTCCTCAGAAGTTAAACCAAATTAGCATGCTCCTTTTAAATAATGCTCTAGAAATATCTGTCAGGCACAGCATATCCTACATATTTGACAGAAGTGTCAATGGGCAAAGGTCCAAAACCACAAGATGCCACCTTCACATCAACACTTGAAACACTTTTCTTAATTCTCTACCTGTTTCGTTTCAGACCCCAGTACACTAGCCTTACTATGACTGGTCTTACAATTGTAAAATGATTTGGACTGAGTTTCCTAGGAGATTTTGTCCTGCGAAGGCTCTCCGCGGTCTCCACGGTATTATGAAAATCTCACATTTAAGAAGGCTGCTGTAAGCAAGTGTAGATTTGGACAACTAGAGATTCTCTTTCCCCAACCTGACATGACTGCAGACAGTTTCTAGGGGTGTGTGTGTGTGTGTGTGTGTGTGTGTGTGTGTGTGTGTGTTCCCCCCTTCTTTTAGTTTAACCAAACAAAAGCAGTACATGCCAACTATTTATTTACAATTCCAGCATACCTAAATAAGATTCAATAAAAATATTTTAACCTGTTTTCTCACAGGAGCTGTAATACCAGCCTCCGAGTTGTAATCAGCATCTGCCACAAGTCACATTTCTTCTTAATTTGAGTTGAAATTTACTCACATGCCTATAAAATGGAACCGTTTTTAACAGCTGTTAGTAGTATCGTGTGTGCAACTTACTAATGTTTATGTAGTTCTTTGTCTATGCTAGACACTTTGCTGAGCACTCAATACTGGAAAACCAAAAACCTAAATAAATAAACAAATACATAATTACTAAAGGCTGTCACAGACCCTCTCGTAGACACCAGCTTCACCTACGTCTTGCTTCTTTGCCTTCCCTTCAGAAGCAGATCCTAGAATGTGTAGAATGCAAACAATTTGTAAGCCTTTAACCCCATTTTTTTTCTGTGCCAGGCCACTTTAAAACTATGCAGACCGTGTCCCTGTGTGTAAATAAGGTCAAAATTTATAAAGCAGGATTCCAATGTGCAAACAAAGAAGCTTCATTTTCTTTAATTGAGCCTATCTTGCTCTTGAACTCCAAGGAGCTTCATTTCTGTCAGTTAAAAAGTGACAAATTCCTCTAACAGGCTGTGCAGAAACGGATTTGCTGCAGCAGGCCCGAGGCTGCTATCTTTAGAAAGGCCCGTTTGCAAGACAGGTCCTCAGCTGACATCTGGGAATTTGGATTTGGAGAGGGTTCCCGCCACCCCCCGGAACTGATAAGAATGACTCTGTGCCCAAATGTCTTAGGCAAACAATATGGTTTAGGCCAAGCCCCTGATTTCCTTTAGGGAGTCTGAAATTTTGGGACCTGCCAGGGAGAGGGGGTCTAGGGGACCAACCCACAGTGAAACCTCGGAGCACTGGGTCTCTAGTGAAATTTCCTGGTCGACAACATTGCCCAGGTACTGGGTCCACTCACTGCTGGAGGAAGGGAGCATAGCCTATGTGACGAGACAGGGAAAGGACCCTGGGAAGCTTGATGCGGGGGGGTCTGTTTTCCCCGCCCTTTGCCTCATGTGCCTTTTCCCTCTATAGTGACTTCCACTGACTTCTGCTGTCCTCCTAGTGAATCACCAGATCAGGAAGTGGTCCGGGAACCCCGACACACATGTGATCAGTGTCCAATGCGCCAAGCACTTCTTCTAGCTGCGGAGGGCGCATAGGCAACCAAAACGAAAGTAACTGACCCACAGAGTTTGCATTCTTTTCACAAACATGTTTTCACAAAAATACACAAGCAAATTATATCATGTGTCGATGGTAAGAAGTGCTCTGGAGAGCAACAGAGCAGGAAAGGAGTACAGAATGTCGGGTTCGGGGCTTGCCATTTTGAATAGGGGAGTCACGGAAGGCTTCGAGTGAGAGCTGAAGGACATAAGGAAGTGCGTGATGGAAAAATCCCAGGGCGGAGCTCTCTAAGCAGAGGGAACAGCCCATGCCAAGGCCCTTAGGTGCAAGAGTGTTTGGTTCAGGAACAGCAAGGAGGCCCGTGTGCCTGCAAGACAGTGAACACTGATCGAGAGGAGATGGGTCAGAGAACACCGGGGACTGCCAGCTTTCTGACTTTTAGTCTGAGGGAGACAGGTTATGAGCAGAAGAGTGACACCGAAAGATTTGTTTTGAAAAGCATGACCATGACCATGTATGGAGGTTACAGGGCAGAGCTGCACAAACAGAGGCGGGGAAGACGGTGAGAAGACCGCTGAGGTCTTGCAGGCAGACTAGATGCGAGAGTGGGGAAAAGAGTCAGTGACGATCCCAGGGCTTTCCCCCCGCTGCCCTTGGTGAAGCTGCCATTCACTGACATGGGGAAACTGAGGAAGAAGGAGGTTTGGTGGGAGAGTAGGAGTCTGTGGGAATCCAGAGTTTTGCTTTTGGATGCATTAAATTGGAGATGCCTAACAGTCTAGTGAAGACGTACAGTTATTATTTCCGTTGTCAAGGTGAGGGAACAGGCACAGAGAGGTTGAGGGACGTGCTCACGGTCACACTTGCCATCAGCAAAACTAAAATTACTCATCCTTGATCCAAGAATAGACACATTTTAATAATAAATGTATAAACATTAATTAATAGTGATAAACTATAACAAATATACTATTATAAAAAGCTAAAAAGCAAATATTGTTGCCATTAATAAGCTTATGAATCAGTTTATCAGTAAGTGCTTGGTTATCTAAGTAGCCTATCAAAGTCCAGTTTTCCCCCGAGAATTGTCTACTGAGAACAGAGATCCCGGAACTGCCCACTGCTATTTGATACTGTCATAAAGCCTAGGCTCGATGAATAATAACCTAGTAATACAATAAAGAGAACAGAGGGGAGAAAAGACAGAAGAGATTTATTTAAAAACCTCAGAAGGCTTCCACACTAGGAGAATGCATGTGCAGTGTTGTCTGTATTTGCAAAACGTTGGAGACATCTTACATACCCAGCTTGGGGGGGGGGGGGGTGAAGTGAACTAGGGTATGTCTACACAATGGAGAATGACGTTTGCAAACGGAAATGGAGAAGGCTTTTTTGAGCTAGCTGATCAAGAGTGATTACCAGGATAAACTGTCTAGTAAAAAAGGGAAGTCTAAAACAATGTTCTATAGTATGCTACTTCCTATGTAAGAAAGAAGGAAAAGAAAGGAAAGGTAAGAACTTGCTTGATTTGCAAAGATAACAGAAGAAAGATAAACCAGAAAATGAATAATATCAGGGAAAGCCCTAAAAAGGAAAACACAATGGAATCTCTCTGCTTTTCAAATGAATAGCAAACCACCCTGGGGTGGGGGTGGGGGCAGGAAGGGGGAGAGACAACTCAAGGAACTTTTTTTTTTTTAATATTTTATTTATTTGACAGAGAGAAATCACAACTAGGCAAGCAGAGAGAGAGGAGGAAGCAGAGAGAGAGGCTCCCTGCTGAGCAGAGAGCCCGATGTGGGGCTCGATCCCAGGACCCTGGGATCATGACCTGAGCCAAAGGCAGAGGCTTTAACCCACTGAGCCACCACGTGCCCCAAGGAACTTTTGAACACAGTGTTTCAATTATACACTCATTAGAAATAAAAGGAACTCTAAACCAATGTTAAATTCTCGGTCGTAGGTTTGCTTTTGCAATGGAATTGTAACGGAGCCAAGGGGAACAGCCAAACATGGCAGCCCCGGTCTTTTGCAGAGAAAAAGATACATTACTGGGCCCCAAACAAAGTGAGGAGAGAAAACTTCTCAAATCCACCTTCCCTAAGGGTTGGGGCTGGATGTATTTAAGGATAAAAGGTCTTGATGACACTGGGTAGGTAAGTAGAATGGAATATGCTGATTGGATGTCGAGAAAAGGGAGGGGGCCCTCCTTTCTGAGCATGCCCACTCAGGAATCAGGAGACACACGTTCGTTAACTGGCTGCGTGGGCATGACTAGGCGAGTGGTTCTTGGAGCGTGTTGTCACCGAGGTTACTTGGGTTTACTCTTGGTCCCTTTTGCTCAACTGTAAGAATTCTTCCTAGTTTGCTTCAGTCTCTGCTAGCCTTATTGGTGGTGGGCCAACATATGCAGAACAGACTTACAAATCCATGAGGTAATCCAGAGTTTCCTTAAGGGGGCCAGTTAAACGTGTGTTAAGTTAGTGTGTCAGTTTCAGAATGGCTCAGCCATGCTTCCAACAAACTCTAGGATTCAACCTAGATTGGTTGTGGGTGCCAGGATTCCCATGATCAGAAATGAGAGTTACAAATTAAGGGAAGGAAATTATAGATGGAAATTTGTGGTGTTGGGTTGAAATCGAAAGTTATCACTATAAACTCCTGGTTTTTCAGATAGGTAGGTAGAGAACTATGTGGAAGGATGGACGGATGGATGGATGGATGGATGGGTGACAGACTGACCTGTAGATAGGGATAAGCATGTCTGTGGATTTGTCATGAACACTCCATGCTGCCCAGATTCTTCTTAGGACTGTGGGATTTATTACCAGAAGTGCAGGGGATGTTGTTGACTAGCAGCTCTTCAGAATGCTCTGACTTCATGACCCCTTCTCTGGATAGCCTGTGCCCTGTGAATGATGGGTGGAGGGATCTGAAGGCCTGAAACTCACTCCAACTCAGAACCATTCAGAAGGATCATCCAGCATGGTCCACCCATGGTCCCTCCCCCACAGGGCTCAGTGAAGGCCTTGTAGATTCCACGTCAGAACCCATCTTCTCCCTTTGCCCAATCCTACTTCCTTCACCCTCCAGAGGAGTTCCTCCCGAGAGGACTCCCTGTTACGGTTTCTGCTCCTAATGTCTGTCTCAGGCTTTGACTCCTAGGGAAGTCAGTCTGCAACACACACACACACACACACACACACACACACACACACACACACACATCCTAGCTGTGTCTACTGAGAGGGTCAAGAAGCAGTGAGTATACCTTGTGCCCAAATATTTCTAGATGTTACTCTTCACTGAAAGGAACAAGAAGAAATGACTGATTCCTCGGTTGGAAAGGAAAATAAAAGATGAGCCTGAGAGGGCACCTGGGTGGCTCAGTCTACTGAGTGTCCGACTCTTGATTTCAGCTCAGGTTGTGATCTCAAGGTGGTGAAATCGAGCCCCGCATCGGTTTCTGCGCTGGATGTAGAATCAGCCTGAGACTCTCTCTCTCTGCCCCTCTCCCCAAGTTCAATAAATAAATAAATAAATGTCTGTAAAAATAGAAAAAGATGAGCTTGAAATATCAGAAAGAAGTGTTTGTTCAAAGAAGGATGAGGCTACGTCAAAAGACACGTGAAACAGCTTGAGGGTTTGTCACTGGCCAAATCTGACATAATTTTAACCTCAAAATAAATAATATGAATAATAAATTATGACCCACTGAATAAAATAGGAATCTATGCGTCTCCACAGTCACAAGAAATAAATGAGTGAATAAATGAATGAATGAGAAAGAAAAGCTCTTCCCTGTAGTAAAATACCAACAAATAAATGTAGACAGAATGATGGAATGAGAAGAATGACCACTTAGGGCAAAGCAATGAGGGGTTGATTGCAGCAAGAATCATTAATAGATGCTAAAAATTATTGGCTGAGAGTGGTGAGGAATAGGATACCTACTCAATCTCGTAATATCCTTACATAGGATAGTTATTGATTATGAAGGAGGAAACAGTAGCTTTACCAAGGGACACAGGGCAGGCGCCACCTTAACCAAGTGACCCATGTGAATTTCACCCATCGTGGAACAAACTGACATCCCGCTGTCTGATAGCAGGCACTGAGAACACAACATCATTTTGATGGGATTCCAAAACACACAACCTCAGCCTAATCTGAAGAAACATTAGACATGCCCGGTTGAGAGACTTTCTGCAGAATGACTGGTCTGAACTTGTCAACAATATCAAGGTCATAGAACACACAGAGTGAGGAACTACTCCAGATTAAAGGAAAACCTGCAGCGGTTTGGCAATATGTGATCCCAGAGTGTGCCCGGACTGGATTCTTTTCTCCCATGCTATCTTAGTTTTGCTATACTGGACATGATGGGGATATTTGGCAAAGTTGGAATTAGGGGTGTTGATTAGATAATAGTATTTATTAACTTCATTTCCTGATTTGAATGAGTTCTACTGTGGTTATATAAGACCATGCCCTTGTTCTTAGGAAATACATAGCGAGGTGTTGAGGATAACGGGCAATCTTGTCTGCAGTCTATTCTCAAACAGTATAGAAAAATATTACACACACGGAGAGACTAATGAAGCAAATACAGTAAAATGCTGACGGTTGGGTAATTTGGCTGAAGGGCAAACACGAGTTTCTCAAGAAGGAGCTCTTTGTACTAGTCTTGCAACTTTCTTCGTTTCTGAAATTATTTCAGACTACAATATTAAAACGGGGGGGGGCAACTTTTGAACATCCTACTTGATAGCCTACAAAATTGAAGATATTGATCAGTGGGGAAGATGAAGTGCTTGACCCAAAACGTTTAATAGTTTGACCGTGTATGTTCATTTAGATAACAAATCTAAACGAGCTGACTCGGAAAATCAAATTAGCATGCTGGACCAAATTTTCAGCACGCCACTGTTATACAAAGATGTCATTTCAGATTGCATGGCCTATAGTATATGGTACAATGCCAAAAATAGTTTCAAATATTGTCATTGGCAAAATGGAAGATAATTATACATATCAACCAAATTATTACAACTGAAGTGACTTGCTATAGTTTCGGGATTATCAATGTGTCTTCAATGTTACTGTAGAGACAATTTAATACTTTTATTTCTATGAATTTTTTTACTTTAATATGGAAAAAGAAATGCAGAAATAATCTTAGTTGACATTCCCATGCAATTACTACAGAGATTTTTAAGATTAATCGATTTGGTATTAATTAATAATTGATTAAGTATTAAATTTAATAATTCATTTAAAGAAGAGAAGGAAATATCACTAAAATGAGTATATAATCATTATCTGCATGTTTTATGCAATTATTGTAACTAACACTTGCTACTTTGTGTCAAGTTCATGCTTGCAAATATGTAACTTTGCTACCCTGAAATCTGCATTGATAGTTTTATTTTTCCATTGAAAATAATTACATGAACCTGGTATATATTACCATAATCAAGACACTAAGGTTAGCAAGAAGTCCTGTTAATATCTTGTATCTCCTGATAGGATGGGATGAGAATGGCACTTCCCCTCTGTGCATCCGACAAACTTACACGGAAGGACTTTTGACAAAATAGCCAACAGTACTCTTCAAAACCGTCCAGGTCATGAAAAGTGAAAGGAGTCAGAAGAACCGTCCCAGATTAAGGGAGACTCATGATACATGACAACTAAGTGTAATATGGCATCATGAAGGGGATCCTGGCAAAGAAAAAAAAAATACTAGTGGAAAAAACAGTTGAAATTTATTAACAACAAAATGTTTATTGTTTCATTAATAGAAATGTACTGTCAGTTTCTTAGTTTTGACAAATGTACTACACTATCATTAGGGGAAACGAGTAAAGGGTATATGGAAACTCTCTGTACTATCTTTGCAAATTATTCTAAAATAATTTGAACATCTATTAACTCAAAAAGTACTTAATGCACCCCTGCTATTTGTCGAATAGATCTGAAAGGACTAATTGAGCCTGCTGAACACATTATGAAACAATGAGAATTCAGATTATATTAGCCCAGATGACATCCCATTCTCTACATTCTAGACCAGAGGAGAAAAATTTCTGCAAGCTTTGGTTGGAGGTGGAGGAAACCAGATAATGAAACTACAGATGTAAAATAACAATCTGTAATGATTCTATTCACTAAGAGTTTTAAAGAATATCAACTATTCAGAGTTGAATTGATGGCCCAGAAAATAACCTCTGATTGAGGGAAAAAGGCCATGTTATTAGATTCTTTTTCACAAAGAGAGGGGAAAGTCGGGTTTTTTTTTTTTTTTAACCCCACATAACGATCACAAAGATAAAATAGTTCGCTTCCTCATGTCTGTATAACTTCAGGTTGTATGTCAGCTTGTCCTTTAGAAAGCCTGTATAATATACAGTTTAAGTCACAATCAGGAAGGTGGAGACAAAAAAAAAAGAATGATATCCTTTTACTGAAATAAAAGGAGAAAATAGGAGAAGAAAATTCTGGGACTGGCATGATTTTCAAGAATTGTATCGTTTGAGAATTCTGCGTTTAGTCTCGAGATCAGTATCGCTAGTTCAAAAAACCATTTGGACTAGTTCCGTTTTGCTATAGGTCCTTGTCTGTTTGTTTTAGAGCTAAAAGTCTAGCTACGTCCCCCCAGAATGAAACTGCCGGTGTAACAGTGTAGTGATTTTTTTTAAGTAATTATGTAGTATAAACATTATGCCTCGGATAATGTTTGATCTACAGTCCATGTTTGATTGTCTAGACTCATCTAGATTGAGTTACAGTTTCTCCGCATGGTCTAGAAGTATTTTTCTGCTCTTGAGTTCTCATGCCACTACTTGGCTTCAATGAGCATCTATGACTTTGCTGAGCAAACTGTGGTGTTTATGGAGGAAAGATTTGGCAGATCCCCTTTCCAAGAGCCTAGGGCGGAAGTGCATTTAGGACAGATACACTCTGTTCAATAAAATGATAAGTCGAGGCCAATAAAAATCAATGTAGTCCAAATGCAATGTTTTCTCACACATTAATAAAAAAAAGGAAGAACATAAATGTGAATATTATGTAATTCTTTAAGGGAATTATGTAATTTAAGGGAAGGGAACAGAGTGAGATCAGAGATTGTGGTTTACCCATCCACGGCTAGGAAGATGGGCACAAAGATCCTTGATGTCTAGAGAGATCTGCTCTGCTCTGCTCTGGAGTAGCCCCATTCTTGAAAAGAATTCGGTGATGGGTATACACTCTGTCAGCCGACCAGAAGCTGGTTGTGATGAAATGTAGGGAGACTGGGGGCTTTGGCCTTGGTTAGGAAAAAAATTGGAGCTCCATTGGTGAATTCTACCAGCGGGGGAAGAATTAAGACCTGCTCTACTTAAACTCTTCCAGAGAACATAAGAGAAGGGAACACTACCCAACTCATTCTAATGCCATTCATAGGTTGGCATTATCCTGATACCAAAACCAGACAAAGATAATACAAGAAAATAGAACTATAGAGACCAATATTCCTGATAAGCAAAGGTCAAAAATGTTTTGCATAACCTTGTAAAAATCAAATCCAGCAATATAGAAAAGGAAGTTACGTCTGTTTGTATTTCCTTTAAAATTAAAATATATATATATATATATATGTATATATATATTTGGTGATTTGTTTCAACCATCACATGTTAAAAAGAATGTTATGTAATACACAAAAGAAAATTATGTAATTCTTTCTTCTGAAAGGAAAAAGTTTCACTTGGCAGGCCAGCCAAGGAAATGGCAGAGTTTCTTTCAAAGGCTATTGATACTTCTTTTTTTTTTTTTTAAGATTTTATTTATTTGTCAGACAGAGAGAGAGAGAGAGCCAGCACACCCACGCACAAGCAGGGGGAGGGCCAGGCAGAGGGAGAAACAGGCTCCACATTAAGCAGGAAGCCTGATGCGGGACTTGATCCCAGGATCCTGGAATTATGAACTGAGCCAAAGGCAGACGTTTCACAGACTGAGACACCTGGACATCCCAGCCATTGATATTTCTATGGTGGTCAGAGACCTCGCAGAAAGAACCCTCCATCTCTGTGACCCTTAAGGAGAATATGCACATGGCCTCTGATATCATTGCAGAGAACTTTTTTTCAGTAATTTTGCATTATTTTATTTCATGATATTAGGTACTGTAATCCTTTGAGCTTTATGAAACAGAAAACTAAGTGTATCTTCTACTGAATGTTAAGGGAAAATGTCTGCTTTATATTTCGATAGTGCTTTCATGTAACTTATCTCATTTAAATCTTTTAACAACCCAGGGTCAACAGGGGACGGGTATTACTCCATTTTATAGCTCCGAAAGTTGAGCCTTGGGTTGCGAACTTGGTATATCTTGCAAGGTCAAAACCAAAATCCACCCAAGTACACCTTGCTAGCCCATCGAGCTGAAGGCTGGCAGTCTTCACTGGCCGTGCTTCCATATTCCCTGGGCGGGCTATTGCATGAAAGACTCTTTGTGAGAACTTCTAGAAGAATGATCTTACATTCGAGGGATAAAACTGTTACAGGCTAGGTTACCAGCAACCTCCTGGTAACCTCCTTCACTTTGCTCATGAGCCCTTAGAGAAAGCATCTTTTTTTTTTTCTCTCCAAAAATATCGCAGATGTTGCCAACATTAAGACACACTTGGGGTGTGTGTGTGTGTGTGTGTGTGTATAATGAGACATTCTTGTATGTGAAAATCTCTTTGAAATAAGACAGCTGGTTCCTGCCTTTGTATCTGAAACTACATGTTGGTACTAGAGGAATAACCTGGAGTAGGTCCTGACCTACTATTTGTCCTGGGGCACTGAGATGATATAATTATAATTAACAAGGTTCAAAGGGTTTTCAAATAATTAGAATGTATGGTATTTTACAAAATAAGGAACCTGAGTTTGTAGAACTTAAAGACTAGAAGAACTCCCTACCACTTTTCCAGTAACCTACTTATTCAAGTATAAATACCTGTTAGGCATTTTGGGGAGAAATAAACCGAATACATAATTATACCTTGAATTGACAGATCAGGTAGAATGATATTAATATTTATCCTTTGAAGTATAACTAACGGAGTTTCGTTCTATTCGTAGTGAAGCCCCATATTCAAGTTTTATTTCCTTGGTTAGTTTAAAATACTTCATTAATATTTTAAGTAATGCGGAGGAAGGACGACGCTTGACTATTTTTTTTTAAAGATTATTTATTTATTTGACAGAGGGAGAGAGAGAGATCACAAGTAGGCAGAGAGGGGGAAACAGGCTCCCTGCTGAGCAGAGAGCCCAATGCAGGGCTCGATCCAAGGACCCTGAGATCATGACCTGAGCCAAAGGCCGAAGTTTAATCCACTGAGCCACCCAGGTGCCCTGATGCTTGACTATTTTTAAAGATTTCTTTTAGATGACAAAAGCAATGGCCACTCATTTAAATAAAGTTCTAAAATAAAGAAAAATAGGTAGGAGATCTTTTCTATGCTAATTGCTTTTAGAGATTTCTACCAATTTAATGATCACAGCCCACGTCCTGGGATATTTCTTTCCAGGTTATGTTCCTGCGTAGATCTGGTGTGTGTTTTACATTCGAGCAATAGTATCACCCTTTTTCTTAAACTCAGATGGGCAGTGAAGGAAGGAGGGAGAGGAGGAGCCATATGCCGTCCCTCAAAGCCTCGGCTGCCTTCATTGACATCTCGGGCACATTCATGGGCTCTCTGTCCTCTTCTCATGTCCCTGCAGATGAATACGGATGATGCTAAGCCCACTGTCCACTCTCAGAGGCAAGCAGGAGGAACTCTGGGCAGTGCAGAGGCAAAGGCTGAGAACACCTTGAAGGTAAACACCTGAGAGTCAGCCCCAGTGGAGATGTTTTAAACCGTCTACACTGGGCTTGCCTCCTCTCTGGGCCACCAAGGCTTTTCCTTGCTTCTGAGGCCGATGTGACACTTCGTTTTCCATGATAACAATAAGGGGAAGGAGAGCTGAAACCTGGAACACAAGCAGATCGCTGAGAGGCAGCAAAGCATGCCTGTCAAGTAGCCACGGTCTCTTTAGCGGGAAGGTGGAAAGACTCCTGAGACGAGGGTGGGGGCTACAGGATCCGGAGAGTCCCAAGGATGAGGGCAGCAATGGCGAGCAGTGAACTCTTTCTCTAGTTTGATTTATTTGATTTTTAACTTTTTTAAGATTTTATTTATTTATTTATTTATCCATCAGAGAGAGTGTAGGAGCACAAGCAGGGAGAGCAACAAAGGCAGAGGGAGAAGCAGGCTCCCCACTAAGCAGGGAGCCCGAAGGTGGGACTTGATCTCAAGCCACCCAGGTGTCCCAAGTTCGATTTCTTTTATAACGATATCCAGTGAGGGCTCGCACAGCTCTGACAAGGCTGCAACACAGAGGTCAGGCCTGTGACGAATGGCTGACCCTTAACAGAGTTGACTTGCAACCCGTCTCATTAGAAGCTGATCACAGCAATCAAATTGTCACTGCAAATGAAGGTGTGTCTTAGCCTTTCTCCTTCTGGCCTTTCCAGCTAAGATTCCAAGTCTGAAAGTCTCTTTTGTTTTGTTGTTTTGTTTTTTTTTTAAGATTTTATTTATTTATTTGACAGAGAGAGATCACAAGTAGGCAGAGAGGCAGGCTGTGGGGGGGGGGGGGGCGGGGAAGCAGGCTCCCCGCTGAGCAGAGAGCCCGATGTGGGGCTCGATCCCAGGACCCTGAGATCATGACCTGAGCTGAAGGCAGAGGCTTATGACAACTGATTTAGGAAAGAGCAAAGCGTGTAAAAGGGACACAATGAACTTTTATAAAATGTTTATATTTCTTTTGAATGTGTGTTAGATGGTGCTCTGTGTGTTACATGGTGTTACAGGGTTACATGCTGGACGGTTTTTTGGTTTTTGGGGTTTTGTTTTTTCCTAAAAAATGATCATTCATTTTTGTTTTCTTTTGTCTTGATTTGGGTGTTTGTCTGTTTTTTAATTCAATTAACCAGGCCACCTGGGTGGTTCAGTTGGTTAAGCATCTGCCTTCAGCTCAGGTCATGATCCTGGTGTCCTGGGATCGAGCCCTGCATCAGGCTCCTTGCTCAGCGGGGAGTCTGCTTCTCCCTCTGCCTGTTTCTCCCCTGCTTGTGCTCTCTCCATTCCTCTCTGACCAAAAACCAAACAAGCAGACAAAAAACAAACAAACAAACAAAAAATCTTGAAAAAAATTTTCTAAATTCAATTAGCCAACATATAATACATCATTAGCTGTTCAATGTTCAATGATTCTTAGTTGTGAATAACAGCCAATGCTCATCACATCACATGCCCTCCTTAATGCCCATCGTCACCCAGTACCCCATCCCTCCACCCACCTTCCTTTCCACAACCCTCAGTTTGTTTCTCAGAGTCAAGAGTCTCATATAGTATGTCTCCCTCTCTAATATTTCTCCCATTTCAGTTTTCCCTCCCTTCCCCTATTGTCCTCTGCACAATTCCTTATGCTTCACATATGAGTGAAACCATCTGATAATTCCCTTTATCTAATTGACTTGCACAAAAATGATCATTCTTAAACTGAGGGATATTCTACAAGGTCTGTACTCTTCATAGTGCCCATGAAACCCTGACAAACTGTTCCAGGTCAAAGGAAGGTAGGGAGACTTGACATCAGAATGCAGTGTGTAATCCGAGTTTTTCTTTTGCTAGAAAAGATGGTCAGGGAACAATTGGTGACTTATGAGTAGGGTCTGGGTATTAAACAGTAGTACTGCACCAGTCTTAACTCCCTGACCATGATAATCATAGATGATTCTATAAGATAATATCCTTATTTTGGGATATTTGGATAATTATTTGGATTATACTTATCTTTGAAGTATTTAGGGTTAAAGGTAGCAGGATGTCTGTAATTTACTCTCATACCATTCAGTAAAAAAGTAGATACAGAGAGAGAAAGGTGAAGCTAATGTAATCAAATGTTAATATTTGAGGGCTCTATCAGGAAAGTCTTTGTTCCGTAAGTTGAAAATTAAGCCAAATAAAAAGTTTTCAATAATAAAAAATAGCTTTTAAAACCTTAAAAATGTTTAAGATGGTATTGTTAACATTACATCAATATTGCAAGGTGCCACTGTAAATACTTAGAATAGTTTTAATTATTGATAATATGTTTGCTTTTCATGATACCCACTAAAATTCTAAGGGCAGAACATAATTTAACATATACAATAAATAGTGATCTAACTGGGTGTGGTGCATAAACAATGAATTTTGAAACACTGAAAAGAAATAAAATAAAATGGAAAAAAATTTTAAAAATTAATGATCTAACTGGTCTTATGCTATGAACATCAGCAATTGGTTCAGTCATCCAATAGCAGGAATTGTCCCCCAAGAGAACTGATATACACATCTGGACCTCACATGGATGATAAAAACACATGACATAGAGGAGAATTTAAAGGAATATCATTTTACCACTGTACGTTTGAATATCACTTTTTCTCCTCTACATGTTTTTGCCTATATTATTTTATTTTATACCTTGCATTCATGTACTATCTTAGACTTGCAGTTTTTAAGTACACGTTTCACAGCTAGATGAGATTGCATGTGTGTGTATATATATGTGTATATATATATATATATATACATATATAAAAGGCTGGTTAAAAATAACTACAGATGAGATTTAAATTATATATATATATACTTGAAGCTGGTTAAAAATAACTACAATCTGAGAAAGACCTCTTACTGACTGGGGCTAGCAATAGGAGAATTGTGTTATTCTAAAAGCACCCAGAAATATACCTTAGTCTTCATCCATCACAATCCTCAGATCTGACACCTGTCTTGGGCAATCTGTCTATGATAAATCAAAATATCTTTTAGCCATGACAAGAACAATGACATCAACCCAAGTGGAATCTTGTATTTGTAAGTATGTTAGTCCTAATCTATTACGATGAAATTAATTAGAATTTTGTATCACAAGACTCTCTCCACCTAAATGACACCCTGACATGAAGAGATTTGGTGTTTAAACATTGTCTTCCTTGCATTTACTAGCACTATTCCTTGGTGACCAGATTCTGAGAAACAGATGGAAAAAAAAAGAGGGTTTTTTTTTTAGGTTGATGGAAAAGGAAAAAAAAAAAAACAATGGATTTTAACTTTCAGTATCTGGAAGGGAAAGTGGGTCAAATGTAAGGATTTCTGAGACAATTTGTCAATTATTTACATGTTTAATTGTACTGCACTTTATCTTTAAAATCTGAGGAAAATAAATGCGGTAATTTTTTTTTTAAGATTTTATTCATTTTCTACAGAGAGAGAGAGAGAGAGAGATCACAAGTAGGCAGAGAGACAGGGGGAAGCAGGCTCCCTGCTAAGCAGAGAGCCCAATGCGGGGCTCGATCCCAGAACCCTGAGATCATGACCTGAGCCGAAGGCAGAGGCTTAACCCACTGAGCCACCCAGGTGCCCCAAAATGCGGTAATTTTTAACGATGGATGTAATTCAGACTCTGTGTGATGTCACTTGTCTGCGTAATAGCCCCTTTGCCCTCAAGTTCATTCCCTCTGCCCCCTGCTGTGGCCACAACCCCTTCAGAGACTTTTGCACTGGTGACTTCCTTTTCCAGGGAGGGTTCCCCCACAAGTGTTCATCCACAGGACTCCACCTCACCATTCCTTGCATCTTTTCTTGTTTTAAGTAATCTTTGCACTCAACGTGGGGCTCCAACTCATGACCTCAAGATGAAGGGTGGCCCTGTCTACCCACTGAGCCAACCAGGCGCCCTTGCATTCTTTGAGTCTTGCTTTTGTGACTTTCTCCATGAGCCTTCCATGGCCAATCTATCCCAAATTGCGAATCATACCCCATCCTTAGCCCCTCTGCTTCCTGTTCCCCTTCTTTGCTTCAGTTTTTTGTTTAATATTTACAGTTCACTTGCTTATTTTGTGTATGGTCTGTTTCCTTTCCTGGAATGTAAGTTTCACGAGGCAGTTTTGTTCTTTGTTCTATCACCACTGCTTGGCACATAATTCATTTGTTGAATAAATGAGTGAAGGCTAAAGACCAAATAAAGGTTCATAGCAATGAGTAATAATAATAGCTATGAACAAATTTATGAACTGTGCTCTGCCAAAGCTATCAGTTATAGGTATTTTGTTTGCTGGTTTGTCTATCTTTACTCTTTTGCTGATTTTCGTGTGTACAAATATAGGAGTATGTTCAATTTCCCTGTAGTGAAGGCCATAGCAGACGGGCAGCTCAGTTTATGTCCTGAAAACAGGTGCTAGAAAGAATTGTACTTTAGCTAACAAGGTACTGTATTTCTCAGTGAAAATAGGAATCAAACCTCCATTGATGAACTATGAGTAGCTCCTTCCCCAGGTCAACGTTAAAGACATGTATTTGAATTTACTCATTATGTGAAAATGTGAAATGTATGTGGGAAGAGACAGTGCTGCCTTTCTGAATCCTATGGACTAAATAGTGTCCCCCAAATATCCCATGTTGAAGCCCTAGCCCTCAATGGGATGGTATTTGGAGGTGGGGGCTTTGGAGGTGATCAGATTTAGACGAGGCCAGAAGGGTGGGGCGTTCATGATGGGATTAGTGCCGTTCTGAGAAGCGACTTCAGAGAGCTTGCTTCTCTCTTCATCATGTGAGGACACAGGGAGAGAGTAAACCAGGAACTGACCATGCCAGCACCTTGATTTTGGACTTCCCAGCCTCCAGAACTGGCAGAGAATACATTTCTGTTGCTTAAACCACCCAGTCTATGGTGTGTTGCTATGGCATCCTGAGCGGACAAAGACACTGAATAAAATTACAAACCACATCCTCCAAGATGAGAAATAAGAAGCAAACATCCCACATAGTGGGTGGGCCACTGGACTTCTTTCCTTTCTCTAGAATTACTCTCTTGTGATTACTGTTATTGCTTTCACACTGGTCCCAGGGGTGTTCTACTTTAGAACTCAGACCCCAGGGAGATCCTGAGGCCATTCTCACCACAATTGTGCAAAAACTGGGCTGGGCTGTTTGGGCAAGTTGTACAAATGAGTAAGAGATAACCAAGCGTGACTCCACAAAATCTAGGTAGATCAGCTCAAGACCTGGTTTGCTCTCTGGGCATCATAGTACCCATGCGGACCTAGATCTTGATGGACACCAAGTGTCATACCAACCACCGAGGGAGTCCTGCTCAGAAACCTCTTCCCCCTGAAGTCTGGACCCCAGGGAGGACAGGATCTCCTGCTGTGCCAATCTGGGAAATGCTCACAACTTCCACCTAATCATTGCTGTGTTCCTGGGCTCCAGGTCTGAAATGTGTGTTGTGGAGGGAAATGTAGGACTAGGATCTGAGGTCCAGATCCCTCATGGGCGAGACAAGACTTCCTTCCCCCCACCGCGGGACGCCATGGCTTCCTCCTGTGCAGTTCTCCCAGGAATTCTGAACACGGGAGAGAGGAGAAAGCAGTTGCTGGAGTGTGCTGGTTACTTATAGCCGCGGAGAGACTGCCAGGGCAGAATGAGTCTTGTTTTCAAGTCATTTTCAAACAATCACAATCTCGGAGGACACCGAACGCCAGGACAAAATATTGAATAACTGAAAGAGTAGTAAGATTTGCATATCAAGTGATATAAACAATGCAAATGTCAGCAACAATAAATGAGCTGGGAGGAGACGGGGTAATTGAAGTTTAGTGAGAAGTTGCCTCTTGCCAAAGCACTCATAGTTTCCATTACGTTGTTTTCAGTATTGCTTAGTAGAAGTGTGTGTTGCCTCCAACAGATGTAGCGGATTTTCGTGTACTTTGGGGATTTCTATAGCATTTTTTTTTTAAGATTTATTTATTTGGGGCACCTGGTTGGCTTGGTTTGTTAGGTCTGCCTTTGGCTCAGGTCATGATCTCAGGATCCTGGGAAGGAGCCCTGCGTCGGGCTCCCTGCTCAGCCGGGAGGCTACTTCTCCATCTCCCACTCCTCCTGCTTGTGCTCTCTCTCTCTCTCCTTTGACAAATAAATAAAATCTTTAAAAAAACCTGGGGGAGGGGCAGAGGGAAAGGAAGAGACAGAATCTGAAGCAGACACTCCACTGAGTGTGGAGCCGAACTTGGGACTCGATCTCATGACCCTGAGATGGTGATCTGAGCCGAAATCAAGAGTCAGAGGCTTAACCAACTGAACCACTCAGGCACCCCTTCTATAGCACTTCTAACAGTCATCACTTCTTCTCTGGAAAGTTGGTATGCCCTGCTGTGCCACTGATCTTGGGAATGGCCTCCCCCACCAAGTTCTGAGTCACAGTCACACACACAATATACAGAATTTACAGCAAGGCATGCTCAAACAAGGGAGGGACAGAGGAGAGGTGTCCTTACGGATCTGCTGGTTAGAATACCACCAGTTAGGCTAGCTTTGTGAGTTTGAGTCTCGGGCCACTTGGGCCTGTTCTGTGTTTCATGGCTCCCAGCTGCATCCCCAACATTCATCCAGCCTCCTTCAAGGTCAAAATGATGGTGAACCCTGTTGTGGGTGGATCAGCACCTGCGTAGCACCAGACTTGAGAAGTATAAGGGCACAATGCCTAATTTTGGACCATCCCCATCAACGAAAGTGATCAAATATTAAAAATATTTTTGATTAAAAATATTTTTAATATCAAATATTAAATGAAACCTTTCTATTGTTACACAAAATAAACCAAGTCAGAAGTGATTTCCCAGCTCAGAGCATCTCTCAACTACATGGTCCATGCCCTAGACGTAAGCATTACCACCAAATGTGACCTTGCAGGGCATACTGGCAGTGAAAAGAAAAGCAGATAGAGGAGGGAGTAATATCCCAGAAGACAAGACAGCTGAGAAACATTAGTAGTTGGAATTTTCCCCCAAAGGTTGTTCTTTCTGTTTATAGTTTTCCTAATGTTCATAACATTAGCTGTAGAGTGGGAATTCCCCATCCCAAGCATCTTGTACTCTCTTGATGTGTTTCCAGAAGTTCACGGTCAGTATTCGATGATGTCACAAGGTTTACAACACATTGTCCGCACCGTACGAAAGTAAAACATCCCCACTCACAGGAAATGCCTGAAAAAGTTACGGGTACTTCCTCGCTTTCTTGTCTTTTCCGAGTAGCCTGCCGTGAGCATGAACTACTCTCACCATAAAATAAAATCATGTAAACTGCCCGTTAACGAAGATGAAACCATTTCACATGTTCCAGAGTTGGAGAGACAGGGCGTTGCCTCTTCTCCATGCCTTCCTCTGCTCCTCAAACCAGCAGTTTGGGAAGCAAGACACTCTTCTTTGAAGGGAGGCCAGGATCAGATTAAACCACTCCTGGTTTTACAAGTCTAATATGTCCAGTGAGAGCTCTCAGCTCGCACTCAACACATTCTAACCCACTTGTGCCCCATGAAGTATTGCTTAGGAGACTAATCGGCTTGAATAATGTGTGGAAGCAAAAAGGACGGTGTTTGAGGCAGCCACGGAATGTTCTTCCCTCCTGGTTCCCATGAAGGAAGGTGGAGAGATAAGGAGAAGGGCCTTTCCTTTGACCCAGAGCAGGGTGTCTGCAGGGGGTGGGCAGGGCTGAGAGAGAAATGAGCAAGGACAGGTATCCCACCAGTCGGATCAGACCTTTAGCCAGCAGGATCAGACCTTGCGCTCAACCAGAAGTAAAATTTTGCAGCCAGTCAGCCATCACATCACATCCTTCAGTTACTACCTAGTGTTTGGTCTTGAGCCCTAGTAAAGGAGACAGAAAACTAACTGTAAGTGCTTTGGGTGTGTTCGGACAGCAAGGACTCGACTGGCTTAACCGGTTCTACCCCTTAGTTACGGTTTCTGTTTAAAATTCTACCTTTGTGCAGCTGATCCTTCTGCTTTGCTGGTTAATTTTAATCCTTTAAGAGGGGATAACTAATTGTCAGCCAAAGAAGGCAGAGGCAGATAAAATGTAACACCTCTCAGGCTTATTCTGAACTGCATCAGTCAAATCTCTGGTTCCGACTGATACAGTTGCGACATCCAGGCCGGGGTGTTCAGAGTCTCCGATTTTGCAGTTAGACACAGCTGGGGCTCGAAACTGGCTCCAGACGTTTGGTAGCATTACCAGATGGTGGGATCCTTTTAGGAAGTAATTCTGTGGGCTTTCTATTCCCTAACCAGGTCTTTGAACATAATGTGTTTCTCACCCCAGGAAACTCAGCCTTCCCCATTCCCTAACTAACCGGTCTCTATGTCTACTCTAGGAAGCAATTAGGAGAGGAAGACAGGGACCAGAGAGAGGAGAAGGAGAGGGAGATTATGGTCTACTATTTTCCATATATGATAGTAGAAGACAATATTATTTTTCTTCTCAGTCATCAGGATTTATCCCACCTCCTCAAGGGTCACGTTCATGTTTTTAGTTTTGTTTTGTTTTATTTTAAGAAACCTGTCTCCTCAGGGCACCTGGGTGGCTCAATCATTAAGCATCTGCTTCAGGTCAGGTCAAGATCCTGGAGTCCTGGGATCTGGTCCCACATCAGGCTCCCTGCTCAGTGGGGAGTCAGCTTCTTCCTTTCCCTCTGCCCTCCCCCCCCCCCCGCCATCTTGTTCTCTCTTTCTCTCTCTCTCAAATAAATAAAGATCTTTAAAAAAAATCCATCTCCTCCTTAGGCTTATGTGGTGATTCTTTTTTATTTATTTTTTATTGAAGTATAATTAGCATACAGTGTTATAGTAGTTTCGGGTGTATAATATAATGATTCAACAATTCTATGCATGACCCAGTGCTCATCACGATAAATGTGCTCTTAATCCCCTTTATCTGTTTCACCCATCCCTCCACCCACCTGCCTGGTGATTCTTAATTTCAAAAACAATTGCAATCTTTATCAACCATCCCATAGGAGGAGCATAATCTGGGTTTGGATCAGATACTTCCCTGCCAAAACCAAAAATATAAATTATTTTTAAAGTGGTTCCTCAACAAAACCAGTGTTTCGTTTTGGTCGTGGCTTGTTTTGTCATTTTTATGTTTGTTTTCGGCCACCCAAGATTTCTCCCTTTCTATTCATTTCCATGCCTTGTCCCCATTGATTTTATGAGCTTCCAAAAGTTGTGCCCTCGATTCCCTTTTGCTTACGTTAGCCAAGTTTTGGTTAGCAGGCTTTGGGTTAGTCAGTTTAGTTGTTCATAAACAAAAATATTAACCCATATGCCTGGGTCTCATTTTGGCTCTCATCTCTTCCTCCTGTCCTAAATTTGCTAGTGCTTAAGCATAGATTAGGTAACAGTGATCCAAATTTTGTCTTCCCAGATAAATTTCCCAAGCAGTAAACCGGATTTAAGGGAATGAGGAACAGATATGAGAGGAGAATATTCCAGCAGTAGGATATGACGAGGTGTATTTGTAAGACACAAAGAAAGCTGTGAGTGCATTAAGTCCTCACTTACCCCCAGTGGGACACTGAGGATAAGGACTTTGAGTACTTACAATTTTACCCATAGTTGGCTTTAGTGAAAAACTGTGCCCAATGCCCTGCTTATTTCTTCAGCAATAAAAGCCACTGGGATGGAGATCACTGAGATTCAGGAAAAGGGGTAAGACCAGAAGCGATTGGCAAGCAGTAGCCGAGCTGACATTATAGATTCCTTCTTGCAAATATGGGGTCATTCAAAAGCTGTCAGGAGCACATCTCTGCTGCTCTTCACAGCAATACTGGGGGCGGAGGGGGGAGGCGAGCAGAGCAGATATTGTGGTTTTCATTTTCCCGTTGAAAACACTGAACTTCGGAGGGAGGAAATGGGTTTTCCAAGGGTCCAAGGCTAAAACCCACATCTCTCTCCTCATTTCTCCTATAAAGAAACCAAAGAGGAGGCTAACTAGTGTACTGGCAAAAAGGAACAAGCAGTAAATGAATGAGGAGTAGTAGGCTTTGAATTGTTAGTAGCCATTACTGAGGTCCCCCCCTCCGTTAGGGTCCGAGATAAGTCCCTAACCTTCAAAATGGGGATAACATCTGGTTGCCAGAGAGGGGACTGGAAGCACAGCAAGGGCTCAATTAACGTTTAATGAATGAATGACGCACGAGATGGGATGCACTACACCAGAGAAGGCCTTAGGGGCCCTGCAAGGCGTTCCGGTTCCGCACAACCAGTAAACAGAAGCCTCCGGAGAGGATCTATACAAAAGCTCCGGACCAAGCTGCCCGGCTCAGCGGTCAACGGCACAAACTTTTATACTCAGATTTTGTTTTTCAGCTGACGAGGTCCAAAATGAGGAGCAACCGTCCCTCCTTCCAACCACCCGCTGTGGCAAACCCCCGCGGAAAAGAGTTTGCAGTGGGCTTGGGGGCGGCTCCCTGGGCTCTCCGCGTGCGCCTCTCCCGAAGAGCGTTCTCGGAGCGATCCCAGGCTTGCCGGAGACCGGCGGCGGCTCCGAGGCGCGGAGTCACTGTCAGGTCCAGCCCGACCGAGCGCGTCTCCGCCTCGGAGCCCCGGGCTACCGCCCGCTCGGAGCAGCGTCGCCCAGCGGGCAGAGGCGGCGGGCGCGTCCCGGAGCCGCCCTCCTCCCGCAGCCCGCGGCGTCCGCAGGCGGCCCCTCGCGGGGCGGCGGGGAGAACTCTGCCGGCGCTGGCAGGTCGGGCCGCGGCCGAGCCGGCGCCGCTATTGGCTGGCCGGGCGGCGGCGGAGGGGCGGGGCCGCCGTGATTGGCGGGGGCCCCAGCCGGAGGGGGCGGGGCCACTATATCAGAGGAGTCCCTGTCGCGCCGCAGGCAGTCGGGCTGCTGGAGTGCGGCGCCGCCGCGGAGACCCGGGCAGCGGCCGGCGGGCAGGCGGGCGGGCTGGCGAGGGGGTGGCGCAGAGGAGGGCGCGGGGGGCCGCGGGGCGCGGGGCAGCGGACTGCGGCGCTGCAGCCTCCCGAGGGCCAGCCTCGCCGAGCCCGGGGCTGGGTCTGAGCCGCGGCGAGGCGGCAGCCCCGCGCACACCAAAGAGGAGGCGGCTGTGGCGGCAGCGGCGGCCCCAGCCATGCTGTGCTATGTGACGAGGCCGGACGCGGTGCTGATGGAGGTGGAGGTGGAGGCGAAAGCCAACGGCGAGGACTGCCTCAACCAGGTGACGACGGGGGGCCAGGCGGGGTGGGGGTCGGCTGGTCCCCCGAGGCCGAGGGGCCTCGCGGCGGCGCCAGACTCCGAGGAGCGCGGCTTGCCGGGGGGGCGGGCGGCGCTGCGGCGGCGGCCGGCGGGGGGAGCGCGTCCCGGGCGCTCGGCCCGCGCCCCCTCCTCCGCGCGGTAGTGGGGCACGCGGTCCCTGCAGGCTGCGAGCGCGTGGGGGGGGGGTGCTGAGGACGCGCGCGACAGGCTTGCCACCCTGCCCCCCCCACAAACCCGCACTTTCCCGGAAGAAGGCGGCCGAGCACACCTGCCGCAGGTGTGTGCATGATGCAGTCTGTCGGGTCCCCGCGGGGTCTGGCAGCGCCAGCTGAGCCCTGAGATGAGGTGGCTGCTGGCGGTCGTAGGTCCCTGCGGTTGCTTGGCAGACAAGCGGGGCCCTTGTCTCTTGCTGCTTCTCAAATGGACCGTTCACCTGCACCTCCCCGTTTGCGGGGCTCTAGAGGACTGTGGGTTTTGGTCATGCACTCCGCTGCCTTTGAAGCACGCATTTCCTTAGGAGTCGAGAAGACTGGTTCGAAACAGTGCATGTTGGTAGGACCGATAGCAAATTTGATCTCAGGTGGAAAGCTGTGCCCTCACACCCCCAGACCTGAGATGTTTGCAAAACCTCTTGTAACACGCTCAGCTGACACTTGTGGCATGTTTCCTCAATGTGTTTGTTTTTTCGGAGTCCAGATGGTTAAAATTGTCCAGATAATCTGCCAGATCAGCTGTGCAGATTGTGCTGGTGGAGGAGATTCCAGTGATTGGAATAAGAGGGGAAATACCCTGTAGATTCCTTCCTCAGCCTTTCTGGAAGCCTGCTTCTGAGGACATCTTTTTCTCTACTGCAGAGGACGGTGTCCTGGGTGTTAAAGGAAGCACGAGCCTCTCTTGGTTTAGCAGCACCGGGATCTTAGAACTTTGTTCTTACAGCTTAAAACAGGCTTTGTAACGCCTTTGTTGAACTTTGTGAAAAGCAGGCAGGAATCTTAGACCCAGATGGTGTCCTTGGGTTTGCTTGGATTCCATGAACCATTTCCTCATCCTTGTTGCCTTCATTTTTGTTCTAGGTGTGCAGGCGGTTGGGAATTATAGAAGTTGATTATTTTGGACTGCAATTTACGGGTAGCAAAGGTGAAAGTTTATGGCTAAATCTGAGAAATCGGATCTCCCAGCAGATGGATGGGCTAGCCCCTTACCGACTTAAACTGAGAGTCAAGTTCTTCGTGGAGCCTCATCTCATCTTACAGGAGCAGACTAGGTAAAGTGACACCGAAATAAACCAATGTCAGATAGACCTTTGATTCCATTTAGAAAGGGCCGTTGCCCTTCCCCAGCGATGTTCACAGGCAAATGCGTTTGATACAGGGTGAGCTGGTTCGTAACTGAGATGTTTTCCATGGCCCAGCCCTTCTGTTGAGGTGAACAGGGAGCTGCCCAGTTGGCCTGGGGTGCATTTTCTAGCTCTTGAGGTTTTTCTTCTCTTGTAAACAATGAGGCAGCAGGGTTGAATACTTACAAACACTCGGGATCAGTGCCACAATGCAGAAAAAAAAAAAAAAAAGGTTAAAACCCCAACTGACTTCCTGATAGCGGCATATAATGCCCGATAGTAACCTCTGCCTCAGCCGTGTTACTACAGGTCACTGTAGACCGTTCTAACAGAAAGCAGGAAACAGTTCCTCTTGGGTTACTTAAACTTAGTCAACTTCTGCCTAGTGTCAGATTACAATATGCAGCAAAGAGCTCTGTCCGACTCAGAGCAGAACTGTAGAAGTTTTTAAGTTTCTTGTATACTTGGTAAGAGAACTTTGTAAGGCCGGTGTAATCGAACTCCAACCTATAGATAAATAACACATGATTGTTTAGGTTGTTGAATTCATCTCTTTACTTCTAGAAAACCACCAGCAGTGGTAGACAACCCGGAGCATGTTGTTTCCTTTTTCAAACAGAAAATGCTTTCTGCCCTGGAGTATTACTCCCCTGGAGTATTACTGACTGTAATACTTCTCAAGGATGAGCCAGATTAAGAAACTGGCATTCAGTATTTATTGCTGAAATGTAAGAGATCTAAATCATATAGCGGCATGGTACAAAAAAAAGAACGAAAGGAAAAGAAAACGGCTTTTAAAAATAACAAACTTTGGATCTGAGTTCTAATATTTTTTCATAATCCTTTGGTTTGGAAATTTGCCATGCACGTGAAAAACGTGAGCATAACAATCTCGAGTAAAGATGAGTGACCAAAATCCTTTAAGAGTTGTTAGCATGTCATTTTTTTTTTTTTGTCCTCTGCTGAAGGACCGATAGAAACACATTTTGAAATACTATTCATTTGAAGTTGAAATTCTCTTTTACCTTGTTACAGAACTTTATTAAAGGGTAAGGGAAATGTTCAGTTTGTCTCTGGGCAAGCTAGTATATTACATTCTTAGTTCTTGAAAATGTCTTGCAAAATATTCACATAAGTGAATGTTTACGATTGGTTTAGCTGTTTATATTAATCAGAATAGGTGCTGTTTGTTTGTTGGTTTGTTTTTTAACTTAAGGCTGATTCAGAGTTTCCACTCTGCACTTCAATGTGATAACTTGGAGTCGAGTAAGAGAAAAGGATGCCTGCATGCACGAACACACACACACACACACACACACACACTCTGCAACATACTGGAATTTTCATTGCGTAGTTTTGCAATCCTTTGCAGATCTCTGGATGCAACTCTTATTTTGATGTTACAACTTTATTTTTTAAATCTGCAGAAGCTTTGAGGACCAACTACACCTCATTTAAACAATGGCTGCAGTCATAATAGCCTGACCCAATGGTCTTACGAATGATTTTAGACTTTAAAGTTTGCCACTGGATGGTCTTTACCTGTGCTTTCTGCAATTGAGTTAATAACCTTTATTAAGTCTATTTTATTCATGCAAGAAATAGAGATATTCTGTGAGTTAGAAATTTCCTACTTTGGTGACTCAGTTGACTTTAACTCTTGAGATTCATGCCTAATAGCACTCAGAGACTATATACCTAGTTACCTAGGTAATTTTAATTGACTCTACTTCCTTTTGAAATCTTATCAAAAAGGTAGCGTGATCTAAGCATTTGATTTGCTTTTAAAATATTGGTGAATTTTACTGGTTTTTCATGGGGTTGTCCAAAATATAGAATTTGAAGGAAATGCCACCCAAAGTATAGAGCATTCTGCTTTAGTAACTAAACTGATTGTAATTAACATTTGTACCTTTTTATTAGGATCATAAGTTGTGCTAGATCCGGTATAGTTATAATTAGCCTTGTTTTTATGTGCGTATAACTCCGGAGCAAAAATACTGATTTTCTCTCACATCACGTCAGTCAGATAAAGCTAGTTGGTGAACTTTTTGATGTTTAATAATTCGTTATGAAATATTTATATGAACTCCTGTGAGAATAAAGTAGATCTGTTTTACATGGTCTGTAAACCCAGCTCTGCCAGTCCAGTTATGAGCTCTGATTTTCTGCCATCTCAAAGTCAAGTCAGGAGGGGACATTTAGTATACTGAAAGTGTCTGGATAGTTTATTAAATGGTTCTGAACTATCCTGGCCAAATTGGTCTCTATGCAGCATTAAAGTAGCCTCCTCACGGTAGAGCTGGTCGAAGTGGGGGCAGTGAATGTGTTCGTTTGCATCAGGTAAAGGAGGCAGCCCCAGGAGGGCAAACAGGAAGGCCTGTTGGTAACAGGAGAGTAGTTGGGAGGGGAGGGGGGCAGAAGTGCTGCATTCTAGGTACAGCTCTGCCCCCAACTACCAGAGTGTCCAGACTTCCAAGACTGAGCAAACCCTGAGCTGCTTCTCAAGTTGAAAGCCCAGGAAGAGTTTGTCTCTAAAAATCCTTTCTAGCAGTAAATTTTTTTTCTTTGCTTCTGCTTCCTCTCTATCTTATTTTCCTCAATATATTTTTCTGAAGACCCGCCCCCCACCCCCAAAAAATGAAGGAAGAGATACAATATCAAGTGTCTGCTTAGACTGACACAGTTAATCTGGTCTCTGATGTGGCCTAATTTTAGATTTGGTTCTTTACCCAGATTATTGTGTTTGGCTTTGAAGGTGTGGCAGGGTTGGTGCGGGAGGGGTGTCTGGAAGGTAACCAGAGAGTCTTGCTCAGACTCAGCTGGTACATTTCAGAGGCAGAGACAAGCAGGTATATTCCGCAGATGTTTGCCATGCTGTGCATGAAAACTAAAAGTGAAACTAATGTATTCTGGAGGTAGATCTGAAATAATAATGACCTTTGAAATTCTTGCCTTTTAAAGTCTCTCAGTTATTCACAGCAATTGAGACCAGATTTTGTCAACATTTTCAAAGCCAGAGATTTGAGAATTACATGCTTCATCTTCAGAGATGGTGATTATACTGCCCACTGCCAATAAAATCTTTGTTTCTCCTGACTTTGCTACATTTTAGCAGAGTTCTGTGATCTTTGCTAGGGGCCCTCCCACACGTCCTTAAGACTCATCAACACCTGACTTCTCTTTCCCAGAAATCAGCCTCAGTACAAGGGTTCCATGAGTCCTGAACCACATGTTCAGAGAATGCTGTAATCCTGAATGTTGAATCTCATCAAGATTTCAGCTGTGCAAGCAAGTGGTGCTGAGTTTGACTCATCGCTAGTTAAATCCCATTGCTCCTTGGGAAAGCCTTGCTGGATCTGCCCAGGAGACTGCACTGTCCCAAGACATCATGTAGCTTTCCTTTATAGCATCTAATGAGCATATAACACTACCATTTACTTATGTGACAATTTGTTTATTGTCAGCTACTCTAATAATTTAAATTCCATGAAGCAGGAGGCTGATCAGCATTGTATCCCCAGAGTCTACCAAGTGTCTGGTGCATAAACATTTGTTGAATCCATGAATTAAGAAATTAGAAATAAAAATGGGGTTAACAGATATTAATAATATAAATTTTCTTACAGCTAGTGAAATGTTTACCAGTTTGCTTCTATAAACTGAAAAGTTTGATTCTATAAACTGAAAAGTTTGAGACAATCTAAAAGAAATCCCACCATTGGGGCTCCTGGGTGGCTCAGTGGGTTAAAGCCTCTGCCTTCGGCTCAGGTCATGATCCCGGGGGTCCTGGGATCAAGCCCCGCATCAGGCTCTGCTCAGTGGGGAGCCTGCTTCCTCCTCTCTCTCTCTCTGCCTGCCTCTGCCTACTTGTGATCTCTCTCTCTCTGTCAAATAAATAAATAAAATCTTAAAAAAAAAAAAAAAAAGAAATCCCACCATTAAAAAATGTTTTGTAGTGATTACTGTCTGTTAAGAATTTTCTCCGTGCTCGGCATTCTTTTGCTTCCTTCCTTCACTCTCTCTACCCCACCCCAAGCCTTTTGTTACTGTGGCTATTAGTTCTCATCTAAAATGAACTACCACTCGCCTAGACCTTTTATGAAATTCAGATAGTTTTCAAGCTACAGACTCAATCTAATTTTCAGCCAGTTTGTAGGTTCTAAGTACTTACTGAACCACGTGTTCCCTTTCTCCCAGCAAAAAATCACTTGGATGTCAAAATCCAGGGAAGATGGCCTCATTGAATCCACAAAGCAAGTACCAAATGCAACCATGGGCAGAGTCTGCCTTCAGCTGAGGTCATGATCCTTGAGTCTCCAGATCAAGTCCCACATTGGGCTCTCCGCCTGGTGGGGAGTCTGCTTCTCCCGCTGACCCTCCCTGCTGTGGTGCTTTCATTCTCTCTCTCTCTCAAATAAATAAATAAAATCTAAAAAAAAAAAAAAAAAAGAAGGTGTTCAAATCAAATCATATGGGTCCTAGCCAGGACCTGTAATCATGTACAAAATTTTTCAATATGTTGTCACTGTTGGTAAAGGCTGCTTAGCATAATTTACCTTTGTGGGGTTCAGAATGGGTATGTTCTGTAGATACTGTTGCAGTGTTGCAGCAATATTTATCTGCTATAAAGGTGTCAGTGTGTTTTTCATATCAACTCTATGCCAAAGAGTAGAATGACATATTCCTTTTGTGTGTGTGTGTGTGTGTGTGTGTGTGTGTGTGTGTTTATGACCAAGGACAAAACAGGCTCCAGGAAAGAAAAGCAGACTTTGCTACTGTTTTCAGAAAGTATTAATTAGATTTCTGAATTCTAATTTAACTATTAAGTCTTTTTGCACAGAGTATAGGATGTTTATAGGACTATGTATTTATTTTAGCCACAGATCTCCTGTCTGGACATATTCAAGTATCTTTATGAATTTCTCATACTTGTATATTTGTATGAAGTTTCCAAAGAACATTAAGAAATTGATTTTTTATGTAACCAAAACGAACTTTTAATTTTAAATTTGTCATTTGAGCTAAAAGTGGACTATTTAGATGGCACATAGGGTCAGACTCAGGGTGCCCAGTGACACACAGCTCTAGGCGAATGAGGTCCTCTCTCAGTCATACCCCACTGTAGCCTGTTTCTAGAACTCTCCTGGATCTAACAGCACTCCCCACGATCCAGACCACTGGGAAAGATCTTGTAGGGAACACACATAAACTGCCGAATGGCCTGGGTTGTTCTTTGCCTGGGTCGGGTATCTGTTGTGAGTTAGTAATCCTATTTTTTCCAAGTGCAGATCTCATGCTTCTGGTAATCACTTCTGAGATAGGGGGTTTCCCTTCCCTTTCTGCCCTCCCCTCCCACCCCCAACCCTGTGTCTTTTGACTGCTTTGGAACCTGAGGAAGAACAAATTTGTTCTGTGGTTCCCATTTTCCATTTTGGGCTTTGAGAAGGATTTCCTTAAGCTGAATAGATAGACCTGACTTGGTCATTATTTGGTCCTGACAGCTTCTCAATCGCAAGCCTTGCATGGAGAGTAGTAGATCTGATAGTTCATTTTAAGATAGGTAGCTATTCATTTGAATTCGGAACCATGACCAAAAGGATTTCCACTAATGTTATTTACTGAGCCTCTTGTTATAAATATTTTCAAACATGTAGTTAAGTTGAAGATTTTTACAGTGAACTGCCAATACCCTGATCTAAATTCTACTATTATAGTTTAATCAGCTTAATACACTTGCTTTATCACAAGTTTGTTTTTTGATGTGTTTCAAACTAAGTTGTGAGTAAGTACACTTCCCCCTAAAGACTTCAGTATGCATATCCTTAAGTAGAACTCTGCATTTGTCTACAGTTCTTTTTTCTCCTTTTGTTAAGGTATTTATATACGATGAAATGCGTAATTCGTAATTATACCATTTGATGAGGTTTGACAAATGGATATATCTGCTTAAACAAAATCCTTATTGAGATTTAGAACATTAGTACCACTCCAGAAAGTTCCCTCATGCCCTTCTGAGGTCGGTCTCCGCCCTCCACTGCACAACCAGGGTTGTGTGTTTTCCCAGCATGGGGTAGTTATGCCTGTCCTGCCTCACATAGATGGGATCGTGTGGCGTGTGCTCTTTTGTGTCTGGCGTCTTTTGTTCATTTTAATCTTTTAGAGATTCATTTTATTGTTAACATATATATCAGCGGCTGTTGCTTGCTCTAGGTAGCAGTGTGAGTAGGCTGCTGTTGATCCGTACTTCTGTTGGTGAGCATCTGTTTTCCAACTATTCCGAGTAAAGCTGCTGTGGTCAAGTACAATCTCTTTTGTAGACATATATTTTCATTTCTCTTGAGGAAATACCTCAGAATGGGATAGCTGGGTTACAGAGGAGGTGATCATTTAGTTTTGTAAGTAACTGCCAGTCCTTTCCCCAAAGTGTCCCACTCTGTCGTCCCACTGAGAGTCTCTGAGTCTTCCACATCCCTGCCAGGCTTCCAGGGGCGGGGGGGTGGGGGGTGGTCATTGATGGGTCTCTTTTGATTAATAATGTTAAATACTTTATTCATGTGCTTATTGGCCTTTCCTACATATTCTTTTGTGAAGTATCCGTACTCGTCATTTACCCATTTTTACTGAGTTGTTGCCTTTGTTTTTGATCCACGCGGATTCTGCTATCTACCAGTTCTTTGTCAGAGACGTGTTTTATAAATGTATTTTCTCCTGTGGCTTGCCCATTTTCTTTCTTTTCTTTTTTTAAGATTTTTTTTATTTATTGGGGCACCCAGGTGGCTCAGTCATTGAGTGTCTGCCTTTGACTCTGGTCATGATTCCTGGGTCCTGGGATGGATCCCCACATCAGGCTCCCTGCTCAGCAGGAAGTCTGCTTCCCCATCTCCCACTCCCTCTGCTTGTGTTCCCTCTCTCTTTGTGTCTCTCTCTGTTAAATAAATAAATCTTTAAAAAAAAAAAAGATTTTTTTATTTATTGAGAGAAAGCAAGAAAGCACAAGCAGGGGGAGGGCCAGAGACAGGGGGGATGCAGGCTCCCTGCTCAGCTGAGCAGGGAGCCCCATGTGACCGATCCCAGGACCTGAGATCATGACCTGAGCTGCAGGCGGACACTTAACCAACTGAGCCACCTGGGTGCCCCTTGCCTGTTTTCTTAATCCCTTTTGATGAGTAGAAATTTTTAATTTTGGTAAAGTCTAATTTATCCATTTTTCTCTTTTTTGATTTTTGCTGTGTCCTTAGATACCTTTGCCTACTGCCCAAGGGATGGAAATACCCTCTCCTGTGTCTGTCTAAAAGTTGTTACGGTTTTAGCTTTTACATTGAAGCCTAGGATCCGTCATGAACTGATTTTTGTTTCAGTGGAATTTAAGACACAAAACAAAAAATGTATAGTAATTCTTTTTTTTTTTTTTTTTTTTTTTAGTTTGATGGTTTTTAAATATAGCTCGGCAGTTGGAGCTTGGTTTAAAATAAACCCATGGGGTGAACTGGCTCACTGGCCTGAGGCAGGCACTCAGGGGAGCCCAGAGGGGGTCTGACTGGGTGAGAGACAGCAGCATCACTGGCCAGGGTCAGTCAGGTCTGGGGGAGAAGCACGGTTCAGTTGTTGGCATTGGAGAGTTTTTTAAAAATCACTTCTTAGCGATTTTAAAGATGCTTTCGGCTTGTTATTTCAGTGTTGAGTGGAACAGCGAATGTGAATATAGTTGATTTACATTTGTGTCCCAGAAAGTTCTTCAAAATGACATCACTGGGGAGATACCAGATGGCAGTGATTGAGTAGACGCCCCCTGTGATGGGCAGGTCAGCGACCCCTGTCGGTTTGCCAAAAAGTTCTGCTTTGATTATTAGGTGATTTCTTTATGAGACAAGCCAGTGTTCAGAGGACAGTCCTCATCACAGTTCTTAAATGACCTCACTTTATTCCTTAAAGCTATGGAGAGGCATTAATTTTTAAAGTAGGAGAAATTTGAAGGACTTTGAAACAAAAATGTCTTAAGGATATGTGACTTTTTAAAATTAGAATATGGCATATCCTTAATATTTACTCCATTTTTTTTAATCTTCCATAATGATACAGCAGGGGTGAATTCATTTGTACCCATGATGCAAAGACCCGAGTGAGCCGGAATGTTTCGCTTTGAGCCTCCAGACGGATCTGAATATTGATGGAATCCATTTGCTTAATAACTGAGTAAAACTTGAGGAATAACGCAGCCAGAAGAATGTTGAGAAAATTTAGTTTGAGCTTTTGTCTGCAGGACATATTCACAGATATTTGCTTAAGACAAAGAATTTTTTTTTCCCAAAGACTTTTTTCTGTTTGTGATTCTAGCACATAGCCTAAAGCCAATGAGAGACGTCGACCACTTTTGATCTTTAGTTAAAAAAAATTTTCACTGGGGCGCCTGGGTGGCTCAGTCAGTTAAGCAACAGTCTCCAGCTCAGGTCATGATCCCAGGGTCCTGGGGTCGAGCCTTGCATTGGGCTCCCTGCTCAGTGGGAAGCCTGCTTCTCCCTCTGCCCCTCCCCTCTGCTGGTGCGCTCTCTCTCTACTCTCTCTCAAGTAAATAAAATCTTAAAAAATTTCATTGCAGGTATGACTTCTTTGCCCACATCTGCTTATTTTGATATGATCAGTAACCTTTCGCCCATTTTACAAAAAGGGATGAGGGTGTAGTCCATGAACTAGACAGAGTTAATTGCTCAAGAGAAAAATAATAGGGAAAAAAAGTGCTTGATTCAAAATCACCCTGTGAATGCTTGAGCCATCACTGGATTCCTTGCTGAAATGTGTCTCCGAGCTCTGCCACCGTCCCTGTTGGGAAGAGGGCATGAGATATCTACTGATGGCTCACCGCAGCTGGTGACCCTTGTGGTCATTGCTTCCATGTCTTGTTCTCCTCAAGAGCATCAACGCGTTCCCCAAAAACCAGTTTGAGGAGTTACCGAGATAGGGTATCATTCCTTTAAGCTAAGGCCCACCCGTTCCACCTAAAAAGGATCTATCAGATCAGTTCACCCTGTGACCCCAGGGTAGGGCTTGGCACAGAGGCAGTGGATGACAAATATTTGTTGACTTCAAATGAAAAGATTGGCTGATAGCCATGAAACTGCAGAATACAGGAAGGGCCCTATCAGAAAGTTCACCGAAGCGGAAAAGGGGAGGACTCTTCTACTCACAGGGTATGCGCTGCTGTCCAGCCTAGAAGGAGGTATGTAGAAAAGGCCAGTTGTCCTGCTGCTGCTCCCTTTTTGAAATGCTGACCCACAGGCTGAGAAAAGATCCGCATGTGGTCTCAGACCCCTGACCACCTGTTCGTATTCTGTTCCGGATCCTTCGCTTTTAACTCCAGCAGCTGCCTCTCTAGGAGCCGGCGTGGATCAGAAAGAGAACTGGGATCGATTTTGAGACTCTTGGAGGTGAAACGTCACTCATTAAACAGGGAACAAACTAGTCTCTAGGTTGATACAGAGAAAGAAGTTAAAAGATACTTCACCTGAGCGGTATTTACATGGAGAAGACTTGGTTTGTGGTGATGCCCTTACACTCGTTCAGCCTGTAATTTCTTCTTTACCATCAGCATGTGTTCAGAGTTTTGTGTCCAACTGTGGGCCCTCCCGTGAGGACAGAGACAGGGACACGTCCACCGAGATGAAATTTACTGAACAGCCATCGAGAAAGCCTTGGACAGCTGAAGCAGTGTTATTTTTGTGGTTATTTCTTTGTCCCAGTAGGGACCCCCTTCTCAGTTGAGTGGTGTCAAAAATACTTTAACAGATGTTTGGGTTAATACGCTTATCTTCTTTCCGTGCTCTTAGGCATTCTTACCGTGATTTCATCATTGGGGCTTTGAATCCAGAAAAACCTGCAGTATTTGTCAGAGTCTGATAAAGTTAAATATTTATCTTTCTAGAACACACAAAACATTGAACTTAAACATCTCTTAAAGGAAAATTAGTGGTTCTTGTCTGAGACTGTCCACAGGGCCCCTCTCCCTTGTACTTCTAGTCTGGCTTCTCTCTGCTTTTCTTATATTGTTCATGTGTCCCTTCTACCTAGGATGTCAGACATAGGACTAGTATATAAATAAAAGCATTGTTGATGGGGTGCCTGGGTGGCTCAGTGGGTTAAAGCCTCTGCCTTCAGCTCAGGTCATGATCTCAGGGTCCTGGGATCGAGCCCCGCATCGGGCTCTCTGCTCAGCAGGGAGCATGCTTCTTCCTCTCTCTCTGCCTGCCTCTCTGCCTCCTTATGATCTCTGTCAAATAAATAAATAAATAAATATTTTTAAAAAAGCACTGTTGAGGACTGGAATCAGGGTATCCAGTGCAGGGGGGAAGCTGGGCGTATGAGCTGTATTCAGAGCAGTGTCAGAGATTTACTGCTGGTCGTAACTCACTTGTTAGTGGGAGGAATATTGTGATATTTAAGCAAGTTTGAAAAGCTGTAACAAGTCATCAAAGGAAGGTTATACCCATACCTTTGCCAGAGTCAAATTTTATAACCTAGGCTGGTCTGACTGTGGCGGTTTTAGATACTCTGTTGGGAATCTTGGGTGGTCTGGATTAACGGGCAATGTAGGTGGCGTTTCCTGGGAGTTTCTAAGTCTGACACACCGTATAGGAAGCGTGTAGCATGTAATATTGTATGCAGTTAGGACAGGCACAAATGGAATGGAACTTGGGGTTGGCAGACGATGTGGGATTTTATATCCATTCACAAGGTTCTCTGGTGCTCGAGACACTTGAGAAGTCGGCTAATGTGAAGATAACTGTAAAAGTTAATTTCAAGTACTGTGATAGAGAAATAAACAGTTTGCACAGGATATGGATGAAAGAGTATCTCAGTGAGGGGACAGGAAAAAAATGCCCCTCAGGACATAGGGAGCAGCCAAGACCAGAGACACGAGGACATGAACATGCTAGGTCTTTCCAGGAAGAGAAATTGTTCCTTCCCTGGGGGCATAGTTGGTGGAGGGAATGACGGGACATGTGGCTGAACGTTGGGGGCCAGACCCACAGAACCCGGATTCATGCCAATAGCATGCTTCCTTGGCAAACAGATGGGATCCCTTGAAAGGTTTTTGAGCTGACAAATGGCAAACTTTTCCCAGAAACAAGTAGCTTGGAAGGTGGATTAGCAGAGTCTAGAGAGATCGGCTTGGGGGAGAGTGTAAATTCTCAGTCGAGAGACACAAGTAGGACATAGGAGGTAATAATAGGGAGACTACCACTGACTTTAAAGAGTTTGCAGAGATAGAAAGTAGGTAGAAATAAAACAAAATGTCAAAAGTGGGTCTATGGGTAAAATAACAAACAAGCCTCGGGTTTCCACTGGGAGAAAAATTGGGTTTGGGAAGGAAGTTAGTGAGTCTGATTTTGAACAAAGTGAAATTAGGATCCTGAATATCTCAAGTGGAGGTGTCTATATTTGACATTTGAATATCATTTGAATATCATGCTTAGAGAAGTTGGGGCAAACTAGAGATTTGAGGGTCGTTTGAATAAAGGTGAGGAGCTAAGATATCAGATAGTCCACATCAAGATCAAGTTTTTCTCAAAATAATTTCTTTAAAAATTTTTTTTAATTTAATGCGGAAACTTGTGTGAAGTTATTTTATATTTGATAACTTGAATGTTGTTGGATTTGTCTTAGATTAGTTTTTGTCTCGGTTATACATTTTATTCCAGAGAAACTTAAGTTCTTACATTTATGTCGCCTTAATACTCATGATTTAAAAAAAACAACAACAAAAACAAAAACGGCTCTTTAGTGGCAAGCATTTTCAGGGTGGCTTTTTAAATTACTGTGTTTTCCTTACCTAAAACGGTTTATGAAATTGCTGAGCAGGTTAAGCTTGATATCAAGCTGGTCCCCAGGATAACCTCCTTCTCGCACGGCTCTGCAGGCATATCTTCTTCTTGCACATCAAGGAGACCCTCCTGGCTGGCCACCTCCAGTGCTCCCCGGAGCAAGCAGTGGAACTCAGCGCCCTCCTGGCCCAGACCAAGTTTGGAGACTACAATCAGAACACGGCCAAGTACAGCTACGAGGAGCTGTGTGCAAAGGAGCTCTCCAGCGCCACCTTGAACAGGTGAGGCTGCCCTGGGGCAACTGTATTCATACAGCTAGTGAATTTATCCATATTTCCTGAAGAAAGCGGATCTACGGTCTATATGCGGATAATTGGTGAGGCTAAGATGAGACCGTTGCCCAATTTAGCCGGTTATTTTCAAAAGATTCTTAGCCTTTTCTTTGAGAAATTTACAGATACCAAACATAATCCACCTAAATCAATGCCCTTATATAAAATGCTATAGAACAGGAATTTTTTAAATCTCTGACCTCTGAAGGATGCAGATTTCTTCAAAAGTCTACCATGTATGTTGGTATTTTCTTTGTCCCAGCAAGGATTAAACCAAGAGACCTAACGCGTCTTAGTTACCTATTCCTGGGGAATAAGTTACCCCAAACTTAGGGACTTAGAACAACAAACAGTATCTCTCCTTGCTGTGGGTCAGAAATCTGGCTGTGGCCTAGCTGGGTTCTCCACGATCTTTCATGAGGCAAACTGTTGGTGGAGTTCATTGTCATCCAAAGGCTCAACCGAAATAGGGATCCCCTTCTCAGTTGACTCACGTGGTATGTTGGCAGGGCCTCCTTCCCGCACACGCAGGCCTCTCCGGGGGCTGTTCCATAACATGGTAGCTGGCTTCCCCCAGGACAAGCCATCAGTCAGAGCAAGAGGGAACACCCAAGACCGAAGTCAAGTCCTTTTAGAACTTAATCTCAGAAGTGAGTGACATCCCATCACTTCTGCTATGTTCTGTGCATTAGAAGTGAGTTGTGAATCCAGCCAGCCGTTAACACAGCTGGTACGCAACACTCGGGTGAAGGGAAGTGTACAAGGGTGTGACTCTTGGGAGATGGGGGGTCTCAAAGGACTGTATTAGAGGCTGTCTGCCACCACAGGTGGAATAAATCCTACGGTCTTCGGTTCAGATGGTCTCATCAGTCCCTTACAATGAAACGTACAAAGTAAGTATAGACACCTGTGTTCCTATATGCAAAATTTCTTAACGTATATTTTTAGAGATTTTCCATAATTCTTCCAGTTCACCTCATCTGGCATCCCCACTTGCTGTTTCTACTGAATATTGAATGCTTGGGATCTGGAGTAGTGCCTCAGAAGTATTTTACAGTCAATTTGCTAAATAAATGAAATGTCGATGCTACATTGCTTTAAGTTCTTGACGTACAGAAATGGCAGCGTCTGCATGATTCACTAGTGAAAATGATACCGATTTCTCTCTAAAGTCTACATCAGTTCATCGCTCCATGCCTCTCTGCCCTTTTGGTGTCCAACAGCATTGTGGCAAAGCATAAAGAGTTGGAGGGGACCAGCCAGGCTTCGGCCGAGTACCAGGTGCTGCAGATCGTGTCGGCAATGGAAAACTATGGCATCGAGTGGCATTCCGTGAGGGACAGCGAGGGCCAGAAGCTCCTCATTGGGGTTGGACCTGAAGGAATCTCAATTTGCAAAGACGACTTCTGCCCAATTAATAGGTAACCTACGTCTTACATTTTTATTTAGCCCAAAGCATGCGTATCCCTTTATAGCTCTGCATAGGAAAATAGATCAAACCAGAAAGGGATTTGCTACACACTTACCTTTTAGGAATCAGATGTTTCATTTTGGGCATGGATATTAATTTTATTCAGGCCTTGACAAGCATTTAATTTTTTTTTTAATTTCATTTATTTTTTTAAAGATTTTGTTTGAGAGGGAGAAAGAGAGCATGCATGAGCTGGGGGAGGGGCAGAGGCAGAGGGAGAAGCAGATGCCCCTCTGAGCGGGGAGCCTGAACTAGAGCTCCATCCCAGGACCCTGGGATCACGACCTGAGCTGAAGGCAGACGCTTCCTTGACTGAGCCCCCTAGGTGCCCCTAAATTATTTTTAAACTATGAACTCAAGTGTCCTGATATGGCAGAGTTAATATTTTTCAAAAAAGTTCACTGCTGTTAAAGTCATGTTTCCACCTACACACACACACACACACACACACACAGAGCTCACTGCAAGCACTTTTCTCCCATGCCTTTCTGAGCAGGGGATGCAGTGGCTACTTACAGCCCCAGACCAAGCGTCTGCTTGCCCCGCAGGTCCCGAGCACGGCCCGTGACAGATCTCCCCTCCAGGGCCGGCTCACTTTTCTCTTCCCGGGTTTTCAGGATTGCTTACCCTGTGGTGCAGATGGCCACCCAGTCGGGAAAGAACGTGTACCTGACCGTCACCAAGGAGTCTGGGAACAGCGTGGTGCTCTTGTTCAAGATGATCAGCACCAGGGCGGCCAGCGGGCTCTACCGAGCAATAACGGAGACCCACGCTTTCTACAGGCACGTAGCGCTCCGTACCCCACAACCTTAGCGTCGGTCCGCAGCTCGGGGTTTTCAGGTGACAACAAGGTCCCTGTGGTTTCTGGTATCGTTGTGTCCGTGGATCTTGTGCAGGACTTAGGAAATCCGCCGCTTTCGAACACTGGTCCTGCTCTGCTGTAGTACGGGGGTCCTTATTGACGTGGTCCCGCTCTCCCCACAGCATGTGCGTGGGAACTAGCTGCACACACACCCCCCTGCTTCTCTGACCTTATTCCCTCATGGTGCCTCCTCGCTGGGCCTGACCCACAGCTGCTTTGCTCTTCCCCAGCAGGGTGACCTAAGTGGTCTCTGTGGGAGAGCGGCTACCCCCTCCCCCCGATTGCTTGGCGCCCAGGAAGGATTTTCTAGTCACACTAGCGATACCCTCATTTCGGAAGTGCTTTAAAGCAGACTTGTGATTTGACCCAAATATGTGAAAAATTAAGGCTGAGAAATTTAATTGCGATCTTAACCTTTTTTCTGTTAAGATAGACATATAAATTTTGGAGCAGAATGGAAAATTGGTGGGAATTTTTAGCATAAAGCCAGGAGAGAAGAACATGTCCTTTAATCTTGCCACGAGCTGTTTTTGACTAGAGCTCCTGTCCCGGGAGGTGGAGGCGCACGCTCACTGTCCTCTCCATTGACGGCTGCTTTATCCCAGGTCCTCTGGGGACACTGGAGAAACAGAGAGGTAGAATCATTGAAATGTTTAACCCTGGAAGAATTTACTTTTGGGCATGCAGGCAAGAATTCAGATGTCTGCTGACACGAATATTCTTGGGCATGGTAGCATCGGAAGGTCCGAATCGTGGGAATGCCCGGGCTTATGGTACTGAAGCGGATGCTCCATCTGTCCCTGCAGGTGTGACACGGTGACCAGTGCCGTCATGATGCAGTACAGCCGAGACCTGAAGGGCCACTTGGCCTCTCTGTTTCTGAATGAAAATATTAACCTTGGCAAGAAGTACGTCTTCGATATTAAAAGAACGTCAAAGGAGGTGTATGACCACGCCAGGAGGGCTCTGTACAATGCCGGCGTTGTGGACCTCGTGTCGAGAAGCGAGCACAGCCCGCCCAGCTCCCCGCTTCAGTCGGCGGAGAGCAGCCTGAACTGCGCCAGCTGTGAGGGCCTCAGCTGCCAGCAGACCAGGGCGCTCCAGGAGAAGCTGCGCAAGCTGAAGGAGGCCATGCTGTGCATGGTGTGCTGTGAGGAGGAGATCAACTCGGCCTTCTGCCCCTGCGGCCACACCGTGTGCTGTGAAGGCTGCGCCGCCCAGCTGCAGGTGAGGGCTGCTCGGCGGCCGCCCCTCCCCCTGCTCACGGTCAGTGAGCACCTGCCGGGTGCCCGGTGCCAGCCGGCATGCCCAGCCCCACCTGCCCCCCCGGGGTGGGGGCTTCCCGTGTGGGGACTTCAAAGGTACTCCTCTTGGGAAACACCCTGGATCAGCGCAGTTTCCAACAGTGTAATTGCTCTAAGTCGTAGACCCTTTGCGGGTTCTGGAAACGAGGCTCGGACTCACGAGATAACATCTGAGCGGGTGAGCGGGAGGCTAGGACCATTGCTTCCCGCTCCTGGGCACTGAGGAGCAGTGTCTTTATGATTTACTTAAAATATTTGAAAAAGAGCACTCAGAAGCGGTAGTTAGAGCTCACTTTCAGTTCCATGGAGGGATTGTCGGCCCTGATTATCTGTGATTAATTTCCTCTTATTGCCGCATATGCCTCGAGGGGGCATCCTGGATTGGCTCTTAGGCAGCAAGTCGAACTAACTTTAATATTAATACAATCAACAAAAGCAACTCACGTGTGTTTTCCTTTTTCGCACCTTGTATTTTCCGCTTACAATAATTTTTTCAACATGTTGTCATTTCTAGGAACTGGTTGCTAAATGTCACTGTGGTTTTATTTTAAAATTGGCCCCAAACACTATTTAGTCCTTCACAAGCTGCTAATTTCGGAACTATTTTTATGGTTATATACTGAGCTGGCAGGACGCCTTTGTCCTTTCTGAGAGTAGATAATGAGTTAATAACAAGGACTTTCTTCTCCAGGGACGGTAGGTCAAGGACTTGCCTTTCCCCACCCCCCACCCCACCCCCACATGGTTGGACCCCCATGCCTAACGCTCCCCTGTGGCTGAGAGAGGGCCATGCTTGCTGAGAAGCCGTCTGGGGATATGAAGCTCTGACCTGAGATTCAGAGCAGAGCCAAGTTCATGAGCCACATGGCATCTGCCTGGCCACCCTGTCTGGGTCAGCCCCCTGAGCCAGGGACACCCGGACTCTGGAAGGGTCTCAGCTCTCCTGCATCCCACTGCCAGAGGGTTGCACTCTGCCCTTGCAGGGAACACAGCCTCACCACACAGCAAGAATTCCATGCTAATCACTTTACTCATCGTGCCTGGGTTAGAATGGGACGAAAAACCTAATTACTTGCCTGCGGTTTATACTTTTTCATAATATTTTGAATCCCTAGTAAGGTATAGACTTTCAAACCTGTTAGCAAAGATATCAGGGTGCCTGGGTGGCTCAGTCGGTTTAGCGTCTGCCTTCAGCTCGGGTCACGGTCCGGGGTCCTGGGATCGAGCCCCACATTGGGCTCCTTGCCTAGTAGGGAGCCTGCTTCTCCCTCTGCCCTTCCCCTGCTCATGCATGCTTTCTCTCTCTCTGTATCAAATAAATAAATACAATCTTTAAAAAAGAGAGACCATAAAGATCTCTGCCCCTTTAGATCTAGAAATAGTCACGGCCACAAGTTATATAGCAGACTGACTAGAGTAGGTGCCGCTCGTGAGCCCTGAACACACATCCTCGGAGGCGTCCTAACGAGTGCCGTGGCCTTCTCTCTTGCAGTCGTGTCCAGTCTGCAGGTCGCGGGTGGAGCACGTGCAGCACGTCTACCTGCCGACCCACACCAGCCTGCTCAACCTGACCGTGATCTGATGGGCTGTGCCCTTCACGGCACGTGCCATGTTTCCACGGACTGCACCGCTGCTGAAGGACGCAAATGATAGATCGCGGAGAAAACACATAGCCCGACGCGCCCTTCTGCCACGCAACATTGAAAAAAGGAAGCAAAGGACAAATAGAGTTTTCCTCCCCGCCAAAACAGACCACGTGTCGAGTCCGCGCCGGCGGTGGTGGGGCCGGGAAGAGTTCTGGACACGGACACGTTCCCTGGACTCGCTCTTGTCATGATCCAGTTAGAGGAATCGGTAGGATCTGTGATGTCAGTGAAGCGGCGGCCGAGCCAAAAAGTGGGCACCTTTTAGGAAAGGGTGCTGTGGAGTCTCCTGATGTATCCCGAGGTAAGTTCCCTACGTGGCAGCAAATTTTGTAAGAATTCGTTTTAAGAATTTCCTTGGTTCTTTTTGTACGGTCGTGGAGCTCTGAACATTTTAATAGGAAACTTTTCTTAAACTGTCATTTTAATGTCATTTCTGTTTCTGTAACTTGCTCAAGAGCGACTGGAGGGCAAACGAATGTCAAAGGGTCCACTCTGTGACTTTCAAAATGTTGACAACCAGGTTGCCGGACGTAAACTGGTCTGGCTAGTGGAAGACAGAAAACTCAGTATGCACGGCCTCCTTTCCCGCCTCCCTGCCCTCTTTCCCCCAAGTCTTTCGATTATAAAATGCTACCAGTCTGGTTAGAAGATTTCTGTGGAGCAGTCCGCACTCCTTGGGCTCTTGAGTTGGTGGGATATTTTAGTGACGTTGAAAAGGGGACGCACGTTCCTCGGGAAGCGGAGCATTGCCTGCAGAGATGAAGCCTCATGGTGTACAACCCGGGGGGGGGGGATCCCCACTTCTCCCAAAAACTCCACTCCAGCTTCATCCCCTGGGGTTGCTTTTGCTCTAGCCATCAAGCCTTTTATAGCCTTATCGTAGGTATCTTAGATTATCCTATGCTTTTTTTTTTTTTTTTTTGGTAGTAAATGCTTAAGTATTAACTTCCAGTGGTCCCCTCCATAGGTCTTTGAGGGGTTTCAAATTTCTTTGTTTCTACATTCTTAGTCACATTTTCCACTCCCACTGGGGCATTTCGGACGCTGGTCAGCTTGTGGGTTTTCTAGGACGTCGGGACACCTAGATGACCTTATTGGGTGCAATACTAGCTCAGTGAAAGCTAGAAACCTACACTGTCACTTTACTGGATTTCCGAGTATACTTTTCATATTGCCTTAATGTAGCAGTAATGTGTTTATGCATTTGTTTCTTTGCACAGACATTTTGTCAAATATTAAAACTCTACTTTTTTATGGCACATATTAGCATATAAGCCTTGATTCCAAGAGGTATTTATTTTTTCACTTGTAAAAAAAAAATAATGTTTCCACATAAAGAACTCTGTTATATCCTAAAGGACTTCTGTCTTTTGTATTCAGGATAATAAAGACTTTAAAGCAGATGTGGTGTTTGTGTCTTCGCGTTTCTTGTCATTTAAACCAGGTTTGTTCACTAAAAAAAGGAGGAGTGTTGATCACATCCCGCTTGGCACCCACTTTGGTCCCATACGGAAAATTTGAAAATGTTGAGGCTATCGGCCCTAATCGAGAACATTCATCCCGTGATTCACTCCTCTGTTTTCTGGTCTGGGACTGAAATGTAGGTGAAAGTGGAAGAAGATACATCAACAGATGAAATTTTAACACTGGGGACAGGACTAGAAGGTTACTGGAGAGGGAAAGGAGTAGTGGAGTTGGAAGCTAACCATTTAAACTCAGTGATGCCGCCAAGTTAGTTGCCTGGTCGGGACAGGGGAGCACCTGTCGAGGTCCGAGCAGTCACCGTCTCAGCGGCACACTCGAGGACTGCATTCCGTGCGACGCCGAGCTTCTAGGATCTGCTCCAGGCTTGTCCGCTGGTGCGGCTCAGGAAGTGCTCAGTGCTGTCGGGAACCTGGGCAACGTGTATGGAACTGATAATTACCCGTAGCAGTGGAAGGACGTGATTTCAGCTGCGGCAGAAGTTCAGCCCTTGACCAGTACAGTTATTTCCAGAAAATGATCTTCTAAAATTGAGAGATGGGGATTTGTCTTCTCTGATTCCTATACCTAATCCCATCATCCGTCGCCCTCTAGCAATCCTTTGTTCACGCCACACGTTTGTTGACTACCTAGGTTATGCACGCTTGCTGGAAACGTAACGGGGATCGAGACGGGCGTGATCTGTCATTGCTTCATAGGGAGAGGTTCAATAATACTCAGTCGTGGAGCACGAGCCCCGGAAGTGTCACGGCAGGGTCAAAGGGTTGAGTCACAAGAAGGTGGTCATAAAACATGGCTCGCTGGGAAAAAGTGGGTGTGCTTTGAGAAGTGAGCAGACGCTATGAGCTTGCCAGAGGGCACTGAGCTGAGGGCAGAGATGTGCATTTGGTGGTGAGGGGAATAAATCGGGGGGTGCCCTAGGAGGAGGCCAGGCCAGAGAAGCATCGTGGTTTAGTATTTTCAGTGGGAGGCGTGGGTCGGCCTGGAGGAGACAGCCCTAGACAGGGTGCTTAAAAGACACAGCAGGGAGGGATAAATGGAAAGACAGAAGCCTCAGGAGGCTCTTCTGTCAAAAGACATAAGTGATAAGACTTGAACAAAAGAATTCTTTCACCTTTTTATTAACAGTTACAAAAATAAATGGTTTTCCCCATCCTGCCCCATTCCTGTATGTCTGTATTTACCCCCTCACGGATGGGGACCCAGACGCGATGCCGACAGATTCTGGGTTTGTTCCCTGACCACTGCCCTTGCACATGGAGGACCGGAAGCCCCATGGGTGACGGCTCGTGGGTAAAGCATGATCTCTTCCAAGAAGAACTTGAGAAATGCCCTGTAGGACAGAAGTTGGAGCCAATTTCCCAGCACAGACATGGGGGAAAGTGCGTGCCAGCGGTCACGGCAAGGGTGCCCGGCGGAGGAGGAGTACGAGGGATGCCTCGGTGCTGAGAGAGCTCAGAGTCAGCCGCAAAGGCCCAAGTTTTGGTTTTGTCTTGTTTTTTTAAGGATTTTATCAGCAAACACAGGTGGGGTCGGGGGAGGAGTAGAGACAGACAACCCCGCTGAGCAGGGGCCCCAACACAGGGCTCGATCCCAGGACCCCGAGATGATGACCCGGACCGAAGGCAGACGCTTAACCCACTGGGCCACCCAGGTGCCCCATGGCCAAAGCTTTATATAGGGTTCTTCCAAGCAATGGGAAAAAGCCTAGATGTAGTTTGAGCACAGTCAAAATCTGAAACAAAAGGGAGCCGTTTTTGTCTTTCTCGGTGCTTATCGTGTTTAGTGCCTTCTCACAGAAATCCTAAAGCGTCCATCACGTTCATTCATGTTTGCAGAACCTCCTTGAAATGAGTTTGTTTGAAAACTGCAAGATATTGAAGAATTAGCCCTATGCCTTTTAAAATCGAATGCTAGGGGCCCGCAGACGACACAGACTTCACATGCCTGCCAGTCGCTTAAAGAAAATAATTCACCCCACGCCAAAGCTAAGCGTCTCTCATTCATAAATTAGCTTGCTTTGCTGCTGCGGAGGAGGAGAAGAAAAACACTTGTAAAGGTGCAAGTGGGCCCTCGATCAAGGAGCGATCCTTCTGGTTCAGGGGGAAATTCCTATACATGTTTATGAAACGAAAAGATGAATAGTTTTAAGACCCAAAACAACACGTGCATATGTATATGTGGGTATAGACCTATGCATGACAGACACATTCCATATCCACGTATTCTCTTTTTAATTTATTTTTAATTTTTTAAAAGATTTTCTATGTTTATTTGACACAGAGAGAGAGATCGCAAGTAGGCAGAGAGGCAGGCAGAGAGAGAGGAGGAAGCAGACTCCCTGCTGAGCAGAGAGCCCGATGCAGGGCTCGATCCCAGGACCCTGAGATCATGACCTGAGCTGAAGGCAGAGGCTTTAACCCACTGAGCCACCCAGGCACCCCATCAACAATGCTTTTATTTATATACTAGTCCTATGTCTGACATCCTAGGTAGAAGGGACACATGAACAATATAAGAAAAGCAGAGAGAAGCCGGACTAGAAGTACAAGGGAGAGGGGGCCTGCTGAGCAGAGAGCCCGATGCGGGGCTTGATCCCAGGACCCTGAGATCGTGACCTGAGCCGAAGACAGAGTCTTCACCGACGGAGCCCCCCAGGCGCCCCCGTATATATGTATTGTAATTTTCCCTCATCCATCCTATTCATAAATCTTGAGATCACTGCAGACCGGGTGAGTTGGGGAAGGCTTTCTGAAGTGGTTAAGCTCTTCTTTGTGTGGAAGTATGTGCAGAATTTAGAGCAGTGGGAAGGAAAACCAAGTGTGAGGCTGGAGAAGAGACCACGGATGCGAAGCCAAGGGGACAAGGGAATTTTAAGGAGGAAGCAGAGCGAGTTCACCAAGAGCCTCGACCGCCTGGATGAAGGGCGAGTATGCAGCAGCTATAGTAAGTCTTTCTGCATCGGCTGATTCACTCGGCCTTGTACTCATGAACTCGGACATCGACGACCAACTCAGCAAACATTTCTTAAGCACCTAGTGCACATCAGGCTTTGCCAGGCCTGGAGCGGTTGTCCTCAACCAGGGGCACTTCTCTCCCCCAGGAGGCAGCGGGCAATGTCTAGAGATAGCTTTCGTTGTCACGCTGGGGACGGGGTGCCCCTAGCATTGACCGGGGAGGGGGCAGGGATGATTCCTACGACAAGGAAATTTCTAGTCCCAAATGTCAATATTCCCCTTGTTGAGAAACCCCGGGCTAGTACACGTATCTGAGATCAAGTCTTTGCCCTCTGGGTTACGCTGGGGAGGGGACACGACAAACGAAAATTCCGGTAAACCAAGCTCCACAGTGGAAAAGAGACGGGGTGTTACATCAGAGCAGAAAGAGATGCCATTAACTCTGCTTGTGGTTGGAAAGAGTTCTGGAAGGAAGTCATATTGGAGATGAGCCTTAAAAGATGAGAGGACAGCTACCCAGAGGGGAATGGCCGATGGGAGGAAGTTGTTCAAAAAAGGTGGCCCAGGGGCACGTGGGTGACTTAGTGGGTTAAGTGTCCAACCTTCAGTTTCAGCTCAGGTCGTGATCTCAGGGTTGTGAGATCGAGCCCCGCATCGGGCTCCACACTGAGCGCTGAGCGTGGAGAACGCTTAAGATTCTCTCTCTCCCTCTCGCACTGCCTTCCCCCCAGGCATGGACACACACAGTCTCTCTCTCTTAAAAAATAAAATTAAATAAATAAGTAGGAAACCCAAAACGCAGCCTGTTTGAGACCACTGGGCAATTTGGTGTCCGTGAAGGCACGGACATGTGGTGGGATGGGTTGGGGTGGAATGGTGACAGATGGCACTGGGTGGGGGGCAGAATGTATCCAGGAAGGTGCTAGGGGCCCAGCCCACCCCTTCCCCACCCTGTACTGGAGAAGAAGGTCAAAATCCACAAAGGTCACAAAAGGGAATCTAGAAAGAGCTGGGACCTGGCACCTTGTTCACGGTGCTCTCGTCTCCGGATTTTACTTCTCATCTAGGCTCTGATAAGTGTGTGTCCTCTGAGTTTTGAGTAAAGGTAATAGCAAAATATAACTCTTGCTAATAATTTGCCCTGGAGATGGAAGCTGTCAGATAATCATTCAGAATTTAAAACCTCATCTCAATATTCCTTCAGATGAAGAAAACGGGAAGATAAAAATATAGCAGGGCTTATTAGCAACATCTTCCCCATTTTTTCCCTAAATGGTTAGAACACGCTGCCTTTCCCCGCTCTTCACATCAGCGTTTCTGTTATTAAAGCTGTCTATTTTTCAGGTCGAAATCCTAGGAGGATTTTCCCCCCCATGAATTTAACATGACTGAGGAAACCAGCTCCAGGGTAAAACTTGGCTGCAGATGATCTAACTGAGACTAAGCCTCGTAAGGAAGAGACCAAAAATGAATGATGGCCCTTTCATAACTTCAAACGTGCAGTTAACTTTCTCTCCCACCCCCAATTTTCTGATTATTCATCATGGAAGTAGGCCAGCTTTATACAATGATTCCATGCAACAAATGTCCTTCGTGTCCACAATCGGCGTTCTCCTGCTGCCTCTGGCCAGGAAAGTACGTGGGAGCACTGTCGGGGGGAGGAGGGAGAGGGAGACAAAGCTACCACTCGCAAGCTTCTCCAAGGGCCATTCCTACAGGAGCGAGGGTCGTGGGTGGAGGGAGTGTGCAGCTCTTAGACGCAGGCAGCACCTTCTGGAAGGGCACTCAGGTTATGTGTTCAAGCCCCACTCCCAACGATGTTTGACCATGGCTCTCCTGGGGTGGAGGTATTAAAGAAACTCTACCAAAGTTAGCACAACCTCTACAAATGAATGTGTTACGCCAGAAAAGGAGACTCGAAGCAGAATTATGAATCTTTCTCAGGGCACCATCTCCCGCTTTCTCCTCTTTGTAGGAGAAGGTATAAGGTGCACCTCTCCTTCCCGGTCTGGGGGAGCCGTGAGCTCCCCTCTCCTGGGTTTGGTTCCAGACCTCCCCGCGATAAAGTAAATAGCACAGTTAAGAATGAGATGAAGGTGTTGGTTTCCCGGTGCGTGTAGAGGGATACCAACACTCTCCTGCGGTCTGTTAGGTGTGCAGTAGGATATGTCTAAAAAATCAAGGGACATGCCTTACATTTAAAAAACCACTAACAAGTGCGAACCATCATCCGAGCTTTGAGCGAGCTGCAATCCGTTTGCTGGGGTTGCTGGCTGCCGGTAGACCGGGGTGGTGGTTGCCAAAGGTGGCGGTTCCATGGCCATTTCTTAAAATAATGCAGCCACGAGATCTGCCACGCCCATTCACTCTTTTTCCACTAGTGATTTCCCTGTAGCTTGGGATGCCGTTTGATAGCATTTTACCCACCATCGAACTTCTTTCCGAATTGGAATCGGTCCTCTCCAACCCTGCCGCTCCTTGACCAACCGAGCTCATGTAATATTCTAAATCCTTCGTGGTCCTGCCAACAGTCTTCGCCGGGAGCAGACTCCATCTCAAGAAACCACTCTCTTTGCTCATCCCTTAGAACCACTTCTGCCTCTGCCCATGTGTTACCACGAGATTGCAGCAATTCAGATGTAATAATAACGAAATGTTTGAAATAGTGCGAGAATTGCCAAAATGTGTTAGAGACACAAAGTGAGCAAATGCTGTTGGAAAAGTGAGGCCAATAGACTTGCCCGACGCTGGGTTGCCACCAACCTTCCATTTATTTAAAAAAAAAAAAAAGTTATCCATGAAGCACAATAAAACCAAGCCCTGAAAAATGAGGTATGACCTCATTCTAGAAAGTGTTTACCAGCCCATTATCACCCTGAGGTTTGAACGCTCTTTTTCCCTTTGAGAAGCAGCCACGCTTCCCTGTGGCTTTCTAGAATTCACTGGAAATCTACATAGGGAGCTAGAGAATCCTCAGTGGGCTCTCGCAGCCTGAGGGGAATAAGGACCCAACATGGGATGCTGGACAGCTCTAGTGTTCTGGGAATCTGCTCGTTACTTCTCCGCCACATGCCCAAGAAGCAGGTGCTCTTGGGGACCGTATTTATAGATCTTATGCACAGAGCTAGAGAAAGGGAGAGCCAGGAGTCCAATTGTGATGTTGTGATTTATAATAAGACATACATATTTGGTCTTCATCCTGTTTCTGGCACAGACCTCCTGAAACTCTTGGAATTTCCCAAGAGAAGAGAAGGATCAAGGTGTCTTTTGTTACTCGAATGAGGAGACTTTTGGAAAGAACCTAAGGTTGGGGGCTGGTTGCCAGGGGACTCATGCATGTGATGAGAGGGTTGAAACTTTCAGTCCCCGCTTCTGACCTCCGGGATCAAGAGAATGACTGGAAGGCGAATCAGCGACCAATAGCCAAGGAGTTAATCCTTCGTGTCTGTAGCTGTCTCGAAAGGACACATGGCCCCAGATGGTTTCACACAGAACATCTGAAGGGACAGAAAGGCAATGAAGGGTTGTGTTTGTTTTTGTTTGCTTTGTTTTTTCTAAGGAGTGTCACTAACAGCCCCAATTCCGTCCCAAGCCCTGGAGCTTAGAAGGTATAGCTTTTAAGTGCCGTGGACCTCCTTCATTCCGGTTCTCACACTTCCCCTTTCAAGCAGCCCAACTCCTTCCCAGGAAGCAATTTCACAACACTATTTTTTGCTAAGTACCAGGTGGGTTTTTTTGTTTGTTTGTTTTTGTTTTTAGGGGCAAAACACCATGAGCAGTGAGAAGGCATACAGGCAGAGCCAAGTGAGATTAGGATTCTGGGACTTCCAGCGCTGTGTGTTTAAAAGGATCATCAAAACTATTGAAGGCGTTAGGTCTTGGCAAGCCTTTGCACTTTCAAAGTATCAATGTTAATACCCATTTCTTTGCCAACCCTCCTCGACTGGCTTCAAATTTCCACCGCTAATCCCTGGGGAGAGAACGAGAGCATGGGCCAGTTAGGACTTTGAGTCTGAGGGGAGAACATACGGGTCCCACACACTCTTTGTGAACGGCCCCCCACAAGGGCACCCCCGTTCCAGGTCCACACCCACTAGGAGAAAGGCCCAAATACTAAACGTTCCTGAGACATGGATGCTTCACTCAAAACTCAAGGAAAGATGGGGCAAGATTTACATCCCACATACAGTGTGGCAAAATTGTCTCAAATCGCTCACGTGTATGTTCCTCCTTCCCAGACATTATAAATACCAACAAAGAGAGCAGAAAAGACGATGAGCGTCGTCAATACAGGGAAGGAAAATGTGGAAGAAGAGAAAGAACCAGGGAGTTAGATGTTTTTCTTCAACTCAGGCAAACCAAATATCTTTGTTGGCTGAGTGAGCAGGAGGATATTAATGAAACAGTCTTGTGAAATGCAAGTCTTCACTTCCTCTCTTCTCCTTGGCGCTCTGTATTACTCATAAACCATGAGGGTAAATTGCAAGGTCAGGGCAGTGAAGATGATGAATTCATTCCTTTCCAGATTTCTCTGACCATCTACAGGCAATTTGTCAAGAGAAGACTCAGGTCACCCCTCTTAATTCAAGCCTCCACAGGGACTTGGTGCAAGAAGTCACTACGAGTTACCAGAAGATCTCAAGATCGTCGGCTCCTGGGTGGCTCAACCACAACTGTAAAAGAAACTTCGGACCTGTCTGTTCCAACCTCAGTTTACTCCCCTTGAACTTGAATATCAGTGGCTTGGGAAGGAAGGAAAGATCGCATTTGAATGGAAATGTCCAGCTTGTTATCCTGAATCACCTGAGCCTTAAGACAATGCCTCCTGGTATTTAAGGGAAACCAAAGACTTTTCCTGTCTCAAGGCCACTGGGGGTCAGCAACCAGAGCCACCACCATCCAGGTGTCTCCCTGTACCTGGACAAGGCATCCAGCCGACACACTGCACCTCTGTAAGCACATCAGCCCTGGGCACTCCCCAAAGAAAACACTCGGTATAATCCCCCACTGCATGCAGAACTCAACCCATATCCTTTGCAGGCAAAACCCTCCATCACTCTGCCTCTCTATACCTCTCCAGACTCTTCCTGTCCACCAGTCATCCCACCCACCATTGAGACTGGAGAAGCTATTCCGCTCCTCTGAGTGTACTTTTCATCCCCTTTCCTCACTCTTGAGCCTTCACTGCCGTGTCTCATAACGCCTGGGGAGCCTTGCTGTCCTTGCCTCCCCGCATGACGGCTACCTTCATTTGCTGGGCTGAAACTTACTTTCTTTCTTTCTTTCTTTTTTTTTTTTAAAGATTTTATTTATTTACTTGACAGATAGAGATCTCAAGTAGGGAGAGAGGCAGGCAGAGAGAGAGAGAGAGGAGGAAGCAGGCTCCCTGCCAAGCAGAGAGCCCGATGTGGGGCTCGATCCCAGAACTCTGGGATCATGACCTGAGCGAAAGGCAGAGGCTTTAACCCACTGAGCCACCCATGCGCCCCTCTTTTTTTTTTTTTTGAAACTTTCTTGAGAGCCAGCTTCCATCTCACCACTTGATCGAATTCTTCTGTGAATCTCCCCTCCTCCGTCAAAAAGAATTTCTTCTTCCACTGTAAACCCAGAGCACTTTGCCCCAACACAGAGCACAGGAGGGGTCCGTTTCTGAATAGAGATCTCAACAGTTGCTTTGTTGTCCTTCTCCCGATGGAACACACTCTACATTTGCTTGCTTATTTCTTTATCGTCTGTCTCCCCCACCAGAAAGTACAGAGATTTTTGTCTTGTTTGTTTGCCACCGTATCCCCCATGCCTAGCACGGTGCCTGGCAGGCAGTAAGTACTCAATAAATATGCGTTAACTGAATGCATGAAGGGTTCATGGGATCCTAGTGCTCCCAGACTGTCCTGCCCAATTTCCCATCACCTCAGAGTGGCCGGCAAAGTGCTTGGCACCTGCATTGACACTAGGATCTTGCACCAAACCTCTCTTCTGCTTTGAAGAGGAGACCTGGGTTTCCATGCAAGTAGGAGGCTGTATGGTGCTGGGAGGCAGGCAGATGGGATGGAGGGCAGGACTTCCACAGGAAAACTTGAGGTTCCTGGGGAATCCTCACAGCTCAATCTAATTAGGAAGAATCCCTCATGTAAGAGAACCAGGAAGAAGCTGCCGGGCAAATTTTTCCATTCCTCATTCACTTCATCCATCTTCCTCAGACACGGTGGCCAGAAAGGCAGACTGAGCGCCGATGTGCTGTCGGGCCAGACGCTGTGCTCCCACGCCGACAGAAACTGAAAAGAAAGAAAAACCTGGTCTCCCGCCACGGAGGTTCCTCCCTGGCATGTGCTGGGGAGGAAGCTGCCACATCGCCTTTCCTAAGACCCGAAGGATTACTGCTGAGAAAGCTCAGCGTCTCGGGCTTGAATCGTGGCCAGCATGCTCCCAATTTGGAAAGCTAATCCTCCTAATTGAGCCAAAGGACACCGGTCCCCCATTGAAACAGGCGCCACGGAAGCACCGTGCCATTCACCTGGACCGCTGCCCGGCTGCTTGTACCTTCAGCCATCCGATCGGAAACAGATAAATACTTCCCTTTCATCTTTGCAATTTTTTTTAAAGATTTTATTTATTTGACAGACAGAGATCTCAAGTAGGCAGAGAAGCAGGCAGAGAGAGAGAGGAAGCAGGCTCCCTGCTGAGCAGAGAGCCCGATGCGGGGCTCGATCCCAGGACCCTGGGATCATGACCTGAGCCGAAGGCAGAGGCTTTAACCCACTGAGCCACCCAGGCGCCCCTCATCTTTGCAATTTTTAATTTCATCTTTACATCACCGTCTCCTGCCACACCTTAGTTACCACGGGGGCCCCTCGTTTCTTTCTGAGAAATGCAGCCAAAACCTATTAAAATAAAGAGACACAATGGGAATGTCTAGAAGAATCATCAACATCAATTCCACCAGAATTGTTATCTGTAAATATATATTTATATGTACACATGCACATGTACATTCAGAGCTCTTAGTTTGAGCTCAGAGCTGAGCTAAGATGCCAGCAAAGCTCCATTAGCTCCTGACCCTGTGAATGAGAGACAAGCCATACAAGCTCTCTACACTTTGATTTCCTTGTCTGTGAAATAGGGATGGAATTAATACCTGTTCACAGTTATTTTGTGGAGATTAAATGAGCTAATGCACATCTAGCCCTTAGCATGGCACGTAGAAGAGAATAACCACTCTGTAAATCCCCAGCGAATAAATTAATAAGCTGCCAGGGATCCTCCAAGCCATTGGTCCAGACCTGCTGCATTTCTGAAGCAACGGGTCTCGTTCTTGTCCTCCAAACAACCGGGTTCTGCGTAATGTCGCACAGATCTGCTGATTACAACCCAAGAGACACTGTTCAGAGTTCATGCCCCACGGATTTGTATACGGACTAGTACAATTTTATGCTTACTGCAATGATTTTTCTAATCGATGTCAATAAAGTAAAGGAAGAGGAGATTCTTTCACTTTTCACAAAGACACTCTATGGGCAACGACCTGCCCCAGGCAGCAAAGACCGGCCCCCAGCTTCCTGGAAGAAAGCAGCCGGATTGATGACTGTGATCGTAGCCAGCACTGGGCTCATTCCTGGGACTCGAAACACTGTCAGTATTGTTGAGTGAGGCTGAGAAGCTGCTCTCGCCAGACAGTCTTTTGGTTTGTAAATGCTGACTGCTGTGTTTGTCCTTCTTACTGTAATCATTTTATTTTATGATGTTATTTACTGTGTTCAAACTCTTCGCAGAGGCCATGCCTGTCTCCGAAAATAGTTCGCCAGCATCATCTACCTGCCGTAATAAAGGTTGAAAGGCAAACCCGAGTTAGCACTGTGCCATCCTGAGGCTAGCTCGACCTCTCCGGAATAAGGCCCCTTGCAGCCTCTGTTTTTTTTGGGTGACCATACATCATCCCAAGGATGAGATCGGCTATAGCTCCAGAGTGGGGAGCTTCTGTAAGCCCCCAGACCAACTATTTAAACCTCTGTCCATTGCCTGGAAGTGTGTTCATATAGGGCGAAGGACCATGACTCTCTCATGCTTGTCCATACCATAATAGTAAGCCCATGACCTTGATCATAAACCTACCAACCACTCTCATAATACACTTCTCTAAATCCTGATGGTAGTGGTGGTGATTACACACGTCTATGCTTTTGTCAAAACCCACAGAACTACAGACCACAAAGAGGGATCGCTATTGTGTATAGAGAGGGGGTATGTATACACCTTTGCTGCCCACAGAACAGCCTTCCTCCCACACCCAACCAGCTTCTTGCCAAACACCATCCTGATTTTATTCAGGGGAGGATCGACCTTCCCTGCTGCTTAAAGATACATCTTGATTCATCTAAACCAATTAAACATCCAATTCCTCTAGTCTCTGATTGGCTAAGAATGTCATTTGATAGAATTTGTGCCAATCCAAGATGGCAGCGTGGGGCGAGGTCTGGAAGCTTCTGCTCAGGTTCTATTTCCTCTTCCAATAGAGGCTCCAGGAGTCATGTGCCTTTTGGGACTTACTGGTTTTTTTTCCGGCTTTTGGTGCGGAGGTAAGACGTGATGCCCAGAGCAGCAATTTTGTGAAGACCGGGGGGCAGTACATGTGGAGAGAATGGCGGACCACACGCATGGAAAGAATCTGGAGACCACACGCATGGAAAGAATCTGGGTCAGCCCAACAGCACCAAGCAGCGGAGCTCACCGGTCCAGTGGTCCAGTGACCCGCCTTACCCACTACCTCCCAACTCAACTGTTACAGGTGGTAACCCATTTTTTTTTTCTTATTGTTGAAGCCACTTTATTTGGTTTTCATATCCCCTACAGCCCAAAGCATCATGATTAGCACACGGACCCCACACTCTTAGAAATGGCTCTAGCGTCTTTCTGAAGGGCTGTCGCCAACAACCAACTGCAAGGAACACAGGGCAGGAATCTGGTATACCGTCGCCAAGACACCACTGATGTCTGTTTTGTTGTGTCATTGTCTTTAGCTTACAAGTTGGCATTTGCTACCTGTGAAGCCACTGGTACCCGATTCAACCAATAATAAATACTAGAAATTGAAGCCAACAATACCTTTAAGGGGAAAACATTTGTGTTGGCTTCTATTTGGACAACTTGTTGGGATTTTATGACAAATTTTCTTTTTCTCTTTTTTAAGGTTCTTTCCTTAAGAAAGAATATTGATTGCAATAATCAATAATAATTCTTTCCTTAAGAAAGAACCTTAAAAAAGGTTCTTCTTGGGTGCTGAACAACACCCTGTTTTAATTCCTCATATGCCCAATCTCTTGGTGAGTCTGCTGTCAGTGGGGACCTCTGGAGACTTTTGGTTGTGTTCACCTGTCTAGAGCGCCATCTTTCTTTGGTATTTATTTCCATCTGAAAGCTCTCTATTCTTCCTTTCCTGCTTTTCTTGACCTTGCATAAAATCAAGGCACTGAAAACTGTGTTTAAGAATAAATGTTAAGAAAACAATCTTTAAATCTTTTGTGCCTTTTGAGCAGCCAATGCCTTCAGTGCCTGAATGAATGCCTTCATTCATTCATTCATTCATTCATTGCCTGAATGAATCAATGCCTTCATTGCCTGTTTCATTTTTATTTTTCCTGTTTTTCTCTTGATTGAAAAGGTCTCTCATTTGGGTCATTAGGAGGCTCTTTATTCCCACTGAACGTATTTCAGATCTGACATCTTTGTCCTCAGGTTTGATTATATGCCTATTAGTCCAACAGAGAGGGCTCCTCCCCTATCCATCCTGCCTCATAATTATAAGATAAAAAATTCTCTGTCACGGGCGTCCCGCAGGCAATAGGCCAAGCAGGCCATACATCAAACGGCCACCATTTATCAGAACACAACCTTTTTTGCATAGTTCTCTGTGAAACGCCGAGCGTAACAATTTGTGGATTAGATGCTCAATATTTGAAATTGTTTTGAATTAAGTCAAATTGAATTTTTAGAGTCCCCACAAGATGACAGGCAACATGCATGAGTTTGGGCTGTTTGGGAACCCAGGAAGAAGGACATCAATGCCAGTGGCATGTTGAGGTCCCCAGGCCTCTACTGGAGCAACTCGGGACAGTCCAGAGCTGAACGTTTAGTTCTAGGTCTTGGCTTCCCCTTCTTCTTGCTGGTGCCACTGGCGCTTTTCATTCTAATATCTGAAATATCGTTATAAAATGTCTAACCAGCATGAATTAAATAGTTAAATGCCAGGAGTTTCACCCTAATAAGGAAGGGCTTGGGTATTGGGTATAGAAGATTGCAATAATCAGGGTCTTCTTAGCCTTCATGGGGCAGGAGGGAGGATGGAATTTATAGGAAAATTCTCAAGACAGCCACTCAGTTTATTCTTATTTTATTATTATTATTTAAAGATTTTATTCATTTGAGAGAGAGAGAGAGGAGAGAACACAAGTGGGCAGGGGAGAAGAAAAAACAGACTCCGCCCTGAACACGGAGCCCAACACGGGGCTCGATCTCATGACCCTGAGATCATGACCTGAGCCAAAATCAAGAGTTGGCCGCTCCACTGACAGAGCCGCCCAGGTGCTCCAGTTTATTATTTTTTAAATTGTGGTATAAGAACATTCAGCCTTTTCCTATCTTCCGTTTGTTCCTCCTGTCATGGTCCTCAGTTCCAGTGGGAACCAGATTTCATGTTGTTCACCTATTCTTTCAAGTACTGAGCATCACCCAGGAGCCAAGCACTGTCCTGGGGCTCGGACAGAGCAGTGAATGAAACAGAAAGGACTTCTGCACCTCCGGAGCTGACATTCTAGTGCAGACGACACCAGAATGTGATAAATGCATGCACTCGGGAAGAGGTCAGGTGTTTTAGCAAGGATGTGCAGAAAGATGTCCTGTGTGCAGGCATTTGTTTTGTTTTGTTTTGTTTTGATAATTGTCTTTTATTGATAATTAACGAGGAGTAGGAAACTAAACAATCTTTTAAAGGAAATTATTTTTGTCCAAAGTATAAAGTGTAAGTTCAATCTCAGAAAATGGCAATGCTAGAATCCTTTCAAGCTCAAAGCCATCATCTAAATGTGAAATGAAACAGTAATAAAATAAAAAGCATATAGGCTTCCATATAAGAAAGAATTCAAGGAGTGTTGAACAGGCTATAAAGACCTTAAAAAGACCAATTTTGTATCAACTAGCTGCTTTTGTATTATAAACAGTCTTGGCTCTAGCTATATTTAAGTCAACTTGGTTACAAATGAAATACTGAAAAAATGATCAGTAATATTAAAGGTAACATATAATTAGCAAATGTAAATTTCAGTGAGTTGGAAGATTGATCTATTATGAGACAAGGTTTCATGCTGGCAACAAATTAGAGATGCTTTTGAAGAGATGCTTCTTCAATTTTCAGATATCAGCAGGACTTCTGGTGAGAAACTAGAAAAGCAGGAAGGGAAAGGCCATTTGAATCATAAGGAAGATGCTTCTCACTTAGAGTTCTATCCTACATAATAGTTTGATCCTGGAACTCACAGAGTCTCTAAGTAGTTGTTCTAACCGGCGTAAGGACATCACCTAAAGGGTTACTGCAAAAGGTCCTGGGGAGTTGTTAGATATGTTCTGTATTGCATCCTATGATTCAGCAGAACAGGAAAAGATTAACAGCAGTTATTAATCTAGCACAGTTAAGAAAAAAAAATTATATCCTTTGACTCAAGTTTAAGTAGATGTAGAAAAAGATAATGAATATTTTTTCACTAGAATTTTCTTATAGAAACTGTAACCAAATCAATATTGGAATATGAGATGACATTTTTAAAAAATATTTTACTTATTGGACAGAAAGAGAGCATGCATGAGCTTGAGGGGGTGCAGGGAGAGAGGGGGAAGCAGGCTCCCCACTGAGCAAGGAGCCCGATGCGGGGCTCGATCCCAGGACCCCAGGATCACGATCTGAGCCGAAGACAGACGCTTCACCAAGTGAGCTACCCAGGTGTCCCTAAGGACTTCTTTTAAAAGAAGATTTCTTATTCGGGGACATTCTTTAGATATTTCCTTCTATTCTCTAATGCAATTATCTTGCAGAAAGGCGTAGACTGAAGTCTAGTGATGTGGTATTGGGGAAGTCCCTTAACCCTTCTGGTCCTCATTTTCCATGATGGCAAAATAAGGAGGCTGGATTGCCAGTGCAAGTCTCTGCAGCTCTAAGGTTATAACCCTGGGCGTTATTAGCACTTGATAATATTAGTATATTATCATTAGTTATAGTATGTTAGTAGAACTTTATCACGTCTAATCTCATTAGAAAAATGTTGCTAGGAGAACATGTGTTCTACAGAACATGACAGAAATCCATCTAGCTATGATTTGACTTTTCTACCAATTCACATTTTTTTTTTTAATATCAGAAATCCAAGTAGTCAATACTCCCGGTTAATGAGTTTTTCTATCAGATTGCTTTGTTTTGTCGATTCTTTAAAGAGAAGTTGGTACAATCCTAGCATTACTCTGAATCAGGGAACATGATTCAGACATGCTGCCAAGGTGTAAAATCACAGCAGACCTGTCTTGTCTCGGGTTTGGAGCGTCAACAGTTTAAACCAGAGATGCGTCTGAAGGGACACTGATCTACTCACTCTCTCTTTCTCCTTTTATTTTAAGGAGTGAAAAGCTCCGGGAGCTCAGGAGAGAAATAAGTCAAGAAATGAATATTGCAATGTCTTCAGGCAGTGGGATCGGACCAGGAAAAACAACCATTAAAATGTTTTGTCCAATTGGGGAGGGGAGGCGAACCATAAGAGACTATGGACTCTGAAAAACAACCTGAGGGTTTTGAAGGGTCAGGGGTGGGAGGTTGGGGGAACAGGTGGTGGGTAATGGGGAGGGCACGTTTTGCATGGAGCACTGGGTGTTGTGCAAAAAGAATGAATACTGTTACGCTGAAAAAATAAATAAAATGGAAAAAAAAAAATGTTTTGTCCAGGGGCACCTGGGTGGCTCAGTGGGTTAAGTGTCTGCCTTCAGCTCAGGTCATGATCTCAGGTCATGACATTTTTAAAAAAGTCTTGGGATCGGGCTCTCTGCTCGGCGGAGAGCCTGCTTCCACCCTCTCTCTTCCTGCCTCTCTGCCTACTTGTGATCTCTCTGTCAAATAAATAAATTTTTAAAATATTTTTTAAAAAATGTTTTGTCCGTGCAAGGAGACAAGGGGACAGAGGTGACAGTGTGGATATTTACAGACCTCTGGTGCTCATGTTCCCTGGGGGGAACTTTATGGACAGAAGGTGCCAATCCTCACAATAGCGAGGACTGGCTGGTTAAGAGTCAGGTCTCATTACCTGCCGGTGAACAATTCTCAGTTCCAAATGGAAGACCCAGACTCCGAGGCAATCTTGTTTTCGGGCTTGAAGAGAAGTGAAGTGCTATTTTAATCCAATACGTAAGTCAAAGGAGGAAAATCCTCTCCGGAGAGTCGAAGATGTTCATGGCTCTATTGTAGTTCATGACTGTAAATGTGTGAAAGGAACTTCCAGGGGAAAACCTTCCCCAAAGTGCCCTTTTTATATGTTAAACCACTGCACTTTGGAAACGGAGATAAAGAGCTTTGTACGCAGAGCTCTTTCTCTGTTCCTTTTTCCCGGGCTAAGCCTCCTGTGTAACAGTTTCTTTGGTGAGCTTTGTTCTGGAAATATGCTTCATGGGGCTGCTGCCTCGTCCCTGTCATCAAAGGGCTTCACTGACTCCAATCGGGCCTTTGGAAAACAACCCGAATAATGACTGCCTGTAATTATATAAATGTTGAAATAGCAACCAGTTTTTAATTTGATCTAACGGAAGTCAAACTTAGTGCATCATTCACCCAAATCCTGTCCTTGCCAGGGGTCACCCTGTCCCCTAGGTCACCTCAGAACCTGGGCAGCGCCTTTGGGAACATAGCAGATGCTCTAGAAATACTTCAGAGAGGAATGAATGTAGAACAATGCTTAACTGCGTGCTCGTCTGATCTTAAAACAACTTTTTTTTTCTGCTTAAAAACTCACCCTTTTAGCCCGCTTCTTTTTGAAGTGTTTCTTTCAAAAGCATATGGATAGTGGAGAATAATTAATAACAGAAACAATCAGCAATGGGCCTTCTTTAACACTACTCTTCTTTTCAGATCAGTCCATGGTCTGTGGCTCTCCAGGGATGGACGGAACAAAGCCAGCTGAGATGAAAGTCACGGTGGCTTGTCTCCCCCACGAACCTCCCTTGAACTGCCTTGGATTCAGAGCAAGGCCCCAATGTCAATGGCCTTGGAGTTGTCCACACGCCAGTGTCCATGCAGAATCTCTCCTCCTGAATCTAGATTCGTTGGACAAATGCCTGAAGTCCCAGTTCAGGTTTCCAGCCTTCGTGATAAACCCCTTCCTGCGCGCCCCTCAACAGTCCCCAGGCTTACCTCAAATTCTGTTTGTCAAAATAGGAAAAGCGCCCTTGGTCTTACCGCTTGAAGCGAAATGTTGTAAGTATATGCCCTGTGTTTCCTCCAGAAATACTCTCCTCGACGCAGTTTACCGCGTCTTACTTGGAAGAGCTCCCTGGAGTTAGCCAGACAAATGGGAAAGGTCTAAGGAAACCGAGATTCAAAAGAACTTAAGGGGCACCTGGGTGGCTCAGTGGGTTAAAGCCTCTGGCTCAGGTCAAGATTCCAGGGTCGTGGGATCAAGCCCCGCAGGAAGCCTTCCTGCTTCCCCCTCTCTCTCTGCCTGCCTCTCTGCCTACTCATGATCTCTGTCTGTCAAATAAATAAATAAATAAATAAAGCCTTTATTACAAAAAAAAAAAAAAGAATTTCAGCCAGTGAGTAACCGGAAATACTTGACCCCTGAGGTAGCACTTTCTCATGTTTCTTTGTTTACTGACCACCTGGAGGGCCCCTGAGCATTCCCCAACCAGCTGCAGAGTCTGGGAAGCTTTGCGGTGGGATGTGGGTGTGGGCAGCCCCATTCTCCCCCCAACACCTTCTCTTCCATCTGCTTCTCACCGACACAAAATCACACTCTCTTCTAACCCTTGGTCTTCATCTGGACCTCCTTTTTCCCCACACAGAGAATCTGAAATTCCAAAACAGCAAGGATGCTAAAATTCAAATTTAATTACTCATTTGCTTTATCCCAGAAAACGCACCCAACAGGTTCAGAATAATAATATCGACACTGTCCCCAACGATATGATTCTTGAAAACAGTGTAGGCTGATTTGGTTTTCTTGTGGCTTTTGGAAGACCTTATTTTTCTTAGAGTGTATTTCATTAGGGATGTAATATCTCGCTCTCGTGTAAAATCACTAAGAATAATTTTCACTGCTTCATCTTGCCACTACGAATGGGTATACATCCGTGCTCATTGTTTTTCTTTTATTTTCTGTTCTTACAGATTGTTACTTTCGATGGAAAAGTTTTCAAGGACTTGAAGATTTTGCAATTGTGTACAATCTTTACAGGGTTCCAAAGTCAAATAAATAAGACCACGTTTATCCAGAGAAATCCAGCTTCTATCATTCTACCCTTCCCTGATAAAATTGCCGTTTTTTTAATGCTTAACCCTCCATCTCTTGTTTGTTTTTAAATACAAGCAGGTTCTGTGTATGTGTACCCATAAGCACGTGTGTGTGTGTCCCAAACAGTATCAGACCCTGCCTACTTTGTCCCCCTGGGTTATCTCACCTAAAAGTACATCTTGGGGAGTGCTCCATATTGGCACAGAGAGATGGGCCTCAGCACTTTGTACAGCTGCGTAATACTCCATCACACGGGCATGCTCTGGTCTATTCAAGCACTTTCCTAATGATCGGCCTTTGGTTTCTTTCCAGTCTTTACCACTGAAATTAGTCCGGTCACGACAAGCCTTGTCCATCTGTCCTTTTGTGTTTTCCTTGTCATCTTTAGTGGGATTCTGTGCAACGGTTGGGTCAGAGAGTAAATGTGCCAGACACGACCAAATTCCCTTCTATATGAACTCTACATTTTTTTGTGTCTGCCCCAGCAATATATAAAGATGCTTCCTTCCCCACAGTTTTACCAATATCATACGCTGTCAAGCTTTTAAGTTTTTGCTCATATTTTAGGGCAAAATGGACGCAAGTTTGGGCAGCATTTCATATAATTAAAAGCCATTTCATTTCCTGTTCAGTGACCTGTTTCTCTAGTAGTTTTGTTTAGCAGGGCTGTCCAATGTAACTGCAATGATGGAAACATTCTACACCTGCATTACGTAATTCAGGAGCCACTAATCTCACGTGTTGCCAGATATCTGAAATGTGGCTGGTGCCACCGAGGAACCGAATTTTTTTATTCGATTTCATTTTCATTCAAATCACCCCATGTGACAATTGGCAGCTGCATTTGATAACACAGGTATAATGAGGATTTGGGGGCTCGTCTGTCTTCTTCAAAGCTCTTTACATACTAGGAGTATTAGCTCCCAGAGAAAGGAGAAGCAGGCCCGGCATCAGAGACGTAGCCCGAAAGTGGACCAGGACTGACCGCTAGCCTGGGCTACTGTCCTGCGGGACGGAAACAGTCTGATAAAACACCAACATCGGAGGAAACTACTCTGCAGCTGCGGCGGAGTGAAACCCCCGCCAAACACAACACCGTCTGAGAGTTTTGTCTACGGGCAGTCAGAAAGAAGCTACACACCAGCCTCAAAAATGTCCCATCTTCCTATCTTGGCTAACACGAGTGACTGCTGCTTCTCTAGCAATGGTAGCTTTCACCTTGATTCATTCTCCCATCTTAGAGGTAAGGTTTGTGCATGTATGTATGTATGAATGTGTGTGTGTGTGTGTGTATACATATATATGACCATATTTCATATATATACCATATCTATAGTAATAGATTTGTTCCTTTTTTCCCTGAAAGCATCCAGTCCAGAGCAAAACCCCACTTCCTCAAACCCCTTCAAAGTTGCCTAACCACAGCTCAACTCAACCCACTTCCCGCCTCTCACCATGGTGCTCTGTCTTCTGCTGCGAAGCGATAAGCCTCCCTTATCCATCCACAGATGCGTGCCTCGTGTCTTTGTCTAGAAGACACCAACAGTGCCCTGTGACTTAAGCTGCTGGTATTTCCCCCAGCTTGTCCTTTTCTGCTTTACGTTACGGAAGGTGGCTTTTGCTATGCGCCCTTGTATGTTGAAGAACTTTTTGAAATTTTTAAATTGCTCTGGATTCCGAATCACAACAAAGGACATTTTCCCCACCCCCAGGCTAGAAAGAAATTCATTCCTATTTAGTATGTGGGTGGTTTCATATGTTACGTTTAGGTCTTTGAGTTGTTTGGAATATACACAGGTATATGATGTGAAAAAGACATAACTTTTTCTTTTTTTTTTTTTTTTTTTTTTTTTTTTTTCTCATTTTATTTATTTTTTCAGCGTAACAGTATTCATTCTTTTTGCACAACACCCAGTGCTCCATGCAAAACGTGCCCTCCCCATTACCCACCACCTGTTCCCCCAACCTCCCACCCCTGACCCTTCAAAACCCTCAGGTTGCCCCAACCTCCCACCCCTGACCCTTCAAAACCCTCAGGTTGTTTTTCAGAGGACATAACTTTTTCTATATGGTTATTCAACGATCCCAGCACCACTAATAAAAATCCCTTTTCTCCTCTCTGATTTGAGCTTCCCCCTTTCGTTACATGCTACATTTGCGTAGGTCATGAGGTCTATTTCTGTATTTGCTATTATTTTCGGTTAGCCTGTCCATTCATGTACAATATCATATTGTTTTCCTGTTGAGGCTTCATAATATGTTGCTTCTGGGAGATCTAGCCTCCACCTCTGCTTTTCTGCTTTGTAGTTTGGGGCTTTTGGCTTTTCCTAACTTTTTTTTTTTTTTTTTTTTTTTTTGCTTTTCTAGATGAATTTATAATCAAGTTGTCTCGTCTTGCTCTAGGACAAGCTCCAATGTTAATTCTACTGGGATGCTGCATTAAGTTTTTAAATTAATTAGTGACAGTGACATAATTTTGATGCCGAGGCTTTTTAGCCAAGGACGTGGTATGCCGTCCCCCCTGCTCAGGTCCTCCTCCCTATATTTAGCAGAATTTCATAGTTAAGCTCAAATAAATTCTAAGTACGTGGGTTCATGCCTAGGGTTTTTGGTTTTGTTCTCTTCCTATCAAAAGCAGTATCATCTCTTTCATTATCTCTCCTGGCTGGTTTTCAGTTAGTATGTTAATTTTGTCATCTGAAATTCTATTAAATTTTCTTTGTTTAGTTTTTCATCAGTTCTTTGGGTGAGTATGTGTAAAGGCACATTGCCTGCAGAGTTTTGCCTCTTCCCTTCCAATCTCTATCCCTCTAATCACTTTTTCTTGTCTGATTGTATTGGCTAGTACCTCCAACCCAGTATTAAATAGTAGTGAGGATAATGGGCATCCTTGTCTTGCTCTTTACTGGACTGGAAAATTCGTAGTGTTCCCACATTAACTAAGATGCTGGGTTTTGTTTTTTTTTTAAGATTTTATTTATTTATTTGACAGATAGAGATCCCAAGTAGGCAGAGAGGCAGGCAGAGAGAGAGAGAGAGGAGGAAGCAGGCTCCCTGCCAAGCAGAGAGCCCGATGCAGGGACCCTGGGAGCCCAGGACCCTGGGATCATGACCCAAGCCGAAGGCAGAGGCTCTAACCCACTGAGCCACCCAGGAGCCCCAAGATGCTGGGTTTTGAGCTAAAGCCTACGCACGCACACACACACACACACACACACACACACACACACAGCCCAAGACCATATAAAGGAAATTGTAATTTAATTTAGCTGCTATTTTACTGAATACTTTTAACCTGAATAAAAGTTAACTTTATTAAATTCCTTTGTGGAGATGATTAGATGATCTCTCTTCAGCTTTCTTAATATAAAGAATTATATTGTTAAATTTTCCAGTGACGACTCATCCTGGCTTTCTTAGAATAAATCCTGCTTCTTTGTGATTGGTTATTTTTTCATGAGCTGCTATACTGTGTGTTTTAATGTTTTATTTAAGACTTTTGTAATGATATTTATAAGTGATACTGGTGGAGAGTTCTCTATCTGATGCAATCTTGTGTCCTTTCTCATAGTTTTTCCAAATCTTAGTTCTGCTGGAAGGTACGAAAACAGCACCGTATTAAAGAGAAGCCTAAGTCCTGTAGCGATTACAACTAAAAATAGAAAGGGCACAAATTATTTCAGAAGAAAAATAACAGATACCCTATTTCACGGGGAAAGAGAACTTATATGCCATTCATGTTTGTGATGAAAATAATCCATTGCTACTGTTCCGTCTCTTAATGCTGCACAGCCACTATAATTAGAAGCAAGTTCTATACATACCTTTCCTTTCTGCCGCAATTGCCAAGCACAACTGCAGTTTCTAAAAATGCTTTTATTCTTTTGCAGAATAAACAGCAAAAGGTGTTTGAAGGCAAGTAATAATGGCCGTGTGGGCACAGGAACAAGAATTCCCCAGCGCTGCGTTTCTTACAGCCTAAATCCCTATATCTGGCTTTGAAGAGAGCTAAAGGAACAACCATGTGATGTTCAGAGATGAAACAGTGAAGGAGCTTCCGCCTCAAAATCCATAACGCTAGTCTAACCAGTTGAAGCGTAACCAACGAACATTCTGCGAACTTCCTGACCAGTACCCCTCAAAACTGCCAAGGTCGCGGAAAACATGAAAAGTCTGAGAAACTCTCACAGCCAAGGGCTGCCAAAAGAGAGACGAAGGCTAACTGTAATGTGGTTTACATTTTTTGTAATGTGGTTCACAAATTCCTGGAACAGAAAAAGGACCTTCGATAAAAACTGAGACCGTATCAATACATTATGGGTTCCAGTTAATAATAATAACATCGGTTCATTCATTGTGGCAAATAAGCCACACGAATGTAAGAAGTTCATCATAGAGGGAAGTGGGTGTGGGGCATGCGGGGGCCCTGGGTACTGTCTTTGCAGTTTTTCTGTAAATCTAAAACTATTCTCAAATTGAGGGTATTTTTTAAAAAGTTAAAGAAGCTTGAAATATAATATGGGCACACCTTTCCTCTAGATGCCACAGAAAGTAGAACTGAGCCAAGAGTGTATGTGAAAGGATGCCCAGCGTCACTCATCATCAGGGCAATGCAAATCAGAGCCACAACCACATATCCCGCAGACCCGTAAGAACGGCGACTGTCAAAAACACTTTGTCTGGGCGCCTGGGTGGCTCAGTGGTTTGGGCCGCTGCCTTCGGCTCAGGTCATGATCTCAGGGTCCTGGGATCGAGTCCCACATCGGGCTCTCTGCTCAGCAGGGAGCCTGCTTCCCTCTCACTCTCTCTGCCTGCCTCTCTGCCTACTTGTGATCTCTCTCTGTCAAATAAATAAATAAAAATCTTAAAAAAAAAAAAAACCAACACTTTGTCAACAAGTGTTGACAATGATGCGGGGAGGTGGGCGTGGTGCCCTGTGGGTGGGGACGCAGGCTGGTGCAGCCACGGTGACACGCAGTATGGAAATCCCTCGGAAAACTAAAAACAGAACTAACATATGATCCAGTGATCCCACTTCTGGGCATATAGTCAAAGGAAATTGCAACAGGATTTCAAAGAGATATCTGCACTCCCATCTTCCCTGCAGCATTATTCACAACAGTCAAGACGTGGAAGCAACCTGGGTGTCTGTCCGTGGATGAATGCGTAAAGGAGATGCGTGTGTGCATACACACACACGGAGAAGTAATCAGCCACGAGACAGAAAGAAATTCCGCCATTTGCGTGAACATGGATGGACCCTGAGGGCAATATGCTGACAGAGAAAGGCAAAAGATAGCGTGTATATCACTTACACGTGGAATCTTAGAAAACCGGACTCAGAAGCAGGGCACGGATTGGTGGGTGCAGGGGATGGGCAGTGGGGGAGACCGGTGAAGGAGGTCAAAAGGTACGAACTTCTGGTTATAAGACAGAGAAATCCTGAGACTGTGATGGGCAGTGTGGTGACTATGGTTAGTAACACGGTGTTGTAGGGGCGCCTGGATGGCTCAGGCAGTTAAGTGTCTGACTCCTGGTTTCAGCTCAGGTCATGATCTCAGGGTCGTGAGATCTAACCCTGCACCGAGCTCTGTGCTCGGTGCAGGGTCTGCTTTAAGATTCTCTCTCTCTCTCTCCTTCTCCCCCTGCTCCTCCCCCTACTCGCTCTCAAATAAATAAATAAAATCTTTAAAAATAATAATAATAGAGTGTTGTAGGTTTGAAGGGACTAAGACAGTAGATCTTTAAAGTTCTCATCACACACAAAAATCGGCAAGCGTGTGAGGTGATGGGTGTTAACTAAACTTGTTATAGCAATCCCTTCCTAATCTATACATACAGATCAAACATTGTGTTGTACACCTTAAACTAATGCAAAGTTATAGGTTCCACTGTATCTGAATGACCCTGGAAAAATGCAAAATTATATCCTGGATTCCTTATCTGTTTTTTGTTTTTTCTTTCAAACGACCTAACAGTGTCAGCCCAAGGAGCAGTGTGATTTGCACGGGGAAGTCTATTTAGGCTCATTTGGGCAGAGAAGAGGAGTGGGGGAGGGAAATGGGGGAGAAGTTTGGAAGAATCAGAGTCCCAGGAGGGACAGACACACTACCTTCCTTTCATGAGCATTTGTGGTCTAAGACCTCTTTTCTTCTCTTCTCTCTGTTTCTTTCCTGTCTCTCCTTTCTTTGTTAGTCTGGGGACGCTGTGGGTCAAGCCTACAAAGTAAGACAGAAACAGAAACGCTCCGAGGCCTCTTTAGCTGTGAGTCGGGAGGCTGCCGGAGGCCGCCTTCCGGGAGGCCTGTGGTGGCTCGGGCTCAGGCCCACTCCTCAGGCTCCCGTTCGTCCCTGGCCCCTGATTACCACAGTCTGTCCCAGGAAATAACTTCGTTCGCCTCAACCCTGGTGTCTGAGCCGGTATTTCCCAAAAGCCTGAGCGGGTATTGCCCTGTCGTTCCGCTCACCTGACATGGAGATAAAGTCCTCTTGTTCGTTTGTGAGCGAGCGGCCTGGGGTCACCATCCAGAAGATGTAACTGAAACTCCCCCAAGGTGTCTATGAAGAGAAATCAGGCCCAAATCCTCACACTGTCTCCAAGGTCGTGATCTTAGGGTCGTGAGATCAATTCCCCTGCATGGCTCCCCACTCAGTGGAGAGTCTGCTTGAGATTCTCTCTCTCCCTCTCCCTCTGCCCCTCCGCCACATCCGCCACATGCATGATCTCTCTCTCTCTCTCTCTCTCAAATAAATAAATAGATCTTGGGGTATCTGGGTGGCTCAATCAGTTAAGCATCTGCCTTTGGCTCAATTCATGATCCCAGTGTCCTGGGATCAAGCCCCGCATCAGGCTCCCTGCTCAGCGGCGAGAGCCTGCTTCTCCCTCTCCCTCTGCTGCTCCCCTGCTTGAGCCCTCTCTCTGTGTCAAATAAATAAATAAAATCTTTCAAAAATAAAAATAAAAAAATAAATCTTCTAAAAACAAATATCCAGCCAGGGTTGAAATTTTATTGCCTTGTCAATATTTTTCTTTGCATTACTTACGCATTTATTTTTACATGTTGGCTTTAATCTGGATCAAAATAAGATCCATACATTTTTAACTGATTGGCATGTCTCCTAAGTCTCTTTAACTTGTAAAGTTCTCTCTTTCTATCTCTCTGGCAGGGGTGCAACTTTTTTTTTTTTTTTTTCAAATGGGAAACTGGTTTCTCCACTGTCTGGACAGACTGGAATTTTTCCACAGCTGAGATTTTGCTGTCTCTCCTCCCTTGATACTGTTCAACATTGTATTCCACTGCCTTAACAGGCAGCCCCCCTCCCGCCTTTTAAACATGGACAAGGTGAAGGAAAGATCTCGAACTGGCGTTCGAGGGCAGCAGACGATATGGGATTTGTTCTCCCTTTGAAAAGGCGACTGTCTCTGGTGCTGGGAGGTGTTTCACTTTCTTGCCCACAGACTCCGCCAGCCTTAGCAGGTTACACCCTCCTTTGGCTGGAGGGTTGGAAGGAAGGCAGTAAATTCCAGAACATAAGCAAAACGGCCTATTTGTTTTCCAGAGCGTTAAATATAAGCACACAGACCTTGAGTTTGAAGCCATCAACATTCGTCTACACAAAGTTGTACTTTTCTTTGCAATACCATTTGTTTATTTTAAATGCCCTATCCTGAGTCACTCACCCGACCCCATCCCCCGCTTGCCATCAATCCAGCCAGGCGGCGGGGGCAAGAGGAAAAGAAAAGTTAAAATATCTAGTACGTTGCCACATGAGTTCATTTTGGTGACTTGATCGAATCTCAGGGCAAACAACCTGCAATGTTGATCCTTAAATAACACAATAGGCTCCTTCAAATTCCACACCTCTCTTTATCCTCTACCCTCCTCCATGCCCCCTCAGTTTCCAAATGGGTTCATTGAAGGGCAACCAAGCAGTATTGTTGAGAAGGAAATGCTGGGCTCTTCCCTAGTTTGGGGTGCGGTTCAGACCCGGTTCACACCCTTTAACCATGACTCATAGAATGCTGACCTTGGAAAACTAGGACTGTTGTCCATACACCCTAGAATTCTCATCCCATTAGGGGCCTATTATCAGTTCAGTTCTATGAAACTCGAGGGAGTTATCTTTTTTGTCTCTCTCTCTTTAAGCAAGGTCTGGCCACTGAGAGCCTGAAGCGGCTTCTGGAAAAGAGCTTTTTCCCAGGGTCCTTCTCAGAACCTCTTGTTCTGCCCACATCAAAGGAGGCTCAGCTAAGTTCTCTCCAAGGAGCCCATTCTGGGGGCTTTTGTGCTGCCCACAGGAGCTGCTCGTTCTCACCACCTTCCACAACACACAGGCTCTCCCTTCTCTTCTCACTGGGCTGCGCTTGGGTTAGCCAAGGAAAACAATAGCAGGTCAAGGAACCCGCCCCCATTGTGTTAGTTCTGAGACAGAAGGCATCTCCTGAATGAGAAGGCAAGACAAAGGGAGAGAAGTGGATTTCGACCAGGATCTGGCTTGCTCACGGGGTGCTGGCTCTGTGAGGCTTGTGACCTGTACCCCAGCCGGCCATTGTGTTGGGGACTCGTGACCTTCGTGTTCAAGGCCTCCACTCCAGGCAAAGCGTACTCACACAGTTAGGACAATGGTGAATGGTGTTTGTGCTCTTGGATTTTAAAAACCCGGGACCAAGTTCTACCTCTGCCATTTATGACCTTTCCTACTTAGGGCAATGTTCCCTCTCAAAGCATCCGTGTTCTCACCTGCAAATAAGGAAATTGAAATCTATACTTCGTATGGTTGTTTCTGGGATAAAAATGAGATAGCGAATCCAGCCTACATCAACAAAACAATATTTTCCTCCCTTCTCCCACCCCCAACGGGTAACAAAGAAAACTATTTGTGAGCCAATAAGATGAATTCGTCTGCCAAAACTTTCCCAAGTGTAGCAGAGTTGAAATGAAACAAATAATAGGTTTGTTGAGGGGAGAGGCTGGGCCACAGAACTGTGGGATCGGCGCTCCCTGGGTTTATAGGGATTATTTAAATAGGTGATAGCAAGAAGGGACTAGAAGCATAAGAACAGGGAGAAAGGTATAGAAAGTGAGGCGGGTGAACTTCAAAGGCAAATGCCCTCTGTGTTTGCCATTCTGCCCATCCTAGCTCTGATTCCAGCCCCCGTGTCTACCTTTCTGGAGATGTTCATATCTACACATGAACAAAAAAGAAAAATACGGTGGTTGATGTGTTACCAGCGTGTTTATGATAATTTAAGAGAGAGGTTTAAAAGCTTTCAGCTGGTTTTCCTGGGCAAATGAATCATTTATATAATAAGGGGCAACATCAGACTCTTACACGGTGAACTGGAGTATCTCTACCGGGTTTTCTCCGGGGAAAACAAGCTAGCTTTCCACACGAGCCAGCCAAACATCTCTGAGAATGAGTCAGGTTGCACCCCTCGGGCAAGTACAGGAGAAGGAAGTTAACCTAAATTTATTGCCAGGGAGGTAGGACTATGTCGGGATCAGTTTTACTGAAATGGTTGAAATATGCCATTTAGTTTGTGAAGTCACGTTAGAGCGGATGATCGGTTTTATCAAACATACCTACTCCGCCTACAACCTATTCTCTACTTTTCCTCAACACCAAAAACAAGTAAGAAAACACTGTGTGGGACCTAAACACTTGGTGATTCCTACAGCAGTACGAAACTGGACTATTGTAAGGATTCCACTTTTTGTTTTGTTTTGTTTTTAAAGACATGTCCATCTTTTTTTTTAAAGATTTTATTTATTTATTTGACAGAGAGAGATCACAAGTAGGCAGAGAGAGAGGAGGAAGCAGGATCCCTGCTGAGCAGAGAGCCCGATGCGGGGCTCGATCCCAGGACTCTGAGATCATGACCTGAGCCGAAGGCAGAGGCTTTAACCCTCTGAGCCACCCAGGCACCCCCGCTTTTTGTTTTTTACTTTCATTTAGTTTAAGTTTTTATTTAAATCCCTGTTAACATTCAGTATAATATCAGTTTCAGGCGTACAATACAGCGATTGCCCACTTCCATGTATCATCCGCGTTCATCACGACAAGTGCCCTCCTTCATCCCCATCACCTGTTTTGCCCATCCCCCGCCCCTCCCCTCTGGTCACCACCAGATTGTTCTCTATAGTCAAGAGTCTGTTTCTTGGTTCGTCTCTCTCTCTTTTTTTCCCCTTTGCTCATTGGTTTTGTTTCGTAAATTCAACATACGCATGAAATCATATGGTATTTGTCTTGCTCTGACGGACTTATTTCACTTAGCATTATGCTCTCTAGCTCATCCATGTCATAGCAAATAGCAAGATTTTGTTCTTTTTTATGGCTGAGTAATATTCCCGTGTGTGTGTGTGTGCGCGCGCACACGTGTGTGTGTGTGTGTGTGTGTGTGTGCCACTTCTTCTTCCATTTTTTTCCATTCATCACGTGATGGGTACCTGGACTGTTTCCATAGTTTGGCTATTATAGATGACGGTGCTGTAAACATCAGAGTGCATGTATCCCTCTGAATTAGTATTTTTGTATCCTTGGAGTAAACACCAGTAGGGCAATTGCTGGATCATAGAGTAGTTTTATTTTTAACTTTTTGAGGAACCCCCACACTGTTTTCCAGAGTGGCGGCACCAGTTTGCATTCCCACCAACAGTGTGAGAGGGTTCCCCTTTCTCCGCATCCTCGACAACACCTGTTATTCCTGTGTTCAGCCACCCTGACCGGTGTGAGGTGATACCTCATTGTAGTGTTGATTTGTATTTCCCTGATAATGAGTGACGTTGAACATCTTTTCATGTGTCCGTTGACCTCTGCAGGTGTTCTCTGGAAAAAATATCTATTTATGTCTTCTGCCCACTTTTTAAACCGGATTATTCATTTTGGGAGTGCTGCGTTTGATGAGTTCTTTATGTATTTTGGATACTAACCCTTCGCCAGATACATCATTCGCACTTCTAGCTGAGGACTCTCATGTCCGTGAATAATTTACCAGAGGTCAGCAGGTTAGCGGATAGCTTAACCCAGAGCCCAGCTGTAGCCTGCCACTTCCAAAGCCCGTGCCCTTTTTAGTACAACATGCTGCCTGGCTGGGACAACAAATGATCAGAATATGAAAAAGTGCTTAGTAGGCACTCCTGTTCCTTCTTCACAACTTGTAATGCAGCTTGTCATCTTAGTGGCTGGTCTCCACCATAATGTAAGGGCCAGAGGTTCTAAGAGCATCTATGCTAGGGCACAGGCAATAAATAAAACACACAGGATTTGGGATTAAAGGCTATAAAAGGCGGCAGGGGTGGGCACCTGAGTGGCCCAGTGGGTTAAGCGTCTGCTCCTCCCTCTCCCTCTGCTTGTGCTTGCTGTCTATCTCTCTGACAAATAAATAAAATCTTTTTGTAAAAAGTCCGTATGGGAAAGTCAGCTGTATCTGATAGTTCTATATTGAATGGGGAGACAAGTGTTATAGGAGTGAGCTACATCAAATAGGTCTAGGCTAAAGGGCAGGAGAGGTATGACCGGTCCTCCCTCCCCAAATTATAAGGGGATGTAGTTAGAGAACTGAAATTACAGAGGCAGAAGCTTGTTTGGGAGGAAGAAATCAAATCTGGAAGAGTTGTTGTATCTATAGGCAGAAAATAGCAGCCTGGCCAGCAAATTGCAGCAGAGGTACTCAACAAACCTTATTCAACTTGGTGATTCGATTAACAGTCTTATTTACCATGCTCATAATTAACTTGGCTGCCGCTGTGATTTTAAAATAAAGTTGGCTGACGCAAACGTATATTGCTGTGGTCTAGTTAAGGCAACAAATAAGAATATCAGGGAAGACCTGTTTGGCCGAGTAGGATATCCCATGTGCTAATTCTCGGGGTGAACTGGAACGTTTATCAGAAGCCCTGAGCCAGGTCCATCCCAACAGATAGCTTAGGGCACACTGAGACGTGTTCTTCGGAGTCTGGTACTCATACCACGTAAGTAAGAAACGAATGTGAAAAATAATCTGCAGACCTTCAAAATCTATCTAGGACTTGTGTCTGGGAATTGATATTCGGGACAGACTGACCTCCAGGAAAGACAAGATCTAGTATGTCGACTCCTTGGGACACCAGTGTTTCTGATCGACTGCTGTCACACATTTTCTTTCTTTCTTTCTTTCTTTTTTTGCAAAATTTATTTCTTAAGGCTAAGAGACACTTTTCAAGTGTGTTTTTCTCTTAAATTAAAAAAATATACATAAGAAATCAAATCTATATGTATGTTTCCTGTACTCATCATACAAATTCCTGGTTAATGGCAGTTGATAACCACCTAACTTTCCATTAAAAACAGGAAATTAGGGCCGCCTGGGTGACTCAGTGGGTTAAAGCCTCTGCATTCAGCTCCGGTCATGATCCCAGGATCCTGGAATCAAGCCCCACATCGGGCTCTCTGCTCAGCAGGGAGCCTGCTTCCTCCTCTCTCTCTGCCTGCTTCTCTGCCTACTTGTGATCTCTGTCAAATAAATAAATAAAATCTTTAAAAAAAAACTGGAAATTATACTTTTCTTACTGTAAACAAGTTAGAATTTGAAGACATTTGGATTTGGTTTGCAATGCGTTTACCTAAAGTTTCCAGTTAAGTGTAAACTACAATAAGCAGTCTCTAAGCCTTGCTTTCAAATTCATGCTTGGTTTTCAGGGCTCTTTGACATGCACAATGCACCTTTTACCAAGAATCAGGAGAGCAAACGTGATACTGAAACCACAAGGAAACAGTCAACTTTGCGTGAGTTCTGCCAATTAACTCCTTAGGACCGACCCTGCAGGGTAACTTGAGGACTAGCGGACTAGCGGTTCATTCCTGTTGTAAAAAAACTGGTTGGAACTTTTACCACCACCTAGAGGTCATTGTTCTGAACTGCAAAAACTGAAAACACACACACACACACACACACACACACACACACACAACTGTTTATTAAAGTGGTTGTAAACTCCTGGGTGTATAATTTTTTCTTACATTATGGTATCTAGTTGACATAATACTACATCCTTGAGGAAAACAAATCACCCACAGAAAGTAGGTAGTTTCCAACCTCCCAAACATAAAGTAAGTCAAGGAATGGAGCTGACTTGAGTTAAAGTTGTCATTTCTTGTACCTGCAATGACATTTCCAAGATGTGTGTTCAACACCCACTTCAAGGAGGCAGCCCTCAATACCATCAACTCACCTCCTGGTGGAGGATAGCTCAGGAGACAGAAAGGTATGAGTATGTTGGGATTCAACCTTCTTGTGGCTGTTGACTCCTACCATAGCATTTTTTATGTCCTAGAATCTAGACTTAAGGGTCATTCTTGATGTATTTAAGCAAGACCAGAAGGTGAGGCACAAGACACAAATTAAACATGTTTTCCATGATTTTATTTTCTGTGAAAAAACTAACATTTTTTTAAATAGTTAGGGAACAGAACAAAAACCTCCCATCTGAGACATTGAAAGAAGAAACAGGAAAAAAAAAGAAAGAAAGAAAGAAAGAAATTTCTTCTGTGAGCTATTTTAAGACAATGTCATTTCTGATTTAGCCTTTGTCTCTGACTCAGGGTTTCAGTCCATTTTGTATCTGCACAGACACTATTCTTAACTGAGATTGCTGGTGACTCTGAAGCCACCTCAGGTTTACTCTCAGTTCCAGTGGCTTTCCTGTCTGTGGATAATTGGCAAAAATTTGGTTCTGAGCCATTGAAAATACCAAGGCTCTTCCCACTGTCAGATAGACCTTCTACTTTTTAAAATTTTATTTATTTATTTATTTATTTATTGTAATCTCTACACCCAACATGAGGCTTGAACTCATGACCCCAAGATCAAGAGTTGCACACTCTTCAAACAGAGCCAGCCAGGTACCCCTGAGATAAATCCTCTGATGGAGGTTCTGGCATTGATTCCTTTCAGTATTTAGGCTTTAGAACCTGTGGCTCATGGAGCAAAACTTTTTTTAGGGTGTAGGAAATTTCACCAGTCCATAAATACTTAATAAATGACCATCAGAATCTTCTCTAGAGACTAGGGAAGCCTCTCCTGTCCTCTCTCTCTCTCACTCTAATCTGCAGATACTCCCATTTGTCAGTATCTCCCTGGAAGGAGCTTGTGCATGAAGCTTCCCCAGCCTTTACAGCTGTTGGTCAAAGGATGGGCCCCTGGAGTGCCTGGTTCTGACAGCCAATGGAGCTTGCATTCGTGAGTCTTTCAGGACTGTAGCAAATGAACAAGCCTTTATTAATGGGCACAAGAGGAACTCCCCTCCCCAATGGCTATAAACCTGGGACAAGTGCAGAGAGAAGAGGCAAAAATGCCCATCTCCCAGTTTCTCCCTGGAAGGGGCCTGGCTACATACTTCCCTAGCTGTGGTTTATGGGCTTGAGTTCCAATAATTCTGCATATAGATGCTCATTACTATGCTGTCCCTTCAGGACACCAATGGGTCTTGGCACACCCTCAACTTTTGGGAAGTACCATGAACAAAAATGTAGTTTGAACAATTGCAATCACAAAGGTCTGAGACACGACTAAGAGCTCAAACCAGGCTGATTGCCAGGTTCATTTTCTTTTCTTTTTTTTTTTTTAGGATTTTATTTATTTATTTGACAGACAGAGATCACGAGTAGGCAGAGAGGCAGGCAGAGAAAGAGGGGAAAGCAGGCTACCTGCTGAGCAGAGAGCCCAATGCGGGGCTCGATCCCAGGACCCTGAGATCATGACCTGGGTCAAAGGCAGAGGCTTAACCTACTGAGCCACCCAGGCGCCCCAACCAGGGTTCATTTTCTACACAAAATCAATCTATCAGGACTAGAAGAGGTGACTGTTTTGCCTAATGCACAGAAACCAGTGGAGAGTTACAGACAATGAAGAAACAGAGGCATGTGTTCCAAACAAAAGAACATGACAGAACTCCAGAATAGACCTTAATGAAACAGAGATGAGTGATAGAGAATTCAAAATAATAATCATAAAGATGGTCACCAAGATTCAGAGTAAATGCATGGACAACATGGGATTTGAACAAAGACATAGAAAATATTAAAATGTACCAAATGTTAAGCAAAATAAGCCAGTCAGAGAAAGACAAATACCACTCACTGACTCACTCACATGTGGAATTTAAGAAAAGACAAAATGAGAAAAGAAAAAAAGAGAGAGAGAAACAAATCAAGAAACGGACTCTTAACTATAGAGAACAAACTCATGATTATGAGGGGAGGTTGGTGGAAGGATGAGTGAAATAGGGGATGGGGGGGCATCTGGGTGGCTCAGTGGGTTAAGCCTCTGCCTTCGGCTCGGGTCATGGTCTCAGTGTCCTGGGATCGAGCCCTGTGTCGGGCTCTCTGCTTGGCGGGGAGCCTGCTTCCCCCTCTCTCTCTGCCTGCCTCTCTGCCTACTTGTGATCTCTCTCTCTGTCAAAAAGAAAGAAAGAAAGAAAGAAAGAAAGAAAGAAAGAAAGAAAGAAAGAAAGAAAGAAAGAAATAGGGGATGGGGATTAAAGAGTATACTTATCATGATGAAAAATAAAATAAAATGATTTTTTTAATGTACCTAACAGATATCATGGAACTGATATATTGAAAAATTCAGTAGAGAGGTTCAACAGCAAACTAGATCGAGCAAAGAAAGGATCAGTGAACTTGAAGACAGGGCAGTGGAATTCTTCTACTCAAAGAAGGGGAGGAAAGAGTGAAGACAGCAAAAGGGACTTATGAGATAACATCAACTGGATGAATATCTACATTAATGGGGTTCCAAAGAAGAAGAGAGAAAGAGACAAAGCTTATTCAAAGTTATAGTAGTTGAAAATTTCTCTGACCTGGGGAAAGAAACAGATATCCAAATCCAGGAAGACCAGAGGAGATTCATAAAATGAATCCTAAGAGACCCACTCTAAGACTTAAGACTAAATTGTCAAAAGCTTGTTACCTATATGGGTACCCCCCTAAAAATAGCAGACTTTTCAGCAGAAACTTTCCAAGCCAGAAGAGAGTGAGTGCCATGATATAGTCAAAGTGCTGAAAGAAAAAAAAAATCATCAACCAAGAGTACTCTATCCAGCAAAGCTGTCTTTCAAAATTGAAGGAGAGAGGGGCGCCTGGGTGGCTCAGTGGGTTAAGCCGCTGCCTTCGGCTCAGGTCATGATCTCAGGGTCCTGGGATCGAGTCCCGCATTGGGCTCTCGGCTCAGCGGGGAGCCTGCTTCCTCCTCTCTCTCTCTGCCTGCCTCTCTGTCTACTTGTGATCTCTCTCTGTCAAATAAATAAATAAAATCTTTAAAAAAAAAAAATTGAAGAAGAGAGAGAGTTTTTCAGACAAGCAATCTGAAGTTTGTCAGCATTAGAGCAGCCTGACAAGAAATCTTAAAGGGAGTTCCTCAAATTGAGACAAAAAGATGCTAATCTTAACAGGAAAATATATAAAAATACAAATCTCATTGGTAAAAGTAAATATATACTGTATGTCAATTATATCTCAATAAAACTGGGGGAGGAGTAAATATATCATTAAATTCAGAATCTTCTGATGTTGTAACAGTGGTGGGTAAATCACTTACAAATCTAGTGCAAAGGTTAAAAGACAAAGTATTAAAAAATAACTATAATTACAATAATTTGTTAATGGATACACCACTAAAAAGGTAAAAAATGTGATATCAAAGCCATAAAGCGGGGCAGGAAATGTAAAAATGTAGAGGTTTTGTATACATTTGAATTCAATTTATCAGCTTAAAATAGACTGTTATTACTATAAAATGTTTTATTTTAAAAAAATGGACATCAGAGGACCATTACAGTGTCAGCTAGTGGTCCAACCTCTTGCCCAAAATAGTCTACTGTGAGCAGAGCTGAGTGTAGCTATGTTCATAGGTTATGCAGACAGTTGAGAAAGGAGAGGGCACACCATACCTCATGGTATCTTACAGGTACCTGTGTGTGGTATAATGAAATGAGTGCTCCACATTCAATGTCACTTGAGGTCAGTGAGCAAAATTAACAAGTAGACTTTAAGAACAAGTTCTTTTCCCAATTGGATGATTTCAAAATAAACTGCCTACAGATGGTTTGCATTGCGTGTAACCAGAAAGTGTGGACTTCTGCCAGGTTTATCCCCTTTTGTGCCTGGGACTATGTGGGTTATTGGATGGTCTTCTGTGGTTAGAAACTCTCTCCTTTTATAGCAATGCCAGGGGCAGAGTTGACTCTAAAGATCTTAGAGCATTTCATGTTTCCACTCAAGAAAATTGCCTTCAACCCAATGCACTTCTTTGAAATGCGAGGACAGTGTAGTTCACTGAGACATTCTGCTAGTAATTAACTGCCTTGGGGCCTGGGGTACTCGGATGGGAGCTTAGCATCCTTCTTTAATTTACAGGGAAACCATTCAGACCTCCTTAGATGAAAGCAACAAGAGTTGCCCGTGGAAAGAATTAGTATTCTTTAGAAACAAGAGCTGAAAGAAACAGTAGATTTGAGGCATCTCTTTCAAATTAATCAAAATAGGACTGGCAAGGAAAATGTAGTGGGAGAGATTTGGACATATTTTATGACTACAAGAAACCTCTTTCAGTTATAGCCGGATAACAGGGTTGGGGGAAAGGGAGTATCCTATGGGTGTCAGAGAATGTCAAGTGAATCTCCGTTGGATAGGAATTACATTGACTGAGTTGGAATCATGTGAGGGTGAAGATGTCTTGAATCACCCTTCATGGTTCTAAGCATAGACTAGGACAAAAGAGATACAGCAGAGTTCTGCAAAGAGATTTTCAGAGATATCTCCTCAACCATGGAAAAGCCAAGACAAGTCATGATAAGTTGGACAGAGGGTGGGTTGTTTGACTCAAAGGCAATTTTGTGATCTGTGAGGGGAACCAGAAAAGGAGAAGGTAGGAGACAGTAGGGCCTGGAGAATCCAGTGCTAATCTCAAGATGCACAGCTAACCTAGAAAAACACCTTCCATGTTTAAAGAACTATCCGGACTGTGTTTTCGTTAAGAAATGAGGGGTTTCGGGGCACCTGGGTGGCTCAATAAGTTATGCGGCTGCCTTCAGCTCAGGTCATGACCTCAGGGTCCTGGGATCGAGCCCCACGTCGGACTCCCTGCTCAACAGGGAACCTCCTTCTCCCTCTCTCTCTGCCTACCACTCTGACCTTGTGCTCTCTCTCTATCTCTCTGTCAAATAAATAAATAAAAATGTTTAAAATAAAACAAAAAAGAAATGAGGAGCTTCGGTCTAGTGAAGTTGTTCTGAACAGAAATGCCTGAGAGACTTGATTTTTTTTTTTTTTTTGGTAGATTTGAGGGTAGGAGGAAGAAGAAATAAAAATTCTGTAAGAGTACTTTGGATTTTATTACACAAGGAGTTAGTATTTCTCTAGAGTTTCAAATGGAAAGTTTGCTCTATGATGATGTTGATTGGTGGTCAGAATTATTACAACTAATTATAACCGTGGCTGGGATTAGTAGGCAAACATGAAGCATCAGACTCCTGGGCTCTGTGGGAGAGCCAGCTCTAAGGAATTTTGTGCTTTCTCTTGTACTGTTATGGTACTTCAAATTGCACCAGTCCCCACACAACCCTTTAAATCACGCAGTCAGAAGTGCTGTTTATTTTTGCAGAAACAAAGACATACATTGTTAAGTGAGAGAAGCAGGGACATCCAGAGTGTTATTTGACTGGGGACATTGTCTCATGACTCTGGTCCTGTCACAATTATCACTGAATGTAGCTCTCCCAACCCTCCCCCTTTCTGGAGTTATGCGTTCATAAAGATTTCACTTTCCTGTGGACTTTTAATGGTGCTTGTTTACCCCTATGCTAACCTCACATTAGTGCAATAGCCCAGTCTTAAATTTATAGAGGACTGTAATGTCACTGGGCAGGAGGAGACATGCCTGGGTTGACTGCCTTCTGTGTCCTTTTGTTCCTTGTGAACTTACTCCTTGTGTTCCTTGTGTTCCTCCTGTGTCCTTGTGAGAAGACTGGATTTCCTGATCGGTTTTCCATCTTCAGTACTTAACTGTCTGTTCTAAAAGATCAGCCTCCCTTTTCAGGTCCCATCAGAGAAACCATGAATAGTTACAAACGCTTTAAGATGGAAAAATGATTTAGAATGAAATGTCCTCAGCTTGAAGTCTGTCCTATCTTCCCTGTAACCCAGAGGCTAGATGCTTGGCCAGTAATAAGGACCCGAAATTCCTCCTCTGTCAGAACTTTCTAACAAGTCTTGACCCCCCGGGGAGTCCAAGAAAAGTAGAGTCACTCTCTCCAGCTTCCCATTCTTTTACTGATTTATAAAAATTAAAATTGAATTGAATCGAGGTGAAATAAGTTGTATTGAAATACTTTTAAATGATGGCTGATTCACACTTGGGCAACATTTATTCATGCAACAAAATCCTGCCATGATGAAGCTTAAGGTCAAGTAAATGTCTTTAAGAAGTGATGCCCAAGGATACAGTGGGAGTGGAGAAAGCATTTGGAAATCCAAGGAATATAATGCCCAAACCTGACAAAAAGAAATGGCAGGGTCAACCTTATAACAATGAGAAGGGACCATATTGGAACTAATGAAAAAATTCCATCTTCAATTCAGCAACTTGAAAATTTTTTCATTTTACGTCCTGAGGCTTACGTTTCTGCACAACCAAAGGCTTTCCGAGAAGAGCTACATGAAAGGGATCTTGGGGAAATGCTTGAAAATAATGAGGCTTTGAAAGCAGAGCATGCATTGCCACGTAGGCTGTTCATTTTGGTTTGGGGTGGAATCATTTCCAGACCTGCAGACCCTCTGAGTTCATAAAACAAAAGCTTGATTTCCAGCAGTATGGACTTGGAACAGATGTCACTACTCAGTCCAGAACATCAACTTGCTAGGAAACAAACAAAGCTGTAGGCTCAACTCCTGGCTTTCCAAGGACAGGGCTTTCGTAATCAAAGGTCTGGGGGTAGGAAACCGAGCGCTCTAGCCAAAAGTGTGAAGTAGCCACTGACATCTCCCCGCAGAGGAATAAGCTACTGGCCTCAACCTGCCAGCTTGATTCGGGGCCTTTGGCAACATGTATTGAATCCGGGCACCATCACAAAGCCCATAGAAACAACTGCTCATTTGGTGCAGATGGCAGAAAGATCAGATGGGAGACCTACTTTGATACTCCGCTGACTTACTCCAGCAGAATTTTGCAGCAGTTAAAAAAAAAAAAAATGCTTTCCTTTTGCTTGGTGGAAGCAATGGCAGTTTCTGTGAGGCTGACATATTTGTATAATTTGGAGAAGGGGAAAGAGTGTCTTTACACTACTAATCTTGGGATATCTGGAAACTCAAAGACAGAGGCAAATTAAACCCAAAAGATCTAGGGCATTTGGTTGGGTGTGGTAATCCCTTTCGCTCTCTGTATTAACTGGGAACTAACATTAATGCACAGCCCTCTAGCTAATGTAAGAACATTCGGACCCAATAAATAAACTCGATAAATATTTGATGAATGGATAAATGAATGGTGGCCTTTATTGGGTAGGACCCAGCTGATAACGGTGGTTTCAGTAGGTGTTTTGGAGGGGGGGTTGGTTTGAGCTATTCTCCCCTTTAAGCTCCATAGGTAAAAATCCTAAAATGAACTTCAAGCTTCACTTAAGGACCAGTGAAATAAGCCTTCCTAAAAGCACTAGGTCTAGCTCAGTCACAGACTGAATCATAAGCTCATCCACAATTACCTGTTGGTCATAGTTTGGCAATAAACACAGTTGAGCTCTTCTGAGAAATGGATAGTTTCATGGCCAGATGCCTGGGCTCAAGATCCAGAAGGAAGCTGTGTGCCTTCTGCTCAGCAGAACAGATCTGCCCTGCTTTTGCCTGAAACGATGCGTCTCTTCTCGTCTCCATTGCTTTCCTCTTGCTATCCCAAACACTTGACGCGTGCCCTCACCTCAGATGGCTGCCTATAGAAACCTGACTCATGCTCCACTGGCCAGCTCACTCAGAAGCAACTTCATGGGTTCTTTCCAGTCTGAAGGGACTCCTTCTTGTGAGCCTGTGGTGTGCCTTTGTATCTCAGAATACACAGATTTTTCTCTGCACTGATGTTAGTAAGCTTGCCTTATCCATCCTACTAGATTGTAAGCTCCTAGAGAAAAAAATTACACATGTATGTGTGTGTGCATACACCTGACGAATATGTATTAATAATAATGTATATTATTACTATGACTATTTGAAACTCCCTTGCCTGCTATAGTCTCAGGAACACAAAGGATGTCAAGTTGTCAGTGGACATTAATGCGATAAACTAAGCAGCAATGTCTGACCCAGGGAAAGACTCAGCCATAGAAGGGCCAGTCAGCTTTCCTCCAAGGATGTAATTTCTTGTAACCTACTCACGTAAGTGTCCACCAGTCTCTGGGGGCACGTGGGGGCACAGCCTGTTAAGTATCTGACTCTTGATTTTCCACTCAGGTCACGGTCTTGGGGTCATGAGATCGAGCTCCACGTTGGGCTCTATGTTCAGCTCGGAGTCTGCCTAATACCCTCTGTGTCCCTCCCCCCATGCTCTCTCGCTCTCTAAAATAAATAAATAACTCTTTTAAAAAAAACAACAAAGATGCCACAAATCTCCCTGGATCTGATATACTTGTCTAAACCCTAGTTCTAAGGCCTGAGATAATCCAAAATTCTCCTCATAATTTTTTCAAATTCTTGCATCTCATTTCTTTCTGCACTTCTCCACCTCAATGCTCTCAGCTCCAGGGCTGCTTCCTCTGGGTGCCTCTGTTTGCCAAGTTGCCTCTTCTCTTGTTTTGTTGACATGACATTCAACAGTAGCAAGCACCTATGACTCTTTTGTAGACTTCATTCACATTACAGCATGTGGGAGTTCAGGCAAATTCAGGCTCCTCTTACCCCATCACCGTTCTGGAGTCATAAATCCATCTATCCTCCCTTGCCTTATACGGACAACTGCCCATGCTGTGTCCTGTGGGGGGGGGTCTCACCTACGACCTATGGCTTCTTAAAGTATTTGTTCTAAACCTATACAGTGTTCTTGCAAAAAGAATTCCAGGGATTATTTTCTCCATTAATTACCCAAAGTATGTATTGGACCAGGATATAAGGAAACTGTGTGGGGTCTTCTGGTTTTCCATATGCCTAAAACCAGACTGATCTGTACTGCTTTCCTAGGTTTTCCCCTTCAGTCTTTGTTGTTTCCAGTTCTTAGCTGCTAGTTCTTATTTCATTCATTCATTTATCTGAGGTGCATTTATTGAGAACCGACGATGGATTGAGTATTTATTTCACAAAAACAAATAAGACATATCCCCTGTCTCTGGCAACCTGATTAAAACTGAGTCCGACTTACCTATCTGCTCACCTGGTCCAAGGGAAAAAGTTCTAGGTGTCTCCTCTTACCAAAAGAGATAACTACCCCTTACTACAACCTGAGACTCTGTGACCAAGTTCCAAATTCCTATGCTATTAGGGGGAACTTGGGCAAGTCGAGCCTTCAGTGTCTTATTTAGTAGAAAAAATATTCAGTTAGCTTAACACTAACTGCATATTAGACTTGAGGAAATGGCTAAAACCCAAAATAACCAGTTGAAAGGTAAAGAAAAGGCTAATTTATTCAATCCTTTCAGAATAGATGAAAATACTCTGAAAATAGCCTTCCTTTCATGACCTTTGAAGTGTCCCTATTATGACCAAATATTTCTCTTCCTTGAATATAAATACTTTCCTTTAAATATCCTTGAAATGTTTGGTCAAGATCCAGAGCTCAAACAGTATGTACCTTCAATAGTTATCAAAGAAGGAGCCAAATATATCAAAATGCTTATATTTTTTACTGAAGTATAGTTGACATAAATATTATATTAGTTTCAGGTACACGCCATAGAGATTGGACGTTTATATGCATTACAAAATGATCACCATGATCAGTCTAGTTACCTTCTGTTACCACACGAAATTATTACAGTATTATCGACGATATTCCATATACTGTACTTTACACCCCTGTGACTGACTTATTTTATAACTGGAAGTTAGTAGCTCTTAATCCCCTTCATGTATCGTACCATCCCTCAAGCCCTCCCCCACCAGCAATGACCTGTAATATTTTTCAACCACCATATCAAGATCAAACTTTCTTTCTGACTTCCTGCCTTGTAGAAAGAAGAAAACAGGCTTATGTCCTGGGTCTGTGAGGGAAAGAATGCAAGGAAATTAATAGTTAAGTGTTTTCTTTGTGCCAAGTGCCAGTGGTAGGCACTTTCTGGGCAATCTCATTTAATCCTGAGGGGAAATCCCCTCAAAGTCACTCTTGTCAGATTGTCGTCCCCACTTTAGAGATAAAGAGATTGAGGTGGACAGTGAGTTCGACCCAAAGCTTGTTCTTGTTATCAATGGCTCATTTTAAATAGGGAATTTAAACCGCCCACACTCAAATGCAGAATTCCAAAGAGGCTTTGTCTGCAAATTATTAACCTGTAACTCATAATTTTGCAAGGAGTTTCATTTGTCTGAGGACTACAGTTAAGACACATTCATTTGTAGGGGGAAAATCTATTTCTCATGTTTCTTTAGGTAGGTCCTAGTCAGAGAGGAAAAGAACTGTGGATGGGGTTGTTGACAACCCTTTATTATCTGATTCTCGCTCCATTTTGTACTAAATAACATCGCCAACATGACAGCTAATAGAATCTACCGTTTCAAAGTTCAAAGAGATTCTAGAGGTTGTCTACTTCAGCATTTTTCAACTCTTGGCCTATATGCAGGCTACATCAGAATCACTTGGTGAGTGTTTTAAAAATTCAGATTCTTGGGCCCTCCCCTAGGCCTTCTTCTAAAAATGGCAAGGCGAGATGCCGGGAATCTGAATTGAAACATTTTTAGATTGATCCTCAGGCATAGCCTGGTTTTGGAACCACTTATCCAAGTCAGAATCCCCTCCAGCACTTACCATCCTCATCCCGCCCCAACGTGTAAGCAGGCAGCTTCAGGGCGAACACATGTACGACAGAGAATTTATAGCCTCCGAGGAAACTTGTTTGTTTTTAATGGGATACCACTATTGGTGTTTTTCTTCTTTTTAAGATTTTATTTATTTATTTGAGAGAGAGAGAGCGTGCATGCAAGTTGGAGGAGGAACAGAGGGAGAGAGAGAGGGAGGGGGGAAGAATTGCATGCAAGACTGGGCATTGAGCAGCCCCAAAGGGGCTGATCTCATGATCCTGAGATCACGGCCTGAGCTGCAACCAAGAGCCTGACCTTACCCAGCTGAGCCACCCAAGTGCCCCAAGACTATTGGTTTCTTAACTTAACTTAAAATGTGACACCTTAAAACTTCCACTCATTGATTCCCATTTCTGCCCTCAAAAGATACATAGAGGACATGAAATGCCTGAGAACATGAGCATCCAAATATTCCAAGACAGCGAATACAATTCCCAGTAGGCTTTTGCTTCTCTGGGCTAACATCATTCCTTTAATCTTTTCTTACAAGTCACGGATTCCATAACCTACTCCCTTTCAAAAAGACTGTTCACAGAAGACTAATAGTAGAGAATGCAAATTAAAATAACAGTGTTGTATTTTCTACACCTACAAGAATAGCAAAACTTAAACAGGAATCATATTTTTTGTTTGTAGAGATGTAGGGAGAAGAGTGTTCCTTTATATTCCTGGTGAAAATGTGCAGTCAAACAGACTTTTAGGAAAACAAGCTGACCACATCTGTTAAAATTAAAAATACATATACATCTTGCCTCAAGAATCCCACTCCTGACAATCTACCCCATAGATACAGCAAACGTGGGGCACCTGGGTGGCTCAGGCAGTTAAGCGTCTGCTTTCATCTCAGGTCATGATACCAGGGTCCTGGAATTGAACCCAGCCTTGGGCTGCCTACTCAGCTTCTCCCTCTCCCTTCCCCACTCCTGCTCTCTCTCTCTCTCTTACTCAGTCTCTTTCCCAAATAAATAAATAAAATCTTTAAAAAAAAAAAAAAAAGGAAAGGATAAACTTTTGTACAAAAAAAAGCGCCAACTTTTGGCAAGAGTGTGGAATAATCAAAACTATTGTACACTCCTGGCAGATGTGTAAATTGGTACAGAACCTTGAAAACCTGTTTGCCAGAGTCTTTTATTTTTTTTTTAAGATTTTTTTTTTAGATTTTTTATTTCTTTATTTAACAGAGAGAGAGAGAGAGATCACAAGTAGGCAGAGAGGCAGGCAGAGAGAGAAGGGGAAACAGGCTCCCTCCTGAGCAGAGAGCCTGACGTGGGGCTCGATCCCAGGACTCTGAGATCATGACCTGAGCCGAAGGCAGAGGCTTAACCCACTGAGCCACCTAGGCACCCCTGCCAGAGTCTTTTAAATGTGAACATATGTACACCCTGTGATGTAGCAATACTACATCAACTAAATTATGTAATACGTTCACAAGAAGAAATGTAGGAGAGGGGCGCCTGGGTGGCTCAGTGGGTTAAAGCCTCTGCCTTCGGCTCAGGTCATGATCTCAGGGTCCTGGGATCGAGCCCCGCATGGGGCTTTCTGCTCAGCGGGGAGGCTTCTCCCCGCCCCGCCCCGTCTGCCTGCCTCTCTGCCTACTTGTGATCTCTGTCAAATAAATAAATAAATAAATCTTTTTAAAAAAATGTAGGAGAATGTTGTCGGCAGCACTACTGATATGAACCCCAAACTAGAAGCTGCCCAAACATTCATGAGGCGTAGAATGAAGAAATACACTGTGCAAAATATGAATGAACACATTATAACTCCAGACATCAGTGTGGATAAATTTCACAAAAAAGCCCGGCACGATGGAACACAAATGCATAATTCCATTTATAGGCAGTCAAAAATCATACAAAATTCAGAAAAATCAGGAGGGTAGCTGTTAACGACCAGAAGAAGGAAAAATGAAAGCTTCTGGGGGAGCTGGTAATGTTCTGTTTTTTGACCAGCATCCCGATTATATGGATATGTTAGTTTTTTAAAGAATTCATTGAGCTGTATAACTCCAATTTGTGCAGCAAACTGTTGTTTCTCAAAACAGTCACATGCATAGGATTTTTAATGCATTGTTATTAGAGAAAAGCTATAAATAAAGCAACCAGTAGAATGATCAGTAGAATGATGGTAAGTGAATTATTATATACCCGCATTGTAGATAGTAAGCAGTCACTAAACTGAATGAATTGGTATTATACCAAGCAATTTTAAAAGATTTTCATGAGATAATATTGAACAAGAAAAGGACAGGGAAGAAAATCCCATTTTTGTCAAGCAGACAGTAACCAAAGCAGGAACAAAAAGTTAGGACAAGAGAGGCAGGTGCTTTTCCCTGGCATCATCAGCCGAGGCTCCTGTATCCAGTTTTAGCTCCACGGTGGGAAAAAGCAGGGCGTGGGGCATTCATTTTACTGGTTCTGATGACAGCAAGCGTGGTGAGAGAGGGCAACCTTGGGTGGCTTCCTAATTCTAAGGTCTCCTGGGTCATGATGAGAGGTAGTCCAGAAGATTGGAGCTTCCTGACCCAAGAAGGGGCAGTGGCTCCTTTGGGCTTGGTTAGGAGGTGTGGCTTTGGGGAGTCTGCTCCTTGGAGCCTCTCAATGAGTTGGTAAACCACTTATTATTTCTTCCTGTGTAAATAAGCTAGCTTTGATTCTTTCTCTTGGCACCTAAACCGTGACCAATACAGATAGGTCTTGTTATGGTTGTAAGTGTGAAAACTGAGACCCAGAAAGTCTAGGTGATTTACTCAACCGACCTTCAACCCCAGTGGGGTTATGTATACTCTCTGAAGTGGGAATCCTGACACGGCACCATCTTCCATGAGGACTTTTCATAGAACTGATTTTTTTTTTTTTTTTGCTTGTCTTTTTTTGTTTTGAGAGAGAGGGAGAACAGTGGGAGAGCCAGGGTTGGGGACAGGGGTGGGGGGTAAGGGGCAGAGAGAGAGAGAATCGTAACCAGGCTCCATGTTCAAAGCAGAGCCTGATGCGGGGCTCGATCTCACCACCTGAGATCATGACCTGAGCCAAAATCAAGAGTCAGATGCTTCACCAACTGAGCCACCCAGGGGCCCTGCATAGAACTGAATTCCAAGAAGACTCAACTGGCTCTGGTTTCCTGAGGCATGGAAACTCCTCCGTCTGGACTTCACTGGGAAGTCACGCTCACTGGGAACGTGTGGGGGAAATGCCCTTGGGACAGAAATGGTACTCAGTACCTGTGTGTTCCAGATGTATTTCCATAGTATCTCCCTTCTGAGAACGTGTCTATCTTATCACTAATGTGGAAATTGACCCACTGGTAAATAATTGTATCTATATTAGCACTCTTGGTTCAAATTTCAGATATGCCAGATAAGTAAATCCTAGTTATATGACTTTTTGTTTCTTTTCATTACATCCAGGTCAAGCTCAGATCCTGTCTGCTCATCTGCTCATTCGTTCATCCGTTCCTTTTGGGACTGTTGACAGCCTACAACATGCCAGGGCTGTTGGGGTAGTATAAAAAGATGCAGAAGCTAGGTCACCTTCCCTCCAGGAACTCAGCCTTCAGGGAGAGCACACTGTATAAAAAAATGTCCAAAATGTAGTCTTCTTTTTTTTTAAATATTTTTATTTATTTATTTGACACAGAGAGAGAGATCACAAGTAGGCATAGAGGCAGGCAGAGAGAGGGGGGAAGCAGGCTCCCCACTGAGCGGAGAGCCCGATGCGGGACTCGATCCCAGGACCCTGAGATCATGACCTGAGCCGAAGGCAGAGGCTTAACCCACTGAGCCACCCAGGCACCCCCAAAATGTAGTCTTCTATACCATGGTCACTTCCTAAGGTAGAGGAAGAGGAAACAACCGGTTCTCCCTGAAGGACTCAGAGACAACCTTCCACGCTTAACAAGAGTTAAATCTAAAAAGACAAGAACCATTAAGGAGAATGGTGCTTTCAGCTGCGTTGGTTAGAGAAAGGGGAGCATCTGAGAAAAGGCTTGGTTGGTATCATGTAGGTTTTCTTTTTTAATTCAAAGCAGATATTTCTAAGTAGAGCAATGGGGATTAGAATACTAGATAAAAAGGACAGCCTTCTTCTGACAAGTGGAGAAGATCAAGACTTTTCAACAGCTGACTTTGGGACCTACGGTGATGGGAAGACTTGCTACATCGCCTTCAGATGCTAAGGCTGACATTTCAGCAGGCTTTTCAAATAGTCCTTCCCACTGGGCCAGCTCTCCTAACTCCTCCTAATAGCCAAGGTGACGCTAGTATCAGTATTCATATTCTGACTCACACTGGTGTTACTACGAGCATGAGTATTGCAAGTATCATGAGACTCAAGGCTTCCATTGTTGGTTTTTCTTAATGATTAGCTCCAACAATTACCTCCAAATGTTCATGCTTAAGGAACTACCCACTTCTCTATCTGATGATAATAAATTTGCCTTTCGAGTAGCCTCTAATGTACTTGTCTTTTTGGTCTGAGCTTTTGAAGTCATTTACAAATTTTTTTTAAATTATTTTTTAGCACATTTTATTTTGAGAGATTTTAAACTTACAGAAGAATCTCAATAATGATATAAAGAACTTCCCTGTACCTTTTACCCAAATTTACCCGTTTTCACCAATTTTTCCACGTTTGAGCACTTGTGTGCCCATGTGCTATCTCTGCACGCATGCGCACGGGCAAACGCACATTAATTTTTTCTGAATCACTTGAGACTACTTTGCAGTCATCACACCCTTTTCCTTCTTTCACTGAATGTGTATTTTCTAAGAACAAAGCAGTTATCAAGTTCAGGAAATTTAACGCTGACATCATACTTTAATCGACAATCTTAGGACAATCTCACCGATTGTTTTAACAATGTCCTGCAAAGCAATTTTTGGTGCGTTTTACAGTCCGACAATACCTTGGTACTCTTTAGCAGCTCTAGGGAACCAATACATTATTTTGTTATTTGAAAACATTTAGCTGTCACAGATTAATTTATGCTTTCTGTGGACCTCCCATAAAGTTTACTCAAGGATAGATCCTTTCCTTTTAATGGGATCAGTCCAGTCTTGAAAGGACCAGGTCTGCAAAGGTAATCGTCCTTAACCATTTATTGCAGCAGTATCTAGTTGCTCTTTCCAATGCAAAAAAAAAAAAAAGAAAAAAAAAGAAAAAGAAAGAAAGAAAGAAAAAAGGGAAAGATACGGGAATATTTCTGCTTGTTGTGTGCCAGTGGCTTAATAGGTGAAGGAAAACAAACTCGTTTCCCGCTTGCCTGTCAAATTCCTGGCATGCAGACCCTCTGTTTTCTCAATTAATTGCAGAATTTTGACTGATGAATGGGCATTCTTTAACCTGAGATGACCATTTGAAAATTTAAAATTAGCAATGTAATTATATTTACTGGGCCACTGATTGAAGGGAAATTGCACTCAGCTGATGAATTTGCATGCTGTAAAATGGGTCATGGCAGCAGATGGCCCTTCCAAGAAGCAAAAAATAACTTTGGAGCTGGTAGCTCTTTCTCCTGGCTTCCTTAATTGAACCCTGCTGCACGAGAGTGTGAACACTCAAATCAGGTCAGGGAAATTTAGGGTGTCGGGATAGATAATCAAGAGGAGCTCTGAGTTGTAAAAGAATAATATTTTGATCTTGAGCTACATCACCATATATTGAACTCTGAATATTAAATTAGTGCTAGGTGTTAAATCATAATTAACATTTTTTAGGTGTTCTCTACCACAGGCACAATTCTAGTGATTTACTTGAATCGACTTATTTAATCAGTAAACTTGTGAGTAATGATTAGCATAATCTAAATTTTATAAATGAGAAAACTGAGATTCACAGCGTAAGTTGGCCAAATTCAAAATAAATGTTGTTTTCTCCTTTGTCACATGAAATATTTAATTAAAACCCCAGGAGTATGTGTCCATATTAGGCTCCAAAGGGGCATATTTAGATCATGTTTTCTAGATACCATTTCCGGCTTTAAAAAAGTATGGGGGGAGACACCTTAAAGAAATGACCCATTCCAGGTCTGGCCCTGGAAATGTACAAGATGAGCCTAGAACATCTCACACCAAAAAGCAAGAAATATATAAAAAATTGTTAAGCTTGTGTCAAAAGGATCCGGAAGCTCTTTGGGGCAAAGAGGGACAAATGTGAGCAAAAATAAGAATGATAATTCAAACAGATTTAAACATGTAGGTATTTTTATTTAGACACACATAATGTGTCTAAATCCATTGGTTCCTAATAATATCAAACAGTGATACACTGATGTTCTTTAAAGGCTATAGAGAAAAAATGCACTGTTTTGAAAACTGATCAATGGAAAAAAATCAAGCCTTTTTTCTCGACTTTTCTACAGGAGCTGAACCTCGGTGTAACCAGGTATATAACAAGAGGAAGTTTCTTTTCACAGAAGTAATCTAGCTAAGAAATGAAGAAGGAATGATAGAAGTATCACGGTTTGAAAGTTCTAATGAATTAGCATCTTTAGGCAGTGATTAGCCATGGCCAATCGCATTCTACAAGGGCCATCATCTGCCTGCCTTTCAGACTTCTGAAATTATGAAGCAGTGAGAGGCACCTGGCTGGCTCAGTCATGGAGCATGCAACTCCTGATCTTGGAGTTGTGGGTTCTAGTCCCACCTTGGGAGTAGAGATTGCTTAAAAATAAAATTTAAAAAAAAGAGAAATTATTAACCAATAATAGATAGACCTTTTGGGATCCTATTTTAGACAAGCTATAAAACAAACCAAACAGAAATCAGAATCTTTAGAGACAGTCAGGAAAACAGGAACACTGATGATACTGGGAAATTATAGTTGGAGGTTTCAGGACATGACAATCATGTTTTCATAACGTAAACATAATGTAAACATAATGTAATCATGTTTGACAAGGAGGGTCCTGTCCCGGTCTTTAGAGCTACATATTGAAATATTTTTGGGCAAAATCATGTGATGTCTGAGATCAGCTTCAAAATATTTGTGAGTGGTTGGGGAAATGGGCAGTGATAACAAGAAAAAAGATAACCTATAATGACAGTTGTTGGGCTGGGTGCTAAGTACGAGGAATTCCTTACATTATTTTCTCTATTTTTGCATATGTTTGAAATATTCCATAATGGAAGCAAGTTTTTAAAGTAGCTCATATATATATATAAAAATGAGCATTTATGTGCGGGAAACAGCCCAATATTTGTCAGCTGATGAATGAATAAGGAAAATATGGGGGCGCCTGGCTGGCTCAGCCAGTGGAATGTACCGCTCTTGATCCCAGGTTTGTGAGTTCGAGCCCTACATTGGATGTAGAGATTACTTAAAAATCAAATCTTTAAAAAAGAGAATGTGGTCTAGCCATACAATGAAATATTATTTGGCCATAAAAAGGAATGAAATACAGATTCAGGCCATAAGACGGATGAATCCTGAAAGCACCAGTCAAATCCTGAAGGACAAGAATCTTGAAGCTAAGTCAAAGAGGTCAGTCACAAACAATGACATAGGTAATGATCCCATTGATACGGAAATGTCTGGAATAGACAAATCCATAGAAACAGAAAGAGCTGGGATGAGGGGTGGGGATGGAGAGTGACTGCTAATGGGTATGGCGTTTCTTTTGGGGCTGATGAAAGATTTCACATTAATTGTTGTGATGGATGCATCAGTGTGGATATGCTAAAAATGATTGAATTGTACATTTGAAGTGGGCACATTGTATGGCGTGTGAGTGAGAGCTCAATAAAGCTGTCTTAAGAACTTTAGCGGGAAGCTTCTAGAGATAACTTCCGTTTACAGGAATTTGAGAAGATAGAGGAACATGTTAATGACAGCAGCAAGTTAACAGGCAAATTCAGAGTCCAAGACATTGTATGAGACACCTGACCTGATTTCTGCAGGAAAGAAAAAGAGAGGGTAGACTACTCCAAGTTACAAGGGACCTAAAAGGTGTAACGATCAAATGTGATGTATGACCTTGCCTGATTCCCGATGAGGCCAAAACAACTGTAGAATTTTCTTTTTCTTTCTTTCTTTTTTTTTTTTTTTGCTTTATTGGGCAATCATGATTATGAACTTGGAATTGGGTAATGCGAGAAAAGTTACTGTCAGTTTTGCAGGGAGTGATGTCGACACAGGTTTTTCAGAATATAACCATTTTTTAGAGCGCTGTATCGAAGTGTGCAAGGTGTCAGCAATTTGATTTGAAAATTGGTTCTGAAACTATTTCAAATACTGAAAATATTTTAACCAGTAAAGCATTAATTTGCCTTCCAGAAGCTGAACCTTTTTGCCACCCTTTATGCCTGCGGCCCTGCACTGCAGCCCCCAGTGACTTTACTTCCTGCTTACTGTTTTGTGTCTTCATCCCGCCATTGGTCTACGGAGATGCATATCCCCATGGAGATGTTTAGACCATCAAGATGGCTGACTAGGTAGGCACGAATTTTGTGTCTACTAAAAAGCTGTTCTCTCTATTTCCAAGGCACAAAACCAGACTACATTTTGAACATCCTTTGCAATAAGGTGTGGCCATATGACTGAGTTATGGCTACGAACATGGGCAGAAATGATACATGACATTTCTAGGCCTGTCTCAAAAAAGTTCCCACGTCATGTTCCACGTTGTCCTGGTCATTGGCAGGGGGTGAAAGACTCCTAAGAGACGGAGAAGCCACAAAACCAAAAGAACATGGGTCCCTGAGTCACTGTATGGGAGGCTGCTCCCTGGACGTTCGGTTGAAATTTACACGAGTGAGAAATAAGGTCTAACAATCAAATGTGATGTGTGACCTTGCCTGAATCCCGATGAGGCCAAAGCAACCCTAATTTTTTTTTTCTTTATTGGGCAATCAAAAACATATTTGCGTATGTTTGTCAGTTACAGAAGCTACTGTTTCCCTCAACAAGGCACAGTGTCTTTCTAATTTTGTTGTTGTGTTTCCACATTTTTAGTTTCCTATTTTCTATATTAGTGCTATGTGTTTGGAAAAGAAGGGAGATCTCAAGGAAAAAATTCATAACGCCTTATTGGCCAGATTTCTGACCATTCACTTTGAATAAATGCCACATAAAATCTTCTATGTCCGATCAAGACAAGTATCAATCCTAGGAAATGTGAAATAGTATTGTCTCTGAAAACGCACAGTAATGGTTCTGTGAATTTAATCTAGAGCAACACACTGTACTTGGACAAGGCATAGCTGTTAGCAGCTCTTGGTTCCTTCGCTGTCATTTTAGGAAGTATCGAATAACAGACTCTTCAGCACAGATCTATCAGTTTCAAATGAAATCTACCCATTTCAGGAGTAAAGACATGTTTTTGCCAAACCCCTTCAAATACATGCGGTTCCTAGCATGGTTCCTAGCGCCATGGCAAGTCCCCAAGGTACGGTTCATCTAAATACAGGAGGCACTCCCAATGCATACTTAATAGAGTTGCGTTTAACCAAGCCATTCCACAGCATGGGAGAGCTGCGCAGTTTGATTAGGAATAGAGAAGAAGCCTTGAGTCATCTTGATCACTCTTCAGTGAAGTTCTCCGTAGTCGCTTGAACATACGCCTGCTCCTCCTTTGACACCCTGTGACATCGTAAGAGCATACGAAATATGTCGCCCTGAGATTTCTGGTGAGAGACGACAGCAGAAGTGAATGCCTCTGCCTGTCAAGTCTGATTCTGTCCCAGAGCATCTCCTGCTGGGGTCTTTTGAATTCAGACTCTCTCCTCCCAGCTGTCCTCTCACGTGTTCGCTTCAAATCGTTGTTGGCATCACTGCATGGCTTCCAGACAGCGATTTTGCAGACTCTCGTCGTCCAGGTCCTCCCTCCATGGTTGCTGGTGCAGTTCAAACAGGATCGACCCCCCACGTGGTGTTACCATAAGGGGTTTCCACGATCTTCCTTTTGCCTTTTTCCCAATAAATTTGAGCTTTCCTTTTTGCACTTCTGTTTCCTTTGAGCTCCCACTCTTGTCCTACTTGTGCTTCTTGTCCTACTTTTTTCTGGCAGTCCTTTATTTCTTTACATCAGTTATAAAAAAAAGATCTTCAAAATCCTCCTTAAAGCTCATCTCCCAAGGAAGAAGCTGAAGATCATAGTTTGTTTTCTGTTTTGTTTTGTTTTCTTTCCTTTTTCTGTGGGAGACTCTAACCAGAGTAACATGGCTTTAGGGCATCTGGGCTTTCGTGTTTACGTGGACTTTGCTGGAAAGGAGCCCCATAAATTTTATTTGAATCCCAAAGTCAACTGGGACCAAAGAAGCTTAAAGACTACTATTATTGTCAAACACTTTTTTTTTCCCTGCAAAATCTTGGCGGTGTGGGATCTGTTACTCTAGTTCATAACAAATCTTGTCCTCTGTCAACCTCAGCAGTAAAAAAATGAACCTTGAGTTTTCTTAAATTTGATAACAAGAGAAACATCAAGAGCAAGGTTAAAGATTTAAGACTGAAATATACTTCCCGTTCTGTTTTCATTGCAATACAGCTCTTTAATGTTGAATTAAGTGGCGGTATGAGAGGAACGGACGAGTGCATTAGAGTGGGGAAGAAACATCTTCGAAAAGCATAGTTTGAATGATTCAAGAATCCTAATTACAAATTTAAAGTCTAATTGCCATCGTTTTATCACATACATTGTACAAACTTAGGAAATATAAGCGGACACTAATGAAGGAAAGTGAGAGAAGTTAATGAAGAGATTACAATTCAGAGTAATGATATTAATCAGCCCTAAGCCTAAGTGTGTAATACAAAAGAGTGGTTCCTTTCAAGGAACATTAATTCAAGAATTTTTTTTTAAGTCATAGCCCTCTTCTGCCACTAACTTCATGAGAAGTCTCCCCCACTTTCCTCCCAATGGTTCATTCACCTGCTCTTGGGGACTAACAGGTTCATTGGCCATTTCCATGGCTTTCTTGGGGTTTGGCCTCACCGAAGGAACTCATAGTTCTGTATTTTTACTTCTTCCCTCTGGGCATTTGTAATGAACTCCCTTAAGTCTTCATTACAAAGTGTTTAATCGTTTTTTGGTGGCCCAGGAGCTGGATGGGGCTTTCTTCCCACGGAGGACACCGGAGGAGCTGTAGGCCAAGCCTAGTAGAGTCCGGATATTTCTTCAGGGTCCACTTCCTTGCTTGACTCTCTCTGCAGTCAACATTCCCCCAGCCGGCTTCTTCCTCCCCCTTCAGGAGCACTGCCATATGGAACGTTCCTCAGCAACTCTGCCAGGGACTCTGATGTCAGTAGCCACCCAACACACTAGGCTTACAGAACAGAGAAGGAAATCCTCCTCATCCGGCCCCAGGTTCTAGCTTAACCACACAGCTGGCTCCCTTTCCCTGATCAGACAGTGTATGGGAACTGTCACACACACGTGTGGCAAAATTATTTTTATCCTCTTTCCCTTCTTTCTACCATTCGGTATCCGGGAAGCACCAGCACCCGCAAAAGTCAGGAAAAATTTTGAAAAGGAGGAGAGGCACAAAGCCAGGGACTCCATGAAGTGGATAATCAGCCCCTGAATAATGAGGATCACATTGTACAGTAAACAGCCCCCCACCTCCCTGGGAGCCAACAGGCTCAGCCAAAACCCCTCCCTGCTGGAGAGCCCAGAGATTTCCTTCTTGAGCACATCCTGCCCCTCCCCCCAGCCCCACAAACAATTCTCCTTGGGGTCAGATGCATCTCTCTTAACACTGGGTGGATTTTCTGGGCTTGAATGTGAATGCGACTCCCCTGGCTTGGACTTCGCAGAAGCCCCGCCTCTGAGTTCGCTCCAGTGAGCAGACTTGACATCTGCTGGCAAAGCCAGGCAGTGGTACTCCGAGACAGGGGCATTGGAAACCACATTTTTTGGCTCATTAGAGCCATTCTACCAATGTTGCTCCCCATGTCATTCAACCTATTTTCAAGCCATTTTCTCAATGGTGCACTTGAGTGAGGTTGGGGAGGGGGGGGAATTCTGCTAAGAACTGGATGGCGTCCAGAAGCCTCATCAAAGCCAGCGTATTCTCAGGCTCTGGCAAAGCCCCGAAGAGTTCTTGCACCTCTGCGGACTCCCACACAAAGCCTGCTCGGCCGGGTTTGCTAGTGAACCAAGCTGTTTATGTCATCTTGCTGCTGAAGTCATGCATGCCGCCGTGTTGTCCCCAGCAAGGAAGAAGGCTCTGTTTCCCCCTCCCAACAAACAGTCACCACAAAGACGCACAGACCCCAAGAGCTCTTTAGATGTCTTTCCTAGCCCAGCCGCTCCTAGAAGTGCTGGGTGCTGGGGTGGGGGGCACAGAGGGCTTGAAGGCACCAGGGGAAAAAAAAGTGCCTGCCTGGGAGCTTTCCTCGTTAATTAGGATGGCTTACAGAATTGGTTGACTCCAAGGTGGAAAAGAAAATAGCTTCATTGGCTGGTAAACTGATAGAGAGGTGATTTTCTTCTCTGTTTCAGTCTTCCAGCCAGCATGTGGGTGGTGGGAAGGAGCTGGGAGCCTCGTGCAGGTCACGGTTGTAGTTGGGCCTGTGTGTGAGTCCTACTCTCTTCCTCTTTGAGCTCCTTTATCTTCCTCTGAAGCTGAGGTCCTATGGCATTGGCCTTGGCAGAAAGGGTTCCATGTCCAAAGTTGTTCCACTCCCTCCTTATTTCCTGGTGTCCCAAGACTCCACTTGGGAACAGTGTAGGGACCTGGCCAAGCATATATCTGGTTTGGGCCTCAGATTTGTATTACTTCATGGAAATATATTCTGGGAAGTGAGTATTTCTCATTTTGGGTGCTGGGCTGAATACTAAGCATAAACGACCTTGTTAGAGGAACTGGAGCCCCTAATTCAGTCTTCTGTAATGGCCTATAACAGAAATTCAGCTCTGTAGACAGCTGGGATACAAACCTAAGGCCTTAGCCAGGGAAGTCAAGCAAAAATGAATTAAGAGAATGTGGACTAGCAAGGAAAAAGCTAAACTATCTCTATTTTCTGATGATACAATCTTGGATATAGAAAATCCTAAGAAATCCACCAAAAAAACTGTTAAGTGAATTTAGCAAATTTGCAGAATAAAAGATCAATATAAAAATCAATTGTATTTCTGTGCAATGTCAATAAACAAACCAAAAATGAAATTAAGAAAAGAATTTCATTTATAATAGCATTAAGAAAAATAAAATACTTAGGAATAAATTTAACAACAATAACAAAAGGATAAAACCTATACGCTGAAGACTAAAAAATGTTGTGAAAGAAACTAATAAAGACCTAAAACATGGAAAGACCGTCCCAGTCAAAAGACAACATTGTTAAGATGGTTATACTACCCAAATTGCAGTATAGAGTCAATGCAACCCCCATCAAAATTCCAGCTGACTTACTTGCAGAAATTGCCAAGCTGGTTCTAAAATTCATATTGAAATTCAAGAACCCAGAATAGCCAAAATAATCTTGAAAAAAAGGACAAAGTTGGAGGAGATACCAACTTCGACTCTTATTACAAAGCTGCTAATCAAGATAGTGTGGTGCTGGCATAAGGGCAGACATATAGATCAGTGGAATAGAATTAAAAGTCCAGAAATAAACCCTCATATTTATAGTCAAATGACTTTCACCATTGATGCCAAGACCATCCAAGACCATTCAATGGGGAAAAAAATAGTCTTTTCAACATATGATCCTGGGACAATGGATATACATGTGCAAAAACTTAAAAATTTAAAAAAGAATTTGGACCCCTACCTCACACCATATACAAAATCAGAACAGATCAAAAACCTAAGTACAGTAACTAAAACTATAAAACCCTTAGAAGAAAATATAGGTGTCAATTTTTGTGATCTTGGATTAGGCAATAGTTTCTTCGATACGACACCAAAAGCACAAGCAATGAAAGAAAAATAGATAAGCTGAGCATAGTTAATTTTATTTTTTTTTAAAGATTTATTTATTTATTTGACAGACAGAGATCATTAGTAGGCAGAGAGGCAGGCAGAGAGAGAGGGGAAAGCAGGCTCCCTGCTGAGCAGAGAGCCCAATGCAGGGCTTGATCCCAGGACCCTGGGATCGTGATCTGAGCCAAAGGCAGAGGCCTTAAGCCACTGAACCACCCAGGTGCCCTGCATAGTTAAATTTTAAATAAAACTTTTGTGCTCCAAATATACTATCAAGAAAATGAAAAGATAAACCCACAGAAAGAAAATATTTATAAATCTTATATCTGGTATGGGACTTTTATCAAAAATACATCAACAACAAAAAGTCAAATACCCGGATTTAAAAACAGACAAAGGATGTGAAGAGACATTTGTTCAAAGAAGATAGCTAAACAGTCAATACACACCTGAAAATGTGCTCAACACAGTTAGCCATCAGGAAATGCAGTTCAAAACCAAAACCACAGTCAAATACCACTTAACACCCACCAAGATGTCTGTGAAAGAAAGAAAAGAAAGGGAGAGAGAGAAAGTGAGGGAGAAAGAGAGAAAGAAAGATAGTTCTCAAGGAAGTGGAAAAAATTGGACACTTCATACACTGTTGGCTAGAATATAAAATACTACAACTGCTTTGGAAACAGTCTGACAGTTCCTCAAACACAGAGTTACCATATGATCCAGTAACTCCACTCTCAGGGATCTACCCAAGAGAAGTGAAAACACATGTCCACAGAAAAATTTATATGCCAGTATTCACAGCGACATTATTCATAATAGCAAAAAGGTGGAAACAGCCCAAACATTCATCAACCAATGTATTAGTAAGTCTTCTCCAGAGAACAGAACCAACAGGATAAATGGATGGATGGCTAGATAGATAGAGAGATAGATAGAGAGATAAGTGAAGAGGAGATTTACTGTAGGAATTTGCTCCCATGGTTATGGAGCTGAAAAAGTCCCATAATCTGCTGCTTGTGGGCTGGAGAACCAGGAAAGGCAGTTGTATAATTCAGTCCAGGGCCAAAGGCTTGAGATCCAGGAGGCTTCTGGTCTAAGTCCAAGGATCTGAAAGCCCAAGAGCCAGGAAATCTGATGTCCTCGGGCAGGAGAAGGGGGAGGTAGCAGCTCAAGAAGAAAGAGAGAAGATTTGCCTTCCTCCACCTTTTTGTTCTTTTTGGACCCTCAAATGCCTGCCCACGTTGGTAAGGGCAGATCTTCTTGACTCAGTGTACTGATTTAAATGCTAACCTCTTCTTCACGGAGGTACCCAAAAATAACTGGTTTCACCTGTCATCTGGCCAGCCCTTCGTTCAGTCAGGTTGACGCATAAACGTAAGCATCATAATGAACAAAGAGAAAGACATCATATAGTACTTCTACATAATGGAATATTTTTCAGCCACAAAAAGAAAGAAAAGTACTGATACATGTTAAAACATTGGTGATTCTTGAAAACAATAGGTTCAGTAAGAGATCAGTAATAAAGGACCACATATAGTATGATTTCATTTATCTGATATGAACTTTTGGGACTTCGTCTGATATGTATAGAATAGGCAAATATATAGAGACAGAAAATAAAGTATTGCTAGCTTAATGTTGGGAAGGATATGGTGGGGATATGGGGAATCTCCAGGTCCTGGGATGGAGCCCCATGTCGGGCTCCCAACTCAGCAGGAGTCTGCTTCTCCCTCTCCCTCTGCCTCTCCCCTTGCTTGTCTCTCTCTCCCTCTCTCTCTTTCTCTCTATCAAATGAATAATTTTTTTAAAATCTTTAAAAAAAAGAAAACAACATATATCATACACCTGAAGTTAATTTAATATTATATGTCAACTGCACTTCTATAAAAAATAAAAAATTAAAAAAAATTAAAATTAGGAGAAAAACAAAACAACCAACAGAAGTCAGAGTCTTTGCCCTATGAGTAAATACTAGGGAGTTAGAGTCTGCAGACTATCCCTTGTAGGCTTCCATGTTCAATGCTTTTATAGGGCTCTCCTTTCCTTTGAAAAAGTTCTAGAAAGGACATCTAGAAACCTAAGGGACCAAGCAGAATGGTGGCAAAAAAAAACTGCAATCAGCTCAGAAATCCAAAGGTCTCAGATTCCCTGGATCTCAGGGGTAAAGGGACAGGGACCCCTATGGAGGACAATCATTTTTTAAGTCCCGCCCCCTTACAGTGTAACTGGGAAAATGAAAGAGTTCATGTTTTAGGATGGAGTTGAAGTTCAGGGCACCTGGCTGTCTGGGTCGGTTGGGCATCCCACTCTTGGTTTTGGCTCAGGTCATGATCTCAGGGTGGTGACATCAAGCCCCGCATCAGTCTCCATGCTCAGCACAGAGTCTGCTTACGATTCTCTCTCTCCCTCTTCCTGTGCCCCACCCCCCCCAACTACTCACCCACTCCATTTCTCCCTCTCACATTAATACTTAATTAAATCTTTTTTTTTTTTTTTTTTTAAGGAATGGAGTTGAAGTTTCCAAAGAAAAACACTATATCACCTTGGTCGTCTAAAATCAGCCTACCCTTGCAAGTGCTGTGAAGGATGGGGCCACTGGTCGACACTTGACACACAAGTATTGGGTTGAACCACAGAAGGTTGCCTCTTTTGCAGATAAAATATGGTTGCCTATTGGCAATGTTATAGTCTAACCTAACACATGCAATGTTGATGAGAACAGAAATGTTAATGGGGTCACCCTACACCTGAACCTCCCTGGACAAGGGACCATCATTTGATATTTCTAGCTCACACTTTCGCATTTCTGCAAGATTCCAGTAGCTCTGACATGGCAGGAAGCTGGCCATAGCTCAACACACCTGGATGCTTACTCCTGTTCCCAGCCAGAATCTCAACACTGACAGTGCTTTCTGGCACAGCTCAGACTCCAAAGGATTAGCTCAACCTTGGTGAGAATGTATCCCATAATGATTACTCTGCCAATGCTCCACATAGGGCGATGGAAACTCACAGATTATCCACCCAATGGCTTCATGTTATTGAGAAGACAACTGGACAGATAAGGAGGGCTACACGGGCAAAGCTCAGGAATATCATAAGACCTGTGCAAGCCCCAGCCCACATCATGTATCAAACATATTAAAATGTGCTTTTTTTTAAATTTAATTTTTACTCCAAAAAATTGACAAGATTGGGGCGCCCGAGTGGTTCAGTTGGTCAAATGTCCTACTCTTGGTTTCGGCTCAGGTCTGATCTCAGGGTCATGAGATCGAGCCCCATATCAGGCTCCTCACTCAGCAGGGAGTCTGCTTGGGGTTCTTTCTCCTTTCCTCTTCCTCTCCTTTTCCCTTTGCTCCTCCCCCTTCTCTTGTTCTCTCTCTCCAAATAAATAAATAAAATCTTTTTAAAAAATTGATAAGATTTTTGGGGCATCTGAATGGCTCAGTGGGTTAATCCTCTGCCTTCGGCTCAGGTCTGATCTCAGGGTCATGAGATCGAGCCCCGTATCGGGCTCTCTGCTCAGCAGGGAGCCTGCTTCCCCCTTTTTCTCTGCCTGCCCCTCTGCTTACTTGTGATCTCTCTCTCTCTGTCAAATAAATAAATAAAATCTTTTTTTAAAATTGACAGGATTTTTCATCATTTTGCTTTAAAAGTCCTTTGGTTATGAATAACACATCACGTGTAATTCACAGTGATTGCTCCGCACTCATTGATTGTGCTTGGGAATTCTTATAAAGTGAGAAACTCTAACCCAACAGACTCTTTTCAAATTATGGATTTTAAGAATGTATATCTAAAAATTAATGAATTGGACACAGCAACATGTTTTTTATAGACAAATGTTTTTCTGTTTGGCAACTCTCTTTTGAATTTGGGGGTGGTATATCTTTTTCCAGTTCTAATTTTTTACATTCTTAAAAAGCTCATGGGTGCCTCTCTTGCATAAAAGAGAATGTGCCCGAGTGAGTTGACTTGTCCAGGAGGCCACAGCTTTGACTTGCAAGAATCTTTTCTTTCCACTACTTCTGTGAGTGCTGGGCATGCTTTGTTAGTATGAGGTCAATGGCCACCGTGTCTTATTTGAATCTTCTTATTCTTCTTTATGCCTCAAAAAAAATCTCCTGGTTTGTAGCAAGAGTGGTCTCGTTTTCAGCTCATAAAAGCCAAAGTCGATTGTGAGTTGTTGTTGTATTTTGTTCTTAAGGCTCAGACTAGCATGCATAGACAGCAAATGCTTGCTGGACCTCACTTCCTGTATGGCTCCCCAGCTCCCCGGAGACTTGAATCTCAAATAAATGTTTCTGTCAGGAGGCTGAGCTCCCAGCTGTGCAAATTGGTCACAGATGTAATTGCATTTGCCCTCTGCCCTGGAGGAAAACATGCCTGTGGTTGGGGGTTTAGACGTCTCAAAATGAAAGACATTACTCCTGACTCTGGGTAATAGCCATGAAGCCCAAATAAGCTGCCACAGAGACAGGCCACAGCACTGCCAGATGTAGAAGAGTGTTGCTAGCTGGACTCCCGGCGTGGACAGTCAGTGACCAAACGGGGGCTCTGTCCTTGGCCAGCCGGGCATCATTAAGAACCAAGCTTTTCCATTGGCAACTTACTTCCAAGCATGACTCCAGCCTCCCTTAACTCCCCCTCCCTGATGCACACAGGACCTCTGCCAACAGCTCCAATTCCAAATTTCCTGGATGGCAGGCAACGCGAGCCCACTACGCCAATGCCGCCATGTTGCAAACCCTAGAATCTAATGAAAATAAACAGCAACATGGCACTGGGCCCCACCCAGGATCTCAAGATCCTAACACAGAATCGATTTAACCAAACATCATTTCAGTAGCGCCTGGCACAGCAATGGGACCCTGGAGACCACAGCAGGAGGCCGTGAGGCCGTGGTAGACCATCTTTGGGGCATTTGAGACCCTGGACATAGAAGACAGTCTGGGATGGAGAGTCAGGGTCAGTCTGTGCTTTGCTAGGATGAAAAGAGGGGAACACATTACCTGATAATCCCTGGAAATACCACAAAGGGGTCTTACACCATGCCAATTTTCCTGGATAACTTTCTAGGGATCACAGACCTGGCATTTGGGCCTTTACTTCAGGAACTGCAAGGCAGAAAACCTCCAAGAGCCCGAAGAATGGCTGAATGAACTTTTCAACAAAGTTCAGGGAACTTTCTATTTCTGGAGTTTTCCCTCTCCTTAGAGAACTGGCCAAGGGATTTGTGCTCCAAGCACTGGAACGGAATTGGATTCTCTGTGCCCCCTACTGTGAGGGGTTGTGGAGAAGAGCACAGGACCTGGGGGTCAGGCTGCCTGGCTTTGAATTCATTTTCTGCCATCTATTGAGTTTGTGGCTTTGAGGTTTTAATCTCCTTGGCGCCTCCAACTCTTCATTTGTAAATTGGGAATAAGCAAAGTCCATACTTCAGAGAGATCCTAGGGGTCTACATAAAATAATCTATGTAAAGTGCTTTGAAGAGAAACTTGCATACAGGGGAGGGGGCAGGAAGGGGGGGGGGAGGAAGGGAAGAAAAGAAGGGGGAATGGGGGAGAGAAACAGAAAACTTTTGTTGAATGCCAGTGCTTTTTATGTTCTAGGCACTTGGCTTTGCACCATTCTCTGCATATCTTATTTGAGCCTCCCAACAACACTGAATATGTTTATTGTCCCTGTGTTATAGAAGAGGAAACTGAGAATTTGGTGAGATTATATCAATGCACCCAATGTCATACTGGCATTTGGCAGAGTCTGTATTCAGAGGTCTGTTTGTCTGTCTCTAGAACCCCAACTCTATGATATACAATCCATGCCCTCAGCTTCCTAACTGGGGTACAACGTCCCCTGGGTGGGGTCGGTGCAGAATACACAGGTCATGATTATTTAGGAGAATCTGTTCCAGGTATGTCCACTTGAGAACATACTGAGGTCAAAGCTTCCCTTTTGACCTTGGCACGTATCTCTCCTTACCAAGGAAAGGTCTTCCATGCGCAGAGTCCTGGGAAGGGGCATCCTGCTGCGGAGTAGAGCTTTTGGGGTGACCAAAAGAAAAGGGACAATTTGAATAATTGAATAACTGCATGATAAACGCTTCAGCAACTCCATTTGCACTTCGTTTTCAGCAAAAGTGAAGGGAGACCTACTGGACTTGTTAGCTGAGAAATAAATCACTAAAAGGAATTTATGTGAGAAATCACTGTGTGATTCTTGGCATGTAATTCAGAGTTCAAGGAATTAAGTACTTTGCTACAAGAAAAATATATCAATTCTTATCCAGTTATTTCTATGGACTAGTTTTTTCAGTGTTTAAACTTACGAAAGTAAGAACAGGAAAGGAAGTAATATCTAACCATATCTCAGAGTTCAAAAATCGGTAATATTCCCTCATAGTTCTATGAACTAATTGGGGGGAAAAACACTCATTCGTAGATGAACTTCCAATAAAATTTTACTTTTTATGTACAGGTATCATTTTCCAAGTATACAAAGTGTATAGGTTGATCAATAATGTAATAGTAAGTTAATAATGGTCTAATAATAGTAATCTTAATTTCTAATAATAGAAATCCAGATGTCTTTTTTCTTCAATTTTTTTAAAAATTTATTTTGACAGAGGGATCACAAGTAGGCAGAGACAGAAGGGGAAACAAGCTCCCCGCCGAGCAGAGAGCCCGATGCAGGGCTCGATCCCAGGACCCTGAGACCATGACCTGAGCCGATGAAGGCAGAGGCTTAACGCACTGAGCCAACCAGGCACCCCCCAGATGTCTTTTAAACATCTTAACTTTTAGTTACAGGAACTCTAAAAAATTAATTTCGTTTTTTGGTTGAAGAAAAATTTGGTAGGGTGATTAGTAAAACACTCTGAAGTAAAAAATATGCATGATTACAATAGGAAATAATTCTATGGGGAAGTGGAACTGAAATATAATTTCAGGGGAAGAAACAGTAAATTAAAATTTATGGTCATTAAAAAACAGAAGCTGTACTTTTAAAATGGTGCTGATAAAATGAGTGATGTTAGTTTTGTTTTAAATTTTCAGTACTCTGAATACACCAGACCAGACATTTCAATTTTGTGCAACAATTTAAAACTTAAGATAAGGGGCGCCTGGGTGGCTTAGTGGGTTAAACCTCTGGCTTCGGCTCGGGTCATGATCTCAGGGTCCTGGGATCGAGCCCCACATCGGGCTCTCTGCTCAGCAGGGAGCCTGCTTCCCCCCTCTCTCTACTTGCCTCTCTATCTACTTGTGATCTCTCTCTATATATCAAATAAATAAAAAATCTTTAAAAAATTAATAAATTAAAAAAAACTTAAGATGAAAATTTTTAGATGGCAGTCGAATGTAAGGAATTGGATAGCGTGTCAAAATTATGATATGTGAACAGAAATGTTTAAAGATGACATCTCTGTTCTCTGTGTGTGTGTGTGTGATTATTCCATTGAGTCAAATATAGAGGAAACCAAGTCTTATTTTCTAGACTCTTTTTTCCCTATGGCAGGGATCCCCCATCTTTTCTTTGTGTTATGGACTGAATTGTGTTCCCCCAAAATGGGTATGTTGAAACCTTAAACCTCCCTATGATAATATTTGGAGGTAGGGTCTCTAGGGAGGTAATTAAGGTTAAATAAGGTCACACAGATGGGATCCTAACCTGATGGAACTGATCTCCTTATAAGTAGAGAAGAGGGGCACCTGAGTGGCTCAGTCGGTTAAGCATCTGCCCTTTGGCTCAGGTCATGATCCCAGGGTCCTGGGATGAAGTCTGGCATCAGGCTCCCTGATCAGCAGGAAAACTGCTTCTCCCTCAGCATTTACTCCTCCTGCCAAGCCCGTACTCTTTCTCTTTCTCTCAAATAAATGAATAGAGTCTAGAAGAAGAAGAAGAAGAGGAGGAGGAGGAGGAAATGCAAAAGCTCTCCCTCATGCACACAGAGGAAAGGCCAGGTGAGGCCACAGCACGAATATGGCCAACCACACAACAGGAAGTGGGACCTCCCTAGAAACTTGTCCTGTCAGCACCTTGATCTGGGACTTCTGGCCTATAAATGTCTGTGGTTGAAGCCGCTTGGTCTGTGGTGTTTTATGACCGTGGCCCCAGAAGACTGGTCCACGCAAAGGATCCCTTGGAAGGAAATACTGCTGATGCAGGCTGCTGACAGTTACAGTTGATGCAGGGTTGTTAATTAGCTTCAAGATCAGGTTATCCGGCAGCTGGTGGTCAGACTGCTGGCAGACCCAGGACTCCTACATCATAGGGTTTCCATGAAAACGCACGGGCACTCAGAGAGCTCGTTGGGGGCAGGATCACTGGGGATTATCTCACAGAGGACATGTGGTGGGGACTGAAAGACAGAAGAGCTTAGGAATGGGGTCAGGATGGAAAGACAGTAGGAGCCACGGCTCAGAGGCCGGGAGGACAGTGGCTGGGACAACAATAGTGAGCAGAGCTGCTGGCCTGACTCCCTAACTGAATTTCACCAATGCGGCCAAATGGAAAGGGTCCCCAGTTGCTTTGTGCATGACCGCACTTTGCCCTTGTACTGGATTTAACCTCTATCAGCACAAGGACCCCTCTAACTCATACTCTTTTCTCCCACGCTGGGATCTTCCGCTCCTCCTCATTTCTGTCTTGATATGGAGGTGATTCTATCCTCTCGTGACCTTATCTGTCACCTCTGTACAGCCTCCTTTATTTCTGTACCCTTGACGACTCTGTAAGTGGCTGCCCGCTACCTCAAACTCCGTCCCGCACGCCCTTCACTCTCCAGCTCCCTCAGTCCCTTCATGGGCATCGCCTAGCCCGTGAATGTTCGAGAAGCCATTGAATTGTACACATTAAAACGGTGGCTTTTATGGTATATGAATTGTATCTCAGTCCAAAAAGTTAGATTATACTGAAAAAAAAAATCATTCTTCTGAAAAACACAACTAAGAAACAGATTAAAGTGCAGAATAATTACGGTTCTGTCTGGATTAAATGTTAATGTTTAGATCATCGATGTAAAAAAGTTGTATTATATGTTAAAGGAAAACCCACTGGTAAATAATTATTTGGAAATCGTGGGAGCATGGAAGCAATGAAAGGAATGAAGAACAGGGCACCTGGCCGGCTCAGTCAGTAGAGCATGTGATTCTGGATCTCGGGGTCGTGAGTTCAAGCCCCACGTTGGGTGTAGAGCTTACTTAAAAAAAAAAAAAAAAAAAGAAAGGAAAGGAATGGAAGTCATTTCTGTAGGAATGAGCCTGGGTAAAGGGGAAAAGGATGGATAGGTGGAGGGGGTATGAGGAAGCGAGGAGGGAACTCTGAAAGGAAATAAATGCTGGCGAAATGAATCAAGTTTCATGTTTTTTATCACAGTAAATGGGAAGTTAACGGCAATTGCTTGCATTAACATTTGAACAAAATTTCACACTGCTGTTCATGCCAATGTAGCCAATTTTAAAGACTTAACCATCTTGTTTGGGATACGAGCTGGAAAATGGAATGATGAGGAATTCTGAAAACACATGCAGTTGGGCGCCTGGACGGCTCAGTGGGTTAAAACCTCTGCTTCAGCTCAGGTCAGGGTCTCGTGGTCCTGGGATCGAGCCCCGCATTGGGCTTTCTGCTCAGCGGGCAACCTGCTTCCCTTCCTCTCTCTCTGCCTGCCTCTCTGTCTACTTGTGATCTCTGTCTGTCAAATAAATAAATAAAATTTTTTTAAAAAGTCACATGCAGAAAACATGTGAAGAGGAGTGGCCACGTTATAAAGCTGGAACTAGGGAACACGTTGATGGTGTAGTGTTCATGATACCCTAGCAAACAGAAAAAAGGCATTTTAGTATATGTGCTGCCGAAGCGAGCACAACAGAAAAAAGGCAAACAAGGATTTAATACCTCATGGAATAACAGACTTTTTTGAGCTGGAAAGGTCTTGAGAGAACATTATTGACCAACTCCCTCAATTAAATATGGGAAAGTCAAACTCCTCTTCTGAGAGGAGGGAGTCGACATACTTTCCCCTGTTCCTTCTGCAAAATGCAATGGAAACCTCTGGAGATATCTATCGATCTATCTATCTATCTATCTAGATATGTAGATATATGACATATAGAAGACAAACATAAGAAAGCTCTGAAAGGTGGAGAGAGGAAGTCAGATAAGGAGGAACCTCAGCACCAAAGGACTGACGTGATGGTAACTTCCTTGGGTTTCTTTCTGTCCCATATATGTATCGCAGACACAGACCTGAAGAAGTCAGCAACCCTGGAACTGCAACAGGCAAAGAGGAAAGAAGGCAGAGCAAAAGCCTGTTCTCCCTTCTCCCTAGGAGTGGCATGACCGACCAAGTCAGAAAGCGTTTAAAGCAAGTCAGAAAGCCTTAAATCCAAGCACCGCAGAAGACTCTGTGACCATATGCCCCACCCATGCCAGCCAAGGCCAAGAAAACACCCTAGACTTTCACTTTCACCAAGCTGCAGTGAGGCACTCCAATACCACCCCACCACACACACACACACACACACACACACACACACACACACACACGGGGGTAAGTCTCCAAAAAGGGGAAGTATGGAGCCAGGACTTTCATCCCCACCAGGTAATAATGAGTCCTGCTCCCTCCCTCAACACCGTGTCCGTGGACTTATGGAGAGTCTTCTACCTGAGTCAGCAGTAATGACATCCCCCCTTCCTCCCCACTGGGATGGTGTCAGAGGAGGCTCAGTGGAGAGTGGGGACTTTCACCACCACCCAGGGGTGATGATACCACCACACCCTAAACCCGCCTCCACTATGAGTCAACAAGACGGAATCTTAAACGTTCTCATCACCAGAAAAAAAAAAAAAAAGGTTTCTGTTACTATGCTTGGTGATGGATGTTAACTAGACTTAATGTGGTGATCATTTCACAATGTATACAAATCTTGAGTCATTACGTTGTACACCTGAAACTAATATACCATTTTATGTCAGTTATACAGCAATAGAAAGAAATAAAAAAGGAAATTACCCAACTTGAACAACAGAGAGGAAAAAGACTAAAAAGGAAGGAGGAAGAGAAGGGAGGAAAGAGACAGGGTAGGGAAAGAGAAGGAAGAAGAAGAAGACAAAAAAAGAGAGAAGAGGAAGGAGGAAGAGAGGAAGAACACATTGGGGATAATTTAAATAGCCCTGTAACTGTTAAGGGAGTTGAATTTGTAATTTAAAAACTCAAAAAGAAACAAATCTCCAGGCCCAGAGTGTTTCACTGGGAAATTCTACCAAGCAATTAAACAAGTGTCAATACTAATTCTACACCATCTCTTCCAGAAGAGGAGGGATCACTTCCCAATTCATTTTAATGAAACAAATATTACCTTGATAATGGAAGAAGCAAGGACAGTGCAAAAAGAAGAAAACTACAGATAAATATCCCTGATGAATATAGGTCCAAAATATCTTAACAAAATATTAGCAAATGGAATTTAGCAATATATAAACAGAGCTATAGACTATGAACAAGTTGGGCTTAGTCCACGGATGCATGGCTTGAGTCAGTATTCAAAAACCAATCAATGTCCACCATAATAGCAGGCTAACAAATAAAAGCCACATAATTTTGTTAATCTATACAGGAAAAAAAATTTTAACACAATTTAAGACAGTCATGGTAAAAATACTTTGAAAAATAGGAATGCAGAGGAACTTCCTCAACTCGACTTTTTAAATCTAACAAAAGCTATGGCAAACATTATACTTACTGATGAAAGACTGTTTGCCCCCTAAGATTAGGAGTAAGAGAAGGTTGTCTGCTCTCTCACTTTTATTCAATATAGTGCTGCAAGTTCTAGCCAGTATAATAAGGCAAGAAAAAAAAAAAAGGAATACAGTTTGGAAAGGAAGTAATAAAACTATCCCTATTTGTAGATGATATGATTATCTGCATAGAAAATTCTAAAGAATCCACAAAAACATTCCTAGAAGTAATAAATGAGTTCACCAAGATTTCAGAATATAAGATAAACATGTAAAAAATCATTAAATTTTCATATACTAGCAATGAACACATGGACATCAAAATTAAAATACAATACTATTTATCATCACTCAAAAAACCAAAATACTTAGGTATAAATCTGACAAAATATGCATGGGACTTGTATGCTGAAAACTATAAAATGCTGATCAAAAAATAAAGACTAATTAAATTGAGAGACATACCATTCTCATGGGTTGGAAGACTCAATATAGTAGCAAAGTCAGTTCTTCCAAATTTAACACACTTCCTATCAAAATACAAGCAAGAATCTTTATAGAATCTTTATAGATATAGACAAGATTATTCTAAAATTTATATGAGAAGGCAAATGACTTATAAAAGCTAAAACAGTTTTAAAGAAGAAAGTGGAAGAAACCAGTGACTATTTCAAGGCATTATATAGCTACAGTAATCAAGACTGTGGTATTGGAGTAATGACAGTTAACACTGTACTGTATACTTGAAAGTTACTAAGTGAGTACAACTTAAAAGTTCTCACCACACACTCACACACAAAAGTAACTATGTGTGGTGATGAATGTGTTAGCCAAATTTAATCCAGTAATCCTTTCATAATATATACTTCTATCCAATCATTGTGTTGCACACTTTAAACTTACACAGTAATATGTCAATATGACTCAATAAAGCTGGAGGAAAAAAAAAACAGAAAAGAACACAAATAGTCAACAACAAGAAAAAATGTTAAATAAATTATGGTTTTGGTTTTTTTTTTTTTTTTGAAGACTATGTGGTATTGGTGTAATATGGACACATAGATCAACAACATAATAAAGAACCCAGAAATAGATTCACACAAATATGCCCAAGTGATTCTGGATAGCAATTCAATGTAAGAAAGACAATCTTTTTTTTTTTTTTTTTAAGAAAGATAATCTTTTCAACAACTGGTTCTGGAGAAATTGGATATCTGTGGGCAATCAAACTGACCCTCAACCTAAGCCTCCACACTGTATACAAAAATTAACTCAAATTGGATCATGAGTTTACATGCAAAACATCAGATCATAAAACCTTTAGTTAAAAAACATCAGAGAAATTCTTCTGGATATAGGGTGAAGCAGAGTGTTCTCAGACCTGACACCAAATGCATGATTCATAAAAGGAAAAATTGATACATTGGACTTCTTCAAAATTAAAAGCTTATGCTCCATGAAAGACTCTGTTATGAAGCTGAAGAGACAAGCTAGAGACAGGGAGGAGATATTGGCAAACCACATGTTTGACAAAGGATTTATATCTACAGTACAGAAAGAACTCTACCTGTTCAATACTACAAAAAAAAGATCCAATTAGAAAAACAAGCCTAAAGGTAAGGACAGACATGTCTCTGAAGAAGATAAGCAGATGGCACATAAGCACATGAAAATATATTTGACATTATTAGCCATTAGGGAAATGCAAACTAAAACCACAGCGAGTTCACTACACACCCATCAGAAGAACCAAAATATCAAACAGTACAACAGGAAGTGCTGCTGAGGATACAAAGAGACTGGATCACTCGTACATTGCTGGTGGGAAGGCAAAAATGGTCCAGTCACTCTGGAAAACAGTCTGGCTATCTCTTAAAAAACTAACCATGAGACTATCATGAACCTTCTGTTGCATGAACCTTATGTTCATGCAAAAACCTACATACGAATGTTCTTAGTAGTTTTATTTTTAACACCTCATAAACAAAGGAATTTTGAAAGGTTGAGAGAATCTCAGTAGTCATAGATCATCCAGCATTAACTCTCTAAATGAAGGGTAGACTAGATGACCGGTAGGTACTACTTCGAATCTAAGATATTATAATTTTGCGTAAGGAGCCAGCTACCAGGCTTATGAGAGAATATAAAAAGCAAGTGGCCCTCACTTCGGGAAGTCTCAATTGAAAGGCCAGAGCAGACAAGGCTTGAGTTGGGGACATCACTGCAAATGAAGCCCTCTGTGGGAATGGCCAGATAGATCAGAATGAATTGAGACGAGGTCATCTGAAAATTAGCCATGTGTCACAGATGACATGGGGAATTTTTGTCAAGGAGAATATGCATTGAGAATCTAACTGAAGAGATCATTCCTGGAGCCAAAGAGGTCAAGGATGAGGTTTGTGTTCTGGAAGTGGGAAGGGATGGACAGAAGGGACTGAGATGGGCAGAGTGGTGAGGATAGCTCACTCAGGGTCACCGGGCCAATGAATGGATAACGAGATGTGATATATATAGTGGAATATTACTCAGCCATCAAAAAATGAAATCTTGCCATTTGCAACAATGTAGATGGAACTAGAGGGTATTATGCTGAGTGAAAGAATTCAATCAGAGGAAGACAAATACCTTATGATTTTGCTCATATGTGAAATTTAAGAAACAAAACAGAGGAGCCCAGGAGAAGGGAGGGAAAAATAGAACCAGATAAAATCAGAAACGGAGACAAACCATAAGAGACTCAATCATAAGAAACAAGCTGAGGGTTGCTGGAGGGGAGGCTGTTGGGGGCGTGAGGTAACTGGGTGGGCACGTGATGTAATGAGCACTGGGTGTTACATAAGACTGATGAATCACTAAACTCTACCTCTGAAACTAATAATACACTATATGTTAATTAATTGAATTTAAATTTTAAAAAATAAAATATAAAAAAAAAAGATCACTGAGCAACCATGAGGAGGGGTGTGTCCCTTTTTTGCAGAGCTCAGTGGTGCTTCATGGTCATTCTCCAAAATTTCCAACTCCCAGTTCTTTGTTTCTATTGTATTGAGGGTTTGCTCAAGTTTCCCAGTGTGTATTGGTAACAAGTCCCCACCCATTGTCCTTTCAAATGCTCCTGTCTGAAGGAAGCAATCATAACCTGCTCTACGTCTGAATCATGCCTAGTCCTCATTTCAGATATTTTCAATGCAGTAATCTCTAGAATCTCGGGGCATGAGGGCTAGGAGAATGTTAGCAAACTTCAGCCTTTAAAACATATTTCCTTTGTTTTCTTCCTTACAGTATTTAGTAGCCCTGTTTCACCAAAGCTCTTTTGATCCTTCTGCTCCTACCAAGTTTACTCATTTTTTTTTTCTTTTTCAGATCAGTGTTTGCCCTTCCTCCTCAGTAGAATCTAAATTTACTTGACGACTGACAGTCATCAGGGTGGGGGCGGGGCTCGTCCTGTTGGTCTGCCCTGTTTGTCTAGTAAATCATACTATGGTTCCAGGTGCTTTCCTACTAAGGCAGGTCACCAGATCCTAGGGCAGCGGCTCTTCTGAGTCCTCTGCTCCTTGACTTTATAGACTTTCGCTCACCTCCTGGCTGTAACACCTTTGTCAGTTTCCTCTTAGTTAACTAGAATTAACCTCCTCATCAACCACTATCTGTTAGGGATCACACAGTACCACTGTTGGACTGGGAGAGCATTTCCCTAGAGCCACGACAAAATATGGTTCATGTGTGGACACAACACAGATAGCAATGAAGGCAACTTGGGGAAGTCTTTTAAAAAAAAAAAAAAAAAAAAAGTGGTTTCCAAAAAAAGTGTCAGGGTGCCCTCTAGTGGTGCACACGGCACACTAACTCCCAACGTCCTTTCTCCAGAGCAAAGAGAAATGCAAAGATACTGCCCATTGGTAGTTTGGCTCTCAGAATCCTATTTTCAATTTCTTCCAGAAACCCCGGGGTTCAGGCAGAATGTGACACATAAAAATTTAAGGTAATTAAAAGAAGCCTCTGGCATCCAACACCGGGAAGAAATAATGAGCACCATGAGGCCATGTAAAATGAAATCACTTCCATTGTATGCAAGGGGTAAGTATCCTTGGCGTTTCTTGCCAGTCTGCTCAGAAAAATCGAGTTCTGGTAGCAGTTTTCACCCGGGAGGGACACAGTTTGATTGGTTAATGATTTATTGCTTTATTACACATCTGGAATGACCAAGAAATAATCGTTTCTGAATCCTTCAAGAAACATGGGTATTCGAGTTCTCCTTGTGCAGATAATAAGATTGGACCATTTTTGTTAATATCCTTTAGGATATTATACCCAGTATAATATATATATACCCAGGTATATATACCCAGTATAAATTATCTATGGTTGATTAGGAACTTTTAATCTGGCAATTGAGTTCTTATGAAGGTTCAGCACAGTGTTCTGGAAACAATACTGACCTGGAAGTGTGGAGATAAGGACCATGGTGTTATCTCTGCCACTAACCAGGTATCTTCGGGCAAATCCTCTCTGGGCCTCAGTTTCCCCTCTAATAAATGAAAGAATTAAGACTAAAAATTTGCTACCTTTCTCAGCTATAGAATTATAAAAATCATTTGGCGGAGTTTTGAAGTAATGTGCTTGTTTTTTTGTGTATGTTTCTTTTTTTTAAGATTTTATTTATTTATTTGACAGAGAGAGAGACCACAAGTAGACAGAGAGGCAGGCAGAGAGCGGGGGAAGCAGGCTCCCTGCTGAGCAGAGAGCCGGATGCAGGGCTTGATCCCAGGACCCTGAGATCATGACCTGAGCTGAAGGCAGAGGCTTTAACCCACTGAGCCACCCAGGAGCCCCTTTGTATGTGTTTCTTTCATCAACCCCGGGATAGCCTTCTCTGGCTCATTCCTGAGCAGAAACAAAGACTCACAGAACCAGCTAAACTAAGGAGGAGACAAAGATTAGGCCCCTAGCCCAGAAAGCCTGCTTTCCTCTCGCTGAGCCCAGAAAGCCTGCTTTCCTCTCGCTGATTCTAGAATATGTAGGGGCTGTGGAAAGAGGAGATAAAGTGGTGAGTTACTCTAACAAGAAAGAAACAGCCAGGATGGGTCGAGTCAGGACACATCAAAGCGGTACCAGAAGAGCTCTCCAGCATGGGTATCGGGACCCAGAGAGGAAGGGACTCAGAAGGACAAGTCTCCCAGCCTATGGACCCACACTGACTCACAGTCCACAGATGGCCCAGTCCCAGGCATAGTACTCTGTCCTGAATAGAGGTGGAGGGATGAAGGGAGCACTTCGCCCCTCTCCCCAACACAGAAGACTCGGAAGCGCTGAATGAGCTGGGAACGTCTCCGGGAGACAGGTAGCGAGTCACAGCCACGGGTCTGCTTGGGATCCCCCAGCTTCTGTGTGCAGGTGTACTCAGTAATACGAATAATGGAGATGGAGATATCAATTTTTATCAAGCAATCATGTCAGAGGAGTTCTCTGTTTCCTTTTTCAAATGGGAAGTAGCTTTGCCTATGGAATTAATTTCTGGTCCTGATTAAATTAATTATCCCCTAAGAATTTAAGGCTTCATTGATCTCTGAGAACTCTTCCAGATGTGAAATATAATTATTCGAAGACTTTTTAAAGCTCAGGTTATTGTATGTCAGGCCTTAAATCAAGCTTAATTGTACCAGAATTTTTATTATATGAAATATTACGTGAGATGGGTAGCTCATGACCCGAAACGTGGAGCTCCTTGTTTTCTGTGGCAGGGCTGTGTGGGGTGAGTGTTCGTGATTTAAGGTGCTATATGAAGCCGTCGGTCAGAGACAGGGCAGATCCCACAAATGAATTTTAACATTAATATAAATACGTCATGGTGCCTGGGTGACACAGTCGGTTAAGCATCAGACTCTTGGATTCAGCCCAGGTCATGATCTCAGAGTCGTGAGACTGAACCTCATGTCAGGCTGTGCTCAACACAGAGTCTGCTTGTGATTTTCTCTCTCCCTCACGTGCATGCTCTCTCTCTCTCTCTCTCTAAAATGAAATAAAAAAATCTTAAAATATTTCTATTATACTAAAAACTATATTCAACCAAATAGACCAGACACTGCAAAAAAAAAAAAAAAAAAAATTAGAAGTAGGTCTTTAATTCGATTAGAAATATAGGAAAAAGGGGCGCCTGGGTGGCTCAGTGGATTAAGCCGCTGCCTTCGGCTCAGGTCATGATCTCAGGGTCCTGGGATCAAGCCCCGCATCGGGCTCTCTGCTCCGCAGGGAGCCTGCTTCCTCCTCTCTCTCTGCCTACCTCTCTGCCTACTTGTGATCTCTCTCTGTCAAATAAATAAACAAAAAAAAAAAAAAAAAAAAAATCTTTAAAAAAAAAAAAAAAAAAAAAAGAAATATAGGAAAAAATGCACAAACCAAAAAAAAAAAAAAAAAAAGAAGGAGGTTGATTCATTACCAAAGAGAAAGTGTGTAACTATGCATACTTGTAAATGTTCAAGATGGAATTTTCATTTGATGGTGTTGTTTTTATTTTATTTGTTTTTTACTTTTTTAAGTTTATTTTTTATATATTTTAGCAAGGGATTTTTTTTTCTCCTATGATCTGCCCTTGTGTTTTTGTTTTATTTTTTTCCTGAATATGTATTTATTTTATTTGAAAGAGAAAGCGAGCACATGAGCAGGGGGAGGGGCAAAGGGGGAGGGTGAGAGACTCCCAAGCAGACTCCTCACTGAGCTGGGCAGAGAGCCGGAGAAGGGGCTCGATCTCATGACCAGAGGTCCTAACCTGAACCGAAACCAAGAGTCAGACACCGCAGACTGAACCACCCAGGCGCCCTAAGGATATTGTTTTTATTTTGAAAAAGAGGTTGAAAGAAGGCAGAGAAATCAAATCAAATCCATGCCAGGGAAGAGGAACTATATGCAGGGCAGCAAGGGGGAAGAAATGCTATGGGCCTGAGGGAGGCACCGTTGGGCGGTCGCCGTGGTAGAGGGGAGAGGAAACAGCTGGAGGCCAGATCCTCAGCCGAATTAAGACATGGGAAACCTGTGACTCGGGTCTCTGCAGCTTCTCTCTTCAAGTCTCCAAACTCCCCTCTTCTGGGTGGCCCGAACCTGAGTCTGGGGAAGACTGAAACGTGTATGATGACGTCTATATTCAGTCCTTTCTATGCATGTCCATTTTCCACACTGTTCATTAACTCATCTGAGTTTGTTTTCATGTAAAATAATATTAACAATAATATATTATTACAGTTACTGGTTTTTAAAGGCTGTGTTCCAGGAATGGTTATAAAGACTATATATATCCATTACTGTATTTAATCCTCCCAATAAACCCCTCGGTAGAGGGATTAGCATTATCTGCATTTTTACATGAGCAAAGAGGGGCTCGATCAGACATGAAACTTGCCCAGAACCCAGGGCCTCTGTGGGAGGCAAAGCTGGGTTTCAGACCCAGGTGTGTCCCGCCAGCATGATGACGTTGAAAACTGGGACTCTCGGTCAGATAAAGCCAAGACAGAAATCCAAAACTCAATTAGCTACCATTTTGGTATCTGCAAGAGTAGCACGGTCTTAAAAGGCAGGGAGTTTGTGAGAACATCTCAGGGTTCCATCAAGTTTGAAGATCTTTAGAGTTGGCAAGGAAGGATATTTCAAGCTCTTAAGAGGAAAATAATCAGACCAAGGACCTAGGCTGAATGAGGCTTGCAGCTCCCATGCCTAGTCCAGAGAGCCCCAGGACGTGGGAACATAGGAGCTACATGGACAACGCCTGAAGGTCTCATGTTCCCACTACAGAACCTTGACTAGAGCTCAGTGCACAGCGTCCTGGTCACCCACAGGAAAGATGACAATTGCTGGCTGTTTTACAACCTCAGGCAAGTTGAGATTCTACCCAGAAAGTTACATGGGAAGTTAACCCTTGACATTGTGCTGGATCACAAAGTTTTCATAGGGAGCCTAACAAATAAACATATTTAGAAATAATTATTATTTAAAAGTGATTTGAGATTTTAAATGTATTAAAATGTGTTCAGTGGTGATGTTTAAATTCTGCTAAATTGAGACGTTTAAAATGTTTAAGAGAGTTGAAATGATAGTGTGAATGTTTTTGAGTTAAGCAAGAATGTGTGAATATATGATAGTTGGGTATTTTTAATCTCTAAGAAAATTTGGTTTTGTAATTCCAACTTGATATAGATATATTTGGAGCGTATTTGTTGGGGTGAGGTTCATGAAAAATAGAAGTATCAAAAATAGCACTAACTTAAATAAGAAGGAAGTTTATTTCTGTCTTGTAATCAGGAGATCCAGAAACCATGCACCCAGGGCTGGGCTGGTCTCCCCCGTGAATGACAGGGACACTGCTCCTTCCATCTTGTTGCTCTACGGAGGTCACACAAGAAGCAAGACAGCCACCAGGACAACTTAATTGCAGCCAGCAGGAACCAGGAAGGAAGGAAAGAAGGAAGGAAGAGGACCTAGCCTTACAGAGCTTCCCAGACTTTCAAAAACAACTTCTTCTTACACATCGTATTATTCAGCTAGGACCACCATGACAAAGGGGCAGCCTCTTACACATCGTATTATTCAGCTAGGACCACCATGACAAAGGGGCAGCCTCACAGTTCTGGAGGCTGGAATTCTAAGACCATGGTGTCTGTAGTGTTGTCTCTTCTGAGGCCTCCCTCCTTGACTCACAGGGGGTCCTCTCCTCCCTGCACCTCAAAATCAACTCCTCTTCTTGTATAAGTACCGCGCGCTAACCGATTGCGCGACTGGAGCTTCAACTCCTCTTCTTGTAAGGACACCAGCATCTTGAATTGGAGCCCACCCTGATGACCTCATTTAACCGTAATCACCTCTTTAAACCTCTTTAATCTTTAACCGTAATCACCTCTTTAAAACCAACACAGTCACTTTCTTAGGTACAGGGGGTTAGGACTTTACCCTATGTATCTGTGGGACAGGGACACAATTTACCCACAGCAGGACGTATAGAAAAGACTCGTCCACATGACCAGACACGTACACACCAGAGATGTTGGAAAATGCAGTAGCCCATGATATGTACCCAGATAAAAATCACTCTAGTACTATGGAATAAAGGGAAAATAAATATTGGGGAGCAAGTAGACGATGGTGGAAAATGTAAGATTCACTGCATTTATAAGGTTTGCTATATTTATATTCGATTTATTGGAGCAATTTGAGTACTTGGGAAGGTTATGTTTGTTACCATACAAAACTAAAATACTTAAGAAGGAAATCAAATAGATTAAATAAATTAAAGATTAAACGGCTCAAAGGTGTTTAAGTCTGCAAATGAGACCAAGTGTAAGTCAAAGGTGTGATGGGAGAAATCAGCTGTCCGAAATCAACAAAACTTGTCACAGAGACTAAGAACTTAAAAGTCACAGCCAGTCAAGAAACTATTAACGTTTTACTCTTCTAGTTAATACCGTAACCCGTTATAGATACTCAGAATTCCTCTCCTGAGCAACTGTTAAAATCTCACACAGATGCTAAATATTTTGCTGATGAGTACCTATTTCATATGTATATTGAAAGGTGAACCTCACAAGGCCCTTCCTCTTCTGGTCATTAAAAGAAGAACCAGGGCGCCTGGGTGGCTCAGTTGGTTGAGTGTCCAACTCCTGATTTCGGCTTGGGTCATGATCTCAGGGTCATGGGATCCAGCCCCACATAGGGCTCTGCTGTCTCTGCGGAATTTGCTTGTCTTTCTCTCTCTCTGAGAATAAATACATAAAATCTTAAAAAAAAAAAAAGGAGAACCTACAAAAGGTATAAAATGCTCATGGAACACAATGCTTATGCTTATAGAAATGCCTGTTTATGAAAGGCAGTTACCCCAGCAGTTAATTGACATTCTCTACTGAAGAAAAGTTAGGCCTAGAGAGATTCTAGCAGAACTCAGATCTGGGAATGAATCTATACAAAAGGTTTCGCATGAAATTTCTAGGTATGGTTTAAGAGTGTGACATCTGACATTTTCTAGTTATTGCTTTAACTTTTGTATTTTATGTTTATATTCTCTGAGTATATTTCACAGCGTTTTTAACTGGCTTTGAGAATTTTATTTTGTTTACCCCAGCATCAGTGGATATTTACACTAATCCAAATGCTTCTGGAGAGATTGGAATTCCACGTGAGGTTTCTGTATAATTAAAATCTGACCTGTGAGTCAAAGGAGAATTTCACTCAAAACGTCAAGAACTGAATATTTATATATTGTTGTTGTTGTTTTTTTTAAATAAGAGAGTTGTACTTTTTTAAAAAAAGACTTTACTTATTTATATGACAGAGAGCGCGAGCACAAGCAGGGGGAGCAGCAGATAGAGGCAGAGGCAGAGGGAGAAGCAGACTCCTCACTGAGCAGGGAGCCCGATGTGGGACTCGATTCCAGGGTCCCGGGATCACGACCTGAGCTGAAGGCAGACGCTTCACTGCCCGAGCCACCCCGGCATCCCTAGCCATGTGGTTTTAAGGTGAACTCTTCCAAAGCCATTCTCAGTATTAAAACTATCTACAAGAACTTTAGGTTTACTTGAGTTTGTTGGATTTGGGACAATTACTTTCCCCTTGGGAAGTTTTTGTCTGGTAAGCCGGGTCAACGATGTCTCAAAAGGAGAGTTCTTCGGTCAATACAGCTGCCAAAGACATCTGTCCTATAGAACATCAGCTTTCAGCCTTGGAACCTATGTGTGGTTTCATCCCACCCCTACCTCCAGTTCACAAAACAAGACCTGTTACAGAAAGGGCTGTTTGAGCTCCCATAGGCTACCCCCTCCCCCTCCATCTGCTCACAAATTCTAGCTAGAGCCTCCTAGGTTTTCTCATGGCCTCTACATCCTCCTCCCTCCCCAAGACAATGAAAAACACTCAAAGGCACACTTGAGCAAAAAGATGACAGGAGAACAGATCAAAAATGCTTGCTTGTGCGTGGCTTTTCCAACCTAGCAATTTCTCATTGTGTGCTTGGCCCTCTCTCTGCCCCATTTAAGTCAGGGAAGCCAGTCCAATCACAGCATAGCACTCAACTGTGAGATTACCATAGCTGCCCCCCCTTCCCCACCTTGCAAATTGACTTTTTTAACCTTCCTTGGTCAAAAAGATCGTCCCCTGGCCTTAGCTGTGATACATCTGTGGTCTCTGGATAGCCTGAGGCTTTCCCCTGCAGGAAGGCAAAGCTGTTTATTATTACAGCAAGAATTGCTCCAGGAATAATCTCACTTGGGAATTTCCTTGCTAGGAATTATCTCTTAACACGGACTCAGCCTAGCATTCGCATTCCAAGGGATACATTCTCCACCGTGTATGTACGATCGAGCCTGTGACTTGTACCACCCTCGGAGTTCTGGCAAGGTAGAAAGGAAAAAAACAAACAACTAAAACCTCAAAGCAAAGATTAAGTTTGCTTTAGGTGACCTGAGTCCCTTCTGAAGAGCAGGGTGCTGTAATTCAGCCGCCCAGTTGTCACCGATGAGGCATAGTGACTTCCCCTCATAGTTCAGCAATTCCCCCAAGTACCCAGAGGACACATGAATGTCATGATCGCACGTTCCCTTCTCTTCTGAGTTCCTTTGAAGTATCACTACCCAAAACATGTTTGTTCCTGCCAGATGATGATTCTATGTAAAGGAACTTTTTTGCGGGCGGGGAGACAGGGGGATAACTGCTTCTTCTCCAGATAAACTAAGTTCTATAAATTTTTCTTTTTCTTTTTTTAAGATTTTATTTATTTACTTGAGAGAGAGAGAGAGCACAGAGGGAGAGGGAGAAGCAGACCCCTGGCTGAGCAGGGAGCCCAATCCCAGGACCCTGGTATCATGACCTGAGCAGAAGGCAGACCCTTAAGCGATTCAGCCACCCAGGAACCCCTAAATTTTTCTTAATTACCCTCCAGGGCTCTGTGTTCACCACCCTTGTGGATAGAGGTAAGTCATTGCCAGTCTGCAGAATAGAGCTCCAGAGACAATAAACCCAGCCACGTCACAAACACCACTAGAAAAGGGTGGCCCTCACTGTTTTGCACATCACTTAGGGGAGGTGGGTTTCAACAGCTTACGGCATCTTTAGCCCAGAAGGTAAAGAGGGTGATCCCCTTCCCTCCTCAACTGGCTGAGTGAAGACCACAGTGAATACTGAAAGAATTGCATGGAGATTCAGAATAAATGGTTTCAGGACAACTGGCAGACACTAGAAAACCACTGGGCAAATACTGGTTAGAATTTGTATCGTCTTCACCTCAATTTGCTGCTAGGGAGGAGAGTGAGATGCAAAATCTAGGGAGGCACTCAGTGTCAGGGCCCTGGGGCTGATCACACAGATGGGCTCCTTCCCCCTCTCTCTCCACATCCACTGCCATTCAGGATCCCTGCATTCGGTGCCCAGGGCTGCCAGAGCACCATGCCACAAACTGGGCAACCTCAGGCAACAGAAATGGATTCTCACGAAGTTCTGGAAGCTGGAAGTCCGAGATCACAGTGTCAGCAGGGTTGGTTCCTTCTGTGCCGTGCTTCTCCCTAGCTTCTGGGGACAGGTGCAGTGTGTCAGATTCTTTGGCCATCAGTCTCTGCCTCTGTCTTCCCCTGGTGTTCTCCCTCTGTCTCTGCCTCTTATAAGTTCAACAGCCATCTTGGGATGAAACCCACCCTAATGACCTTGTCTTAACCTGATTACATCTGTAAGACCTTATTCCCCCCTCCCCCCAAAAAAACACATTCACAGGTTCTGGGGACTCCAACATGTCTTTTTTGAGTGGGGGTCACAACTCAACCCATAATAATCTTTTATGGATCAACAAATCTAATCCTTGGGAAGGCATATTAGTGGCTTCTGACTGAGCAACAAACCACCCCAAAACTTACTGGCTTAAACCATTTTATTTGCTCACAGCTCTGCAGTCTGGGTTGGCTCAGCTGGGGAGTCCTTCGGTGGCCTTGCCAGTGGTCACTAGCATGGCCGCATTCAGCTAGTGGGTCACATGGGAGTTGGACTCAGCTGGGAAAGCTGGGCTTCCATCTCTCCATTTAATCTCAGGGCTCTTCTTGCTTCATGAGACCTTTATATGGTCTCTCCAGCAGGGTAGTTGGACTTCTTAACATTGGCACAGGGCTCCAAAGAGGCCAAAGAGAAGCTGCCACACCTCCATAAGGCTTAGATCTGGAAGTGGGCATAGGAACATTTCTGTAGCATTCTATGGGCTAAAGCAATTTCTGGGGCCAGCCCAGGTTCAAGGGGAAAGGAAAACTTAAGGGCGTGAAACCAAGAGCAGTGAGTTCTTTGGGGCCACCAGTAGAAGACTTTATCATAGCCTAACAAAATATAGCTATAAATGTTTGCCCTTGCACATCCATAGAAGAGGAAAATGTGATGAGATCAACCCCTTCCCTTTTGATCAGTGAAGTCCACATTACATAGTTTAAGAATTAAAATTTCAGCTGCTAGAGAGAAATCCTTAATGTTGTCCTCCTCCAGGAAAATATCATAACTAAAGGGTCAGGACCCAATTCCTATGTCTACAGGGTGAGGTGGGAGGCATGGTTGTCGGGGGGGGGGGGGGGACGGTTCATACTCCACCAAGCAATTCTCCAACATCAGCATGGTGTCCTACAATTCAACTCAATTCTGACCTTGTCTACATGGAGATAGCATCAGATCCCATAGGTCAAGGGCACCGTTCTCAAAGGCCCCAACCCCGGCCACTTCAGACACCTGTCACAAGATCAGATTAACATCTGTGTGCTTCTGAGGGACAAGCTGTAGAGCAGAGTTTCCAACAACACCCCCCTTGGATTGGAATAATTTGCCAGAGTAACTCACAGCACTCTGAGAGACATTTTACTTTACCAGGGTATCAGTTATTATAAAAGTTATCCTGAAAGGATATTGCTCTAAAAGAAGAGGGTTTTTTTCGTATGTTTTTCAAGTGGATGGGTGGTGGCCCAAAGAGTCATGGTGTTAGTTTTCATTGGAATGATGTAACAGTTTCATCTGAAATAAGCCAGGGATTACATCTTTTGCAACTAAACTTATGATTAAAAATCTTAGCTATCCATTAAACATATGTAGGAGGAGGGGTGCCTGGCTAACTCCATCAGTAGAGCATCTGACACTTGATCTCAGGGTCATGAGTTCAAGCCCCATGTTGGGTCTAGAGATTATTTTTGCAAAATGTAGGAGGATACACAGTTTTGTAAAATTTTGGAGGCATGCTTGAAACAGAATTTGAAGGTGACAATTCTCATCTATCTCAGGCACGGTTCTTATACCTGACACTATTGAAATATGGTGTTGGACAATTCTTTGTGGTGAGGGCTGTCCTGTGATTGCAGGTGTTCAGCCACATCCTTGGGCTCTACCTGCTATGTTCCACTTTCCCAGTTTTGACAACCACAGATGCCTCTAGACATTGTATTATTGTTGTCATTGTCATTATTGGGGACGAAGCAAGACTGTTACCCACAGAGAACCACTGATCTGTAGGTAAATGTACCCCCAAGTGCTTTTCTTGTCTTCTTGTTGCCACTCTCTTCAAAGTTCTGAGTCATCTAGAAAACATTCATGGTGACCCTAGAATCCCCTCGATCCTATTTCTATTCTTTTCCAAGCATAAGGGAGGTGGCCAAGGAATGACAACTTATACCAGAACAGGCTAACTCATTTATTTTTTTCTGTGTGTCCCAGGTAACACATGTGTGTTCATGACCCCTGATATAAATTGAATTCAATTCTGATAAAGAATGAAAAACTTGAGTCTGTGCTACTCAAGGCTGTTTCACACCTAAGTACTTTATGCCTGATATTATAGTAGACACACACACAGACACACACATACACACACACACACACACACACACACACACACACACACACACTAATCCGACTTGTCCAGGAGAACAGAGACTTAGATTTCTTGGAGATGAAGTCTTACTGATTCTTAACAAATGGGATACTTCCTGTTCTTGAGAAGTAATAGGAAAAGGGGAAAGGATTTCCTGAATCAACAGAAGCAAAGAAAAAAGCAGCTTATTAGGGAAATGGCCCACAGGTCCATGAGCTGAGTAGAAAAATAAACAAACAAACAAATAAATAAATAAAGAGTGGCGGCCATCTTGTTTTGCACATGCAGCACCTGAACCAGGTTGAGTTAAGAGCTTAGATCCTCATTAACACTGGGGGACGGACATCACAGTCTCACTGAATGTCCACAGAAGACAGATGCTATGTGACTTTTCAGCTGCTCTTCATCTGAGTTTAGGGCTACTTTTCTTACCGTCTATTGAACAATTGCAGCCCTACAAAGACAAGACGAACACAGGGCAGAAAGTAAGCTCTTGATCTGCGAAGTCTAGAGAAGCTAATTATTTAGATACCCATAGGATTATGTGAGGAGTCAAGAGACCAGATTTGATTTGAGTTTGTCCCCTCTGGTACTAAAAGGAAAAAAAAAAAAAAAAAAAAAAAACCTCTGTTGCTTGGGGAACCCAGGATAGTTCACTGCTTGGTTTCTTACTGTGCTCTGCTTTCTGAAGAGGATCCTTTCCCTAATTAAAATGATAATAAATCAAAAGCAGGATGGGGGGTGGGGGGGACGATGAGAACACTGTTGCCATCCTCCCTCCTTCCTGCTTTCTCACTCTTTTCTCTCCTCCAAATTGTCATAACCTCAAAGGAATAAAAAGCAAATTAGTCGTCAGCTGCACAATTGCTGTAAGACAAGCTTAACTCTTCTTGCTGAGGTCCCAGGACACTTTCCTTGCGGGGGAAGGACAAGAAGGCAGAAGGTATCCAGCCGATAGCGGACTTTAGAAATGAGAGCAGGGGATCGATCCCCTTCTGTCAAACTTTGGCGGACACCAGACAAGGCTTTCGAATGGCGAGAGACAGAGTGAACCGTGAGACAGGGCACTGAAGAAGACCGAGCGGAAGGAATAGAACAGCCTCCCTGCAGGTCATCCTGTTTCCTTACCTCCAGGTCCTCACACCTCTTGAAATGGTAACTACAAGACACAGTTAGTTCCTGGCCCCTTGGAGCTCTCAGTAAAGGCATTATCTTGCCTTACTCTGGCTTATAGCTGAAGATTGTCTGGGAAATACATGTTAAAAATACAATGGGGTCTCACTATCCATATTTCAAATTATTTTTTTTAAAGATTTTATTTATTTATTTGACAGAGAGATCACAAGTAGGCAGAGAGGCAGGCAGAGGGAGAGGGGAAAGCAGGCTCCCCGCTGAGCAGAGAGCCCAAGGTGAGGCTCGATCCCAGGACCCTGAGACCATGACCTGAGCTGAAGGCAGAGGCTTAACGCACTGAGCCACCCAGGCGCCCCAATATATCCAATTACTTTTAAAAATTTAAATCTTATGACAAGTGTTGATTAAGATATGGATCAATGGAAAGTTTCCCACATTGCTGGTAGGAGTGCCAGTAGGTCAACCATTTTGAAAAAGAGTTTGACATTATCCAGCAATATATAAATAAATACACCCAACAGTATATAAATATATATTATTGTCGTAGCCCGCCTTTACCTGTAGGGGATATATCCAAGACCCCTAATGGATGCCTGAAACCGTGGATAGGACTGAACCCCATGTATACTGTGTTCTCTCTTATGCAGACACACCGATGACAACGTTTCATTGATAAATTAGGCACAGTAAGAGATTAACCACAACCATAATAATATAGAACCATTGTAACAATATACCATAATAAAAGTTATGTGAATGTGGTCTCTTTCTCAAAATTTCTTACGATACTGCACTTACCCTTCTTGTGACGATGTGAAATGATAAACTGTCCACGTGCTGAGGTGAGGTGTGGTGAATGACACAGGCATGTGACCTAGTTTTCAGGCTGCTGCTAACCTTCAGATATCTCATCAGAAGGAAGATAACGGGCTTCCAGTCCACAGTTGACCTTGGATCACAGAAACCACAGAGAGCAAAAACATGGATGATGGGGGAACTCCTATACCACAAATTCAGTTTAATTCAAGAACTCAAGTTTAGCCTCATATGCAAAACCCAAATTAATATAATTCGCCACCTTCACTGAAAGGAAGACTGAAAGATCATAAGTCATCTTACTAAAAGAAAAAGCATTTGATAAAATTCTATATCCATTTAAGATAAATCTTGCAGCACGTGGAAATAAAATTTTCTTAATCTGCTAAGGAATGTGTACATACATATATCAAGTCTGATTTTTAAGGGTGATGTAGTAAAGCTCCCCCTGAAATCAGAAACAGGACAAGAATATCCACTGTCCCCCCCTTTTTTTTTTACATTTTTCTGGAGTTCTTGTCCCAGATCCCCCTTCAGGACTGCAGGACGTACCCCCAGCTCCTGGGAGTGCTGTTCACCAACAACCTTCTGCTGTCAGTTCCTGGTGGGGTTGTATTGCTTGAAGAGAGACACCGCCCTCAAAAAATCACACCTTTTTCCAGGGAGTTCTGCATGCAATGACTGATCCAGGCTGAGGTGTAAGAATTGTCTTCTTTGCCCCAAGTTTGGACACATCAAAAGGGTTATCACTGTTTTTAGAACTTTCCAGAAGTGTGGTGTGGCCTCTGCTGAGACTGCCTGACAGCTCAACTTCTCCATCTTGCTGCCTTTTCTTTCCAGAACCTCTTCCATGCCATTCTCCAGCTCAGAGTCTGTTTCTCTAGGAGCCCAGATACCACTGGGGCACAGCCCATGCAGGAAGGAGGGAAGGAGGGAAGGGAGGGAGGGAGGAGGGGAGATATGGTAGAAGGTTGGGAGCAGGAGGTTTCGGGTACTGCGAAGACTCTCTTTCTCGGTCTGGGTGTTGGTTACACAGATAATTACTTTATGCTAGTTTATGTTGCATATTCCATTTTTGTGCAGTTTTTGGCATAAATGCCATTTTTTACCATGAATGACCATTGACTTGGCTCATCTTTCCTTTTCACTTAATCCTGGAAACTTCCCATATCTGTTTGGCTCTGATTTGGGAGGCAGTTGTCTAGTGATGACCACACATTACAAAAACCACGCTCTTTATGATTATTATTAGTTGGGACACACACATGAAAAGCAAAAGAAGGGATTGTTTCAGGCTATTTCTGAATTTTACCCACTTAGAATCATGTGAGGTTTAACTGAATACTATAGTAGAAGAAGCATTTAATCTTTAGTGCCAGGAACCTGAATTCGAATCCTGATCGAATGTTCAATCCTTCTCCTTAAAATGAGCCTCGATTTGCTCATCTATTAAATGGACACGATTGTATCTTTTTTCCCTAAGATCTTATTTATTTATTTATTTATTTAGAGCACCGACCAGTGCATGCATGAGAGCAGGGGGAGAGGAAGAATTTCGAACAGACTCCCCAGTCAAATCAGAGCCCCAGACCAGAGCTCAGTCTCGTGACCCTGAAATCATGACTGAGCGGAAATCAAGAATCAGTTGCTCAGGCACCCCCACAATGATACCTTTATTAGAAGGTAATTGAAGTTAAAGGGGGGGGCGTGTGTGTGTGTGTGCATGTGTGTGTTCCCCTGAGTGTAGTTTCTGTGTGCAGGAAAAAGATCTTCAAATGACTGTACTGGTTTTACAATTAATATATAATCTGTTAGTTAACAAAATTATTTTTACATTTTAAATTCTTTAGGCTTTCAAATTCAAGTTTCTAATCATATTATCCTATTTATAAGTTTAGCAAATTTTACCATAAAGAAGACTTTGAAAATATTTAGTCCTATTTATAAATTTAATTGAATTTATTTTAAACATGCCACATATTTAAATTTAGTATATTCGATTTAATATATTCAATTTCCTTTTAGAAAATTGACTGAACAAATAAAATCTTCTTATGTATTTAAATAACTCATAAATCTAATACGTTGAAATTATAAATATGTTGAACTTTATGTCCTTGTGAATATTCCATCTCTGCATATAGACTTGGTGAGACTGTAACTTAAAATAACAAATTATGGGGGAGGAACACATAATTTCCCCTGGACCCTGAGGGTTCTTAGCTGTGACCCTTGTAATAAAAGTCGGATTAACAAGAGAACAACAAACAGAAGTTGATTAACATTTATACTTCAAGTATACATGGGAGATATTGGGGGGAAAAGAGCGACTCTCTGAGGTGAATTAGGAATTCAGGGGGCGTGTGGGTGGCTCAGTGGGTTAAAGCCTCTGCCTTTGGCTCAGGTTATAATCCCGGGGTCCTGGGATGGAGCCCCACTTTGGGCTCTCTGCTCAGCGGGGAGCCTGCTTTCCTTCCTCTCTCTCTGCCTACTTGTGATCTCTCTCTGTCAAATAAATGAATAAAATCTTAAAAAAAAAAAGAATTCAGGCTTCGATACCATCTTAACTTGGAAAGGGGAGGGGAGATGCAGGCCTGTTAGTGGGGAGTTAATGATTTCTAGGAAAGATGTATGGGCCCTGAGAGGCTAGGTAGGAATTCTGACATTTTGGGACGGAGTCTTTCTGGGTGTGGCATGGACTTCTAGTCTCCTCTCCCGTGGCAAGTTGATCAAACTCCAGCAGAAGCACAGGGAGGAACTCAGGATGGTTGAATTCCTTTTTGAGGGTCTTTAGGCAAGTAATGGGAGCTCAGAGAAAGCCTCTCCCTGCATTTGCTGTTTCAGGCACCTAGAGCTCAAAATCATCGGTAAGCGAAAATTTGGAAAACATTTGGAATGGAATGTTCTAAACTCTCAGGGTCATACGCTGGGGCAGCTCATTCTGCTACCCTTCCAAATCCAACTCGATGCTTCGATTTCACATTTTAAATTGAGGTCACCAGGTTGACCCATTGCTCTAAAACATCAAATTCTCTCAACATAAATACTTAAAACACCAAGTGTGTACAAATGCCTCAAAATAAAAATATTAGATGGGTTTGATACTCTTAAATATTCTGTATTTGATTCCATATCCTTCTGGGCTAGAAAGGTGCTCGTCTAATAAGGAAACTGCATTTACTTCCCTACATTTCCACATCGTGTAGCACTTTACCTTCTCAGCTTGCTAAAATGTCCTAAGAACCGGAGTCAGCAGCCAAGATATGCACGGGGATCCTTGTTGGTACCCCGAGGGAACACACTCAACCCTGTATCTAGTTCCTGGGTAGGTTCTTTACCTCCCAGGGAAGATTAGAAGAGCACGTTTCCCCAGGTAAGGACTCCATGTAGATAGCTAGTAAAACAGAGTGTTCCTAGGGGCAAACCAGAAGGGCATCCCAAAAATGAATTACTTAGTATCAAAAGATATTAAGAGAAGGGGCAGGATAGACAGGCAGAGAGACAGATTCCAAGAATGAATGGGTGCCTAGTGCAAGGACACAATGGACTGCTCCGTTTCTAGAGTTGGGCCAGGTTTCATATCCAGAATCCCCCGAAGCAAGGCGATGTCCTCATGAGGAAGGCGCTCCAGCACCGAGACAAGCCCATACAGTAGCGATGCCCTCCGCCTCATCCGAAGGGATCTATAGTCATTTACTTGAGTAGCAGTACACTGGGAAAAGTGGAAAGCCCAGATCTTTCGAGGCCATTTGGATGCAGGGTCCAAGCTGACCCTGATGCAAGCTCCATCAGACCTTCCTATTAGAGTAGGGGAGGGTGGGGCGTGGCTTGGAGTCTGCGGCATCACAGTCCACCTGGAGAACGCATAATCCGAACAGCACAAACATTAGGGAATTGACTATGAGCATAAAATAAGAAACAAAGACAAAATAAGAATTGTGTTGTAGGACCGCCTGGGTGGCTCAGCTGGTTGGGCATGCCTTCAGCTCAGTCTTGATCAGGGGATCCTGGGATGAGGCCCCGCCTCCAGCTCCCTGCTCCACCGGGAGTCAGCTTCTCCCTCTGCCCTTCCCCCCATGCTTGCGCTCGCGTGCTGTCTCTTCCTGAAATAAATTTTAAAAAATCTTCCCCCTCCAAAAATCTCGTGTTTTTAAAAAAATAAAATGAAAGGTGAAAACAGAAAGTCTAAATAATAATGATGTAGTGTGGGAAGGTTGTTTAGCAAAGTTTGATACAGACGCCTTGCATTTGGGAGAAGGATAAAGATAGTTATTTCAGACTGTTGCAAACAATTATATTTATGTGTACACATCAGATGTTTTTACATGATAAAAATATTTTGATTTTAGCTTAATTATATAATTTTAAGAGCTAAAACTTCTATAGTTTTAGCAACTGATGCTTTTATATAGTCCCAAACTCAAAATGACATTAAAAAACGCATTCTCTTCTTTCCTCTCATCTCTCTCGATCCCCAGACTGTTTTATAGGTGGGCATTTTAATTAGTTTCTGGTTTAGTTCATTTTGTTTTAATGTAGCCTGATCTTCGTTCTATTTTAGTAAGAGAGTTAATCTGGTTAGAGCTATTGCCATTACTGATCTATACTGGGTTGTTAAGTACTGTCTTATTTTGTCTTTTTTGCTTACTATCCTTTTTCTTGTTGTAAATATATCAAAATGTGAATATGTATTCTCACATTTGCCTCTTTATTTCTCAAAGATAGCATACTATGCAGATTGTTTTGCACTTGGCATCTTTTCATTTTATGTGTTAAAAAATTTCAAGAACAATCACCAAAGATTAGAGATGCAATCTGTAGCTAAAAAAGTGGGAAGGGGCTGAGTCTAAGAAAATTTTTGACGCGAAAATGAGAAAACAAAGTTAAGAAGACACAGGGGCAGTAAGGTTGTAAAAAACAAAAAGAAAAACTCATAAAATAAGAGTTAAAAAACAAACCCAACATAGAAGAGTAATTCTAATATATCTAAGTAACTTAAATATTATTTTTTTAAAGATTTTATTTGTCAGAGAGAGAGAGCGCGCGCACACAAGCAGGGGGAGCAGCAGGCAGAGGGAGAAGCAGGCTCCCCACTGAACAGGGAGCCCAGTGAGGGGCTCGATCATGACCTGTGCTGGAGGCAGACACTTAACTGAATGAGCCACCCAGGTACCCCAATTAAATTTTTTTTTAAAGAAAAAGATAATCAAGTTGAGTAAAAACAAAACAAAACATAAACATAGCTATAGCCTACTTACTAGGAATAGCTTTAAAACAAAACTATACAAAAAGGTCGAAGCTAAAGAAATGATAAAAGATATATCAGTCCAATACTGAAAAAAGAAAAATGGATCTAAAAATATAAATATTAGATGAAATAAAATATAAAGCAAAAAAAAAGTAATAGAAATGCAGAGGGATATTATATAATAATAACAACTAATTCAAACACACACACACACCCCTACACACACAAGCATTTGTGAATTTATGAAACTTAACAGAATATATAAAGTAATAACAGAATTGTGGTAAGAAATTGAAATTCCTCATCAGAGTAGGAAATTTTAAATCATTTACTGGAAAGTAATTTTAAAAGATAAAATAAGTAAAGCCAGAAACGATTTGAACCCTCTCTGTTTGTTAATAGAGAAGATGCTTTCTTTTCAAATACCCTGAGGTCATTGACAAATGATGACCAGATATAAGGTCAAAAAGGAAATTTGAACAAAATTCGAAGAAAGCATACAAAACACCCCACATTTCTGATACTACTGAGACCCACATAAAAAGATAAGCCATTTAAAAATTGGTACATCTGGAAACGAAAAAAGGCACCTCTGAATAACTTCATCTATTGAAGAGGAAACCATAATGGAAATTAGTAATATTTACAATTAACAGCAGATTGGTAAAGGACAATTTTTAAAGGTAAAATCATGACTCATACAAATATAAAATGGATCCTGGTTAAAGGTTTTACTTAACTCATTAATTGATGAGGAATCTAGGAAGATGTTCAAAGGAGGATTCAAAGACACATATACTGATAATTAGCATCTCTGAGATGAATTTATAAATGGACACAAAACAAACTATAATCAATTGCATTCCAGTGGACAAAGCTCATTTGCATATCTATGGAGGCAAATCATTAACAATTGCACTATTACCAGCTTTCAACTACAAATAGCTTAAAAACAAAGAAAGGTAGGGATACCCCAGAAGGGTACCCTAGAAGGGATACTTCTTGTTCTCTGTTTAATCCTTTGTTTGGTTTTGATCAATTCAAAGCCTCTTTCAAGTTTTTTTGGCCAAAGAAAAACGCACCTCAAATCAAAACTTAAAAAGGTGTATCTGAAACAAAATAAATAGATAAAATTATAGGCTCTGGTATATTTTCAAAATATAAGGAAGAACAAAAAAGAGTTAATCATGTTTCAACTTATATATGAATATATATATATGTATATATATGAAATGGGTGAGCAAGATTGTAAAGGGGTAGCACAAGGGAGATGTTTGTGGTGATAAAATAGTTCTGCATCTTTTTTTTTTTTTTAAGTAGGCTCCCTGCCCAAAATGGAGCCTAAAACAGGGTTTGAACTCACAACTCTGAAATCATGACCTGAGCTGAGATAAAGAGTCAGATGCTTAACCTACTGAGTCACCCAGGTGCCCCAGAATAGTTCTGTATTTTGATTATGGTGCTGGTGACAGGAATCCACATATGTGATAAAGTGAGAGAGAACTATCCAAACAATATTAAATTCCAGATTTTGATATTACATAGTTACAGGGAATGTAGCCATGGTGGTAAACTGGGCAAAGGGTATATGTGATCTCTCTGTATTATTTTTGCAACATTCTTTGAATCTATGACTGTTACAAAATAAAACTTAACACACACATATAATAAATTAAGACACTTACTATGACCAATAATGAGGAGACCTGTGTATGCCTTCTGATACAAGGTAAGAGATTTAAGACATAACCTCTGCAGTAATCTTGTCAAAAATATTTAACCTGAATCTGATGATGAGGCAACAATGAGACAAATCCTCAACATGGACATTCTATGAAAGCTGGCTTATCCTCTTCCTAAAATTTAATGTCATGAAAGACAACAACAAAGACATAGGGACTCTTCTAAATCAATAGAGACTAAAGAAACATGATCAGCAACCCAATGCATAAACTTGGATCAGACCCTAAAGCAAACAAACAAACAAAACTGAAACAAACAAACAAAAAACTTATGAAAGATATTTTGAGAGAATTGGGAAAATTTAATATAGAATGTCTATTAGGCGGGATTATTAATTTAAAGGTTAACTTTCTTAAATGTGAAAAGGGTATTTTGGTTATGTAAGAGAATGATCTTAGCCTTGGATCCTTGCATGCTGAAACACTTAGAATAAACTATTACGAAACCTGCAAATCTATTTTCAAATGGGTATTTATACTTGTGTATATATCTATATATTTATGTGTTTATATCTCTATGTGTGTGTGGGTCTATAAGTTTTCTAGGATTTTCATAACAAAATACTACAAACTGCGTGGCTTCAACAACAGAAATTTATTTTCTCATAGTCTGGAGGCTAGAAATCCAAGATCAAGGTGATCCGTGTCAGTTCTGGAAAGTTCTGGAGGAAAAATTTCTCCTCTGCCCTTCTTGCTTCTTTGGCTGGTTTAATAATCAGATTAACATTAGAGAAGTTAACAAGAGAAAACAAACTTAATTTCATACATATAGGAACCCCATATACGTGACAGGTTAAAGACAGAAAGATAAAATGAGGTGTGGATGCCATCCTGAGCTCAGGAATGGGGTAGGAGCCTTGGGCTTCAAAGGGGAGGAGGGAAATTCACACGACCCCAGGAAGAGCAGATATTTGGTAATTAAATGTCTGGCCTGCCAAATAAAATTAATCTCTGGTAAAAATCTTATTCTGGGAAAGACCCCCAATGTAAATTCTTCTAGGTACTTAAGGGAGGGAAAACATTTCTCTTGAGCCTGTGGGGTCTTGATCGCCTTTAGCTGAAAATAGTCCACATGTTAAAGCGGCACATTTTGGGGACATTTATTTGGAACCTCTTCCGTTTCTTCTGAGGCCTCTCTTCCTGCCTTGGAGATGGCTATCTTCTCCCTGGGTCTTCAGGTCATTTCTCCTCCATGCCTGTCTTTGTTGAGCATCCTCTTATGAAGACAACAGGATTACTGGATTGCAACCCACGCTACTGGCCTCATTTTAACTTGAAGACTTCTTTAAAGATCCTATGCTTAAATAACACAACCATATTTTGAGGTGTCTGGGGTTAGGACATATGAATCTGGGACACAATTCAGTCCAGAACAATGTATGTCAGAGCTCAATAAAATAAAATCCCAAATGCTAACAACTGGTGATTCTAAAGGAAGCTTCTACAGATGCTTCCCATACTACCCTTCAGCATGTCTCCAGGTTTGCAATTTTTCAAAATAAAGAATAAAATAAAACTAATAAAAGAAGAAGTATTTTAAAAAGAACCAAGTTTGTCACAGGTCCTTTTACTCAAACATACTCTTTGTCCCTCCCCTGAGGGAGAATGATCCTTTCTTGCCCATGGGTGACAAGGTTGGTCACGTGTATCCCGCTCCTATGGGGAGCTCTGGACCAGTCCTGTTGACAGAAAAGGCGAGAAGTAAAGAAAGCCCCGTATGATATCGTCCCCCTAAGAAGGGAGGTAAACCACGGGAAGTTCAAAACTGTCAAAAAAAGATGAGTTTATTAGGGAAGAGCAGGGGACTTACAATTCAAGACACACGAACTGTAGCAAGCTACAGGCACATCCAAGGAGGGGTTGCAGTGGGCTGTACGTGTGAGTAGGGAATAGAAAGAGAAAAAGAATTTAGTTGGAGTCTGATAAAATCAAAAACCAATGGAGACTGGCTTCAGAAATTCCTTGAGCAGACAAAACCAGTCCAGTCATACAGGCAAAGCTCAGTCCAGCTGGTTTCATGAGATCAAACTGACCTAAGTCATTTCTTGTTCCTGCCTCCGGAAACCATCTCCCGATCATTTCAGGAAATTTCCAACACTGTCAGTTTTCTATAAAATTGGGCCTTTGTGGAAAATCAGTCTCTCAGTCCTCAAGTTTTGTTTTGCTGACAGCCCATGTGTGAGACTTTCTATTTTCTCCCCTCCGGCTCCATTTCGGATTGAAATTCTTCCACAATACCGTAAATACTATAGGACACCATTTATCTGAAGGCCTGTTGTCTGCGGATACATCTGTAGTATGACAACAAGCACACCGGTTTTAGAACAGTGGCGGACTCTGAGAAAGAGGAAGACGGACGGCAAGCACAATGCACGGTGGAGGGTTTTTTTTTTTCCACTTCTTTTAAAAAATAACTTTCTGACATAGAGATGGAAAAATGCTAAGATTTGTTAAAGCAACATAAATAAACCCAGATTTCCTCATGGGTCATGTGAAATGGCCACTTCCGTCTGTCAGTAAGAACTGAGTAGCAACAATTTCATTTAGTGTATTAATAGTCCAGATGTTTTCCTGCAATGCTGAAATATTCGTAATGAAAAACAAAAGCAAAGCAATGACATCGAATGAATTCAAGCAAACAAACAAATACAATTTCCGTACCGTGGGAGTCTCCCTGTCCTTTCTGAAAGGGCATTTTATCCCCGCAGAGCGTGGGTACCGTGGAAGGTGGGACGTTTGGGAGATGCCTGCCCCCCGACCTCCTGAGCAGGAGGATGAAGAGAGTCCGAGATCCTGAACGAAACAGAGTAGGCTGTTTCTGACTTTATTCTGCATTTGGGGATCTTCCCTGAACAAGGAATGGTGATCTGGGGGGAGAGAAAGGTCAAGGAACCAAAAAGCACCTGTTGGGGTTCTGGCTTGAAGAGCTAGCGTTCAGAGTCTGCTGGTGGGTTCCAAGCGAAGAGACGGTGCTGACTCGTGTGATAAGGTGATACTCAAGGTACCGTCCAGGATAGAAGTGCAGTTGTCCTCCTTATTCGCAGATTCTGCATGTGCAAATTCAGAATTTACAAAACCTTATTTGTAATCCCCAGATCAATACTTGCCACACTACTTGGTCATCTGGGGACATATACAGAGAGGTGAAAAATATATATTGTGCAACTCGCACGTTCCCAGCTGAGGCTGAACAAGGTGACGTTCTGGCCTCTAGTTACAGCTCTCATACTCTGCAAGTGTCTTTTTTGGAGCCTATGTAATGCCATATTTTTCAGGTCTGCGATTTAAAAAAAATTATTATTATTTTTAAATTTTTTTTGTTGTAATTTGGTTATTGGAAATGGCCTCAAGCATAATGCCGAAGCACTATCAAGTATCTGTAAGTGCAAGGAGGCTGCAATATGCCTTATGGAGCAAATATATGTGTTCCAGAAGCTTCTTTCAGGCATGAGTTAAAGTGCGGTCGGTTGTGAATTCAACGTCAACAATGGGAATTTTTAAACAGAAACACAAATAAAGCAAGGGTATATATTGATCGGTTCTGGGGCATGTGGCTGGCTCTGTCAGTAGACCATGTGACTCCTGATCTCGAGGTCTTGAGTTCAAGCCCCGCGTTGGGTGTGGAGCCGACTTAAAATTAAAAAATAAAATATATTGATTGGTTCGTGAAAATGTTTTGGCCAGAAATTTACAGGAACCTAACTCTGTATTTCCCCTGGGGACAGTAGTTCAGTATTTGGACATTCAGGGTCCAAAGCGACTTTATGGGAGATAACTACCGTGAATAATGAGAATCAACTATCATCGGAAAGAACTGCTTTGAGCAACAGACCAGGTCCAACCCCTAAGTTTCAAATGCCAAGAAGTCCTAATTTGGAAGTGATGGTGCACGGTGCCCAGAGACTTCTCTTCTTGTGCAGGACTTGCAATAGATAGGATGCAGTTAGGGTAGTACTTGGTTTCCTATGCACGGGATCTAATTCGGTGTAGCAGGAAAGGAGAAGGACTGTGTAGAGATGGGCTTTCCTGGATAACATGCTATTCTGGGCCAATACTTTAAGAATGCAAATAGTCCCAGAATAAACCTGGCTGTAAGAAACACCCCATATGACCTTTTAAAAAATGTATACTTTAGGGGCGCCTGGGTGGCTCAGTGGTTTAGGCCTCATGCTCAGGTCATGGTCTCAGGGTCCTGGGATTGAGCCCCGCATCGGGCTCTCTGCTCTGCGGGGAGCTTGCTTCATCCTCTCTCTCTGCCTGCCTCTCTGCCTAGTTGTGACCTCTCTCTCTGTCAAATAAATAAATAAAATATTAAAAATAAATAAATAAATAATTTAAAAATGTATACTTTAGGGGCACCTGGGTGGCTCAGTCGATTAAGAGTCTGCCTCAGCTCGGGTCATGATCTCAGGTCCTGGGATCGAGCCCTGCATCAGGCTCCCTGCTCAGCAGGGAGTTTGCTTCTCCCTCTCTCCCTCCGTGCCTCCCCCCACTCATGCTCTCTCATTCTCTCAAATAGATAAATAAATTTTTAAACATGTATAATTTACAGAGGAAAGAAAAAGCAATAGTGGAACAACATTAAAAAAAAATATTCTGGGGTGCCTGGGTGGCTCAGATGGTTAAGCGTCTGCCCTCGGCTCAGGTCATGATCTCAGAGTCCTGGGATCGAGCCCGGCATTGGGCTCTCTGCTCATCAGAGAGCCTGCTTCCCCCTCTCTCTCTGCCTGACTCTCTGCCTCTTTGTGATCTCTCTCTGTGTCAAATAAATAAATAAAAACTTAAAAAATATATTCAGACACACGATAGGGTGTCCATATAAAGGAGGCATGTGTCATTCACAGGGACTTGAGATCAGTGATGAGTCCAAACTGGAAAGCAGTGAAAGGAATGTGCTCTCAATTTAAAAAAAATTGTTTAGTTTAGCAATTCCATATAAGAACACGGGTGCTGGCTCATTGCGGGTGTTCAGTAATGCCAGCTATGTGAGAGTGCTATTGTCTCTCCTACTTTCCTTTTACTACCTTGATCTCATTTTAATAAAACACTTCTGTGGCCGGGAGGCAGGATGGCGTACTGGTTAGGATTTAGGTCCTGGAAGCAGAGACATCTTTGCTTCCAACTTGAAGCCAATTGCACTGTTGACCAACGTGCCTCAACTTCCACGTTTGTAAATTGGGTATAAAATATGTTTTATAAAATATAATTTATATTTATATGTTTTATATATAAAATATGTTTTATAAAATTAAAAATAATGTTTAATGCATAAGATTGTTTGCAGATTAAATGACACAGTATATCACAAACACTTAATAGGATTCCTAGAGTACACAATTGTTCAACCAAAGCTAGCTAATGTTATCATAGGTCTTTCCAACTCTCATCGGCTTTCTCATTCAAGAATATGACATCTGGCCTGTGTACAGAAGCTCTTTACATTTAAAGAACTTTATAGACAATAACTCTGCTTTAAAAAATAACTATGGGGGCACCTGAGTGGCTCAGTCAGTTAAGCGTCTGTCGTCAGCTCAGGTCATGATCCCAGGGTCCTGGGATCAAACCCTACATCGGGCTCCTTGCTTGATGGGGAGCCTGCTTCTTCCTGCTTATGTTCCCTCTCTTGCTGTCTCTCTCTCTCTGTCAAATAAATAAATAAAATCTTTAAAAAAATAAAAAATATAAAATAACTGCACTCGTTTGCCTTGATACATTCAAATAGGCTAACTAGAACAGTCAGCAGGCTCAAGGTTGGTCAAAAAGCTTTTTTTTTTTTTTCTTGGGGCGCCTGGGTGGCTCAGTGGATTAAGCGGCTGCCTTCGGCTCAGGTCATGATCTCAGGGTCCTGGGATCGAGCCCCGCATCGGGCTCTCTGCTCCGCAGGGAGCCTGCTTCCTCCTCTCTCTCTGCCTGCCTCTCTGCCTACTTGTGATCTCTCTCTGTCAAATAAATAAATAAATAAACTTTAAAAAAAAAAGCTTTTTTTTTAAAGCTATTTGAAGGAATAGAATAAATGACTTCCATTTTATTTCTTTTCTTATTCCCCCCCCTTTTTTTTCAAAGAACGTGTACTTAAATGTCACCTCTATTAGCTGTATGTTGGTAATCCAACAGCCCTTATAGCCAGATCCTTCTCCTGAACTGCTGATTTGTAATTTGTTCTCTGTGTATTTTTGATTCCCTCATTTCAAGCACACATCAAATTCTTGCTGTTTTCTTACCTAGGGAATTTTACAGAGCTGAAAGCAAAAACCCACCACTCTTCCCACCTTCTGTGAAAGCCTAAACCCAAGGAGGAGATTGTGTTGCATGTCCTGGGAGGGGATGGGAGAGAAGGACAGCACTTTAGGGAGAATACGGGTGAGGTGGAGAAGGGAAGATGTTCTTCTGGATGTAGGAAAGGAGACTGTGTTTTCTACAAACCTGTCCCTCCCTGTATCAGTCCCTGGGAGGTGTGGTACAGAGACCAAGGAGGAAACCCCAAGCCTAGGGCTCTCAAACTCAGCAAAATTCCTTTGCTACAAGTAGCAAAGAAGCATCTGAGTCACAGGACCATAAGGGACTTTGGGAACCAAGGCAGCGGGACCACCGGTGTGGCCAATGATGAATGGAGAGCCAGCTTCCACCCTTTGTCACTGTAAGACCTCCAGACCTGGTATGGGAGAGGCCCAGGGACAACTGGAAATGAATCCCTGCCTTCATCTCAGCAAGACGGGGAGCTAGAGGGGTCCCTGGGTGGCTCATTCAGTTAAGCATCTGCTTTTGGCTCAGGTCACTATCCTGGAGTTCTGGGATGGAGCCTGGCATTGAGCCCCGCATCTGGCTCCCTGCTCAGCAGGGAGTCTCCTTTTGTTTCTCCCCTGGCTTGTGCTGCTCTTTCTCACTCAAATAAATAAATAAATAAACATTTAAAAACAAACAGGGAGCTAGAAACTAAGTCCTAGTAATCTGAAAGAAAGTAAAGAACAGATTTCTGGCACATGGAGTTTGTGGCCCGAGATTTACAAGGACCTCACACCCAACGGAGAGACAGGGAGGCCTCCTACACGGGGTTGGGAAGGAAATAGAAATGATCGCCTGTGAGCATGTGGTTGTATTTATCTGAAAATATAATGATTTTGGCCTAAGTGTTAACAGATAGTTCAAGGATAGGTAGAAATTACGGCAAAATTAAGAAAAGCAAAGTCGAAGCAATGTATCAGATAATACTCTCTAGGCTGGAACCAGAATTTGGTTAAGTTAGAGGAGAATCTACCTCCGTGAAAAATGTGTGAGAAAACATTTCCAATAAACTGGCTCCAGGCCAGGTTAACACGTAAAGGAAAACTCTGCAGGAAATTTTAATTTGCAGATTATTTTCTGCCCTTCTACATTGCGTCCGACACTGAAGATTTTAGTAAAAAGAAATGAGATCACCGGGATGATGATTGTATCAGACTAATTTTGGCTCGCTGTAATAACAACAAATTTTAGAACAATATAGTAATAGGTTTTAATCTCTAGTGTTATCTTAAAGGTAAAATTGTACCCTGCAGGCAAATCCCCTTGTTTTGGCGTATCTAGTAGTCTCAATTCTGTCATGATGCCATTGGGTCGTCTAAGGAAAATTAAGTTAAATAAGCAAGCACACACGTGCACACAAACTTCTCGGCTCCCAAAGACAAGCAAATTAAATTTACATTTACTTTCTCTGTACAAAGTGAAGCATTATTCTCAGCATGTATTATTAAACAGGGGTTGAGAACTTAAATGACTGCGTATGCGGCGGGAGCATTGAGTCGATTCGTCATGCATTAAAGACAACCTGTCCCGCCCATCTCAGGGGACAAGATTGATTACCTCTAGCAGATGGTGTTTTTCTGATGGGATGATGGCCCGATTGGGACAGGCCTCCCAATTTCTAAAGGTGAGCTAGTCCTTCAGATTTTCAATGTAAAAATTCTCAATTTCTAAATGTTAGCAACTAATTCAAAGATGTTAAAATGTTCTCTGTTGGCCAAACCAAACATACTGTCCATGGGCTGTCAGCTGTGGCCTCTGCTATGAATCATATCATATTAGCGTTACTGACCATTCAAAAGGTTTAGATAGCAATGTGCTTCAAGTGTGTGTGTGTGTGTGTAAGGGGGAAGGCTATACCGTGTTGAAGGGTGAAGAAATGGAGGGAAGAAGAGAATCAGAAACAGTGGTTTTGCTCTTATACCTTAATACTTTCTGAATTTACGTTCGCCCCTGCTCTGTTTCTGCTTAGCCCTTAATCAAAGCCCACTTGAGAAGCCCAGCACAGAGACGTTATTTGCAATACAGGCTTGGGTGTGACCTCATGCCTGGTCCCTGTGGAGTGTGGATTGGTGACATGTCAGGTATGATACCAATCTCCAAAGCTCTTGATAAAGGAGCATGGTCTCCCAGAAAACCAGTTCCAGAAATTCTAGGTCACTGGTACCACTCTACTCTTAGACAATACAATGTTAGTCTATCTCTTAGGAATTTTTCTGTGTTGGGAGTTAGAACCTTTACATGAGGTCCTTGTATGGGCAGGTGACTTTTGCTGTTATCACTAGAGCACTGAGAAGTACAGCAGGATTATTTGGAGGTGCAAAGGACCTTTAAAGGAGTCTGGGTGGGTGTGGGAGACTCAAGGAGGCATGCTGACTCTTACAGGAGTAGGATTTTGTGCCTGAGAATAGAGCAAGTATGATGGAACATTCCAGAAGGAGAGGGAAAGGACGGTGTGAAGCAAGCTTCTGTCCCTGTTCTAAGAGAAAGACAGTGGTCAAGAAGCCAAGAGGAGAGGTCCTATCCCCAGGGCAAAGGAACAAGCTGAAGGCAAGGATGTTTTCCCATTAAGACAGCGTAGGTAACAATAAAAATAAAGTCCCCCCCAACCCCTGTACTATATCCCAGGGGCAGATGCTTAACAGGTTTAGGGTTCTTTTTTCCCCTTTTTGGGAGAATAATTTTTAAATAACCATTCTATACAGTAATTATATTTTACTTTGGTATTTATTTACTAAAGACTCTTTTTTCACTTAAAAAATATTTTAAGTAATCTCTACACCTAATGTGGGGCTTGAACTCACAATGTGGAGATCAAGTCACATATTCCTCTGACCGAGCCAGCCAGGCGCCCCTTACTTTGTTTTATAATTACAAACTCAAGATCAGACTAGGTTTTCACCAGGGCCCTAACAATTCTGTTGGCCCAACTCCTTATGGTTACTTTCATTCTCTCCCTGATAACTTTCATTTCCTTCCCTGAAACTTCAAGAACTTCCTGTGGGGCAAAGAGAGTGAGAGCAAGTGGGATGGGGGAAGGTCCTTGTCATTCCCAGACCTTTGTGTTCAGGGAGCATAGGTCTCTATCTTTCCCATCAGCCTTAGGGGACAGGAATTCACCAAGAACAGTTGGAGGCTGCAGACAGCCACAAGAAAGTGAAGTTGATTCCTGCCTCTGCGCAGTTAGCAACCTAGTCTGGGGCTAAAAAGCATAAGACACATAATGTAACTAACACGTGACCCGGAAAAAAATAGCTACGGTTTATCCAGCAAGTAGAGGACATAAATTCGGGTTTATTCCTGTTTCAGCACACTTTAGTTATTTTTTTAAAAGTTTTTATTTTAATACCAGGTAGTTGACATACAGTGTTATATGAGTTTTAGGAGCCCCATATAGTGAGCCAACAATTCAGGGTATACAAATTTTGCGCAAACACACACGCTTACAATTTAATTCTCCTAAAAGGCTGGGACACGACAAGGCTAAATCTTTTTTCTTCCCTTCTCTTTTAACCTATAAAAAACCTCTAAGTTTTGAAGAAATAAAGTGACTCCCCAAGGTCACCCTTAGGGAGAAAGCAGTGGGGGTCAGGTTTTGAACCCAGGCAGAGATGGGTCTTGGACTTCGCTTCAGTTAAGATCACACTGAGTTTTAAAGACTGGTGGCTCAGTGGGTTAAAGCCTCTGCCTTTGGCTCAGGTCATGATCTCAGGGTTTTGGGATCAAGTCCTGCATCCAGCTCTCTGCTCAGCAGGGAACCTGCTTCCCTTCTTTTCTCTCTGCCTGCCCCTCTGCCTACTTGTGACCTCTGTCAAATAAATAAATAAAATCTTTAAAAATAAATAAATAAACATTTTTTAAAAAAAGACTGAACGATATATATTTAACTTTAAGGCCACCATGGACAAGTCATTTTCTTAATGAGACCCTCGTTTGCCTGATCTGCAGAGCGGCTCCCTCTTCAGTGGGTTGGTCTGAGTGACTGAGAAGGTGCAGAACAAGCATTTAAGCGTTATCTGTAACCTATAGTAAAGGCTCCTCACAGTCAGGTCACTAAGTGAATTAAAAATAAACTGCCTTGGGGAGATGGAGAGGAGAAGTGAGTTGGGGGAAATTGGAGGGGGAGAGGAACCATGAAAATGGACTCAGAAACAAACTGAGAGTTTTGGAGGGGAGGGTGTGGGAGGTTGGAGGAGTCTGGTGGTGGGTATTACGGAGGTCGCGGACTGCATGGAACACTGGGTGTGATGCATAAACAATGCATTCTGGAATACTGAAAAGAAATAAAAATAAATATAAAAAAAATAAACTGACATGACAGGTAATCTTCAGAGCAGACTCGGGTCCCTCAACCTCCAGGATCCGCGTTGCCTATACACTTCCCTGCTTTTATTCTAACAAACACACCCTTGATATCCAAAGGGGGATACAGAAATTGCGTCCTCCCCACTGCTGCCCAACAGACTGACCTGACCACACACTTTCCCCCGGGGTTCATTCTTCCGCCTGCCCCAGGTCTGACTCAGCACTTGACGGGCACACGGGGTTTGAAATTAGAAAAAGAAACAAAACCTCCCAGGGGGCGGCCTTTTCCCTCGGGACATACGCCAAGTCTCCTCCCTGGTGGGGTGGGGGGGAACCTCGGTGTCCCCCACGACGGTGCGCATTCCCCCTTCCTCCGCGACCGCCCCCAATTCGGGCACCACAACGAGCCAAGGCTTGTAAGCGGGAGTGAGGGGGGAGGTTTGTTAAAAATGTCACGCTGGCAGACATCAGAGCCACTGGGCTGTGCCTCCCCCGCCGGACCCTCCAGGCCCGTCTCCTCTCCCCACCACCACCCCAGCGCTGGGATCTGGAGCGGGAAAAGGCGGGCGGAGCGCCGCGGCAGGACGCCCCGGCCCCCAGCGCATTGTGCTCCGGAGCAGCCACCCGCAAGCTGCCCCGCCCCCCGCCCCGCCCCCTCGCACGCCCCGCCCCGCGCCTCCCACGCCCCGCCCCGCGCCTCCCACGCCCGGGCACCGCCCCCCCGCCCGCCGGGCGCCCGCGCTGCAGGAAGGAGCTGCCAGCCCTAGCCGCGCCGGCCTCAGCGCGCAGATCCGCACCATGCCCCGCATAGATGCCGACCTCAAGCTGGACTTCAAGGATGTCCTGCTGCGACCCAAGCGGAGCAGCCTCAGGAGCCGAGCCGAGGTGGGGTCCTCCGAAAGCCGCAGTGGGGTGGGATTTGTTTTCCGGGTGGCTCGCGAGAGGCCGGTGGAAGGAGGCGGGATGTGCTAACCTTGCCGGCTTTTCCGTGTGTCTGTTGTCGGATGGGATGCTGACCCTCCCCTCCTCCCCCCCAGGGCCCTCCCCACCTGCTGAGAAAGGGGGAAGCCAGCTCGTTCTGCCGGGACTTGAGGGCCCCTGCTCCTGCTCCGGTGTAAAATTATAAATACGTCGGGTCGGGTGGGCAGGAGGGGAAGTCCACAGTAGACCAAACCACAGAGGAAGAAAGATCAAAGTGGCCCACTGTTTTGGGGGTGGTGGTGGTTGGGGGTTGCACAGAGGAAGGAATTGACCCAGTGGAGCCCAGATGTAGAGGGAGAAGACAAACAACTGGACGGCTTTGTGATTTTGGCACTGTCTCTCGGTGCGGAGAACTGCCCCTCGCTGCTCGCTACCAGCTCCAGAGAGGGGATTTTTTTTTTTTTAAATGTCCGAATAAACAGGCTCCGGGGCGGCAAAAGTTCAGGGTTTACTTCTCACGTTTCAGTGACCTTGCCGGGAGTGAGGCTGGGGACTCTTCCTGGTCGCACCCCGCTTACTGGACAGCTGCAGTCCTGCCGGGTTCTAGGGAAGCAGAAAGCTCTGGGGTATGGGGGTGGGAGGCAAACAGGGACACCCTGGGCAGTTTGGCTGGTTCTGTGTCACTGAGATCAAAGCCTGAGGAACAGGTGGATCCTGGGCTCCCAGTAGCCCCGGGGGAGAGGGCGAGTGGTAGCACTGCTGGGGATGAGGAAGGTGAAAGTCTGAAGGATAAACTAGTTGCTCAGAAAAGCAGAGTCCCGCCGGGCAAGCGGGTGTGCTGGTGACCATGGCTTTGCCTGGTCTTCTCAGAGCTGGAGAAGGAGGTGAGGAAATGACTCCATCTGGAGGCTGGGCCGCGGGAGTAAACAGGAGGAAGCAGAGCCAGTACCGTCTTCCAAACGCTCCGCTCCACAAGATCATAAATAAATCCCCTGCAAGGAACTCGGCTGCCCGCCTGTGCCCAGGCCTGACTGCAGTGCCTGGCGTGGCCAGCCGAGGGCTGGTTTGGATTGAGGAAGCGTCTTCTTCTAGCGGGTGACCAGGACAAGTCACCATCTCAAGCAGGAGGAGTGGCGGCTGGACCCAGAGAGGGTGGGGCAGGACAGGTCCGCAAGAGGTCAGGAATGGTTAACCCTCATCCTGTCCTTCATCACGTCCTTAAAGGCCCTAGGACCCTTGAAAAAAAACAATAAATAGTTTGGGCGGCAGGTAGGCTGTACCTAAGGCCAGAACAAGACAAGACGTGGGGATTCTGGGCAGACAAATAATAATGTGGTGGAGGCCTCAATATTCGTTCAGTATTTGTTCAAAATTCACTTAGGAGAGAGAAACTTAATTTTAAGAAAAAGGATGTGCTTCAAACAATAATAAATCATATGTATTTTCTGAGCCGGGAAGCATCTCGAGAAGGTAAAACATTTAGAATTTATGTAATAGAGTGAATTGTTCTTTTCCAGAGGTTACTATGATGTCATGCATCATTTGCTTTCATACTTTGGGCTGATTGAAACTATTCATGCCCCAACTTCCAGTAGCACCCTCCGTCTCCATGTACACATTATAGTGAGAACTCTGTGCCCTTGAGAAATGTTTTCATATTTCCATTTTTATGGGCGCTTGCCAGCTCTGTGTCTGGAAAACAGGGTTAACTGGAATCACCTTTCCAGTTGGTTCCTCTAACCGTGTAGGTGCCTGGCTGGTTGCTTCCCATAGTCTGCCTGCTTCGGTGACGTTGGAGGGATCTAGCTAGCCCTGGATCTCAGTAGGCTTCTAATCAGTGTTTGTTCTGTTTGTTGTGGATGCCTGAAATTTCTCAGAGGGCGATGATCGAAACTTTTCATTGTGCAATCAGATAAAAGTCTAGAACGATGGTCCCCCGACAGAGGTAATACCTGCATGCAAAAATGGTAAGACAGCCTTTGAGCTGAACCAGAGAGCTGAGCAGCGTGGAGCTGGGAGAGAGAAAACATAGCCCGCCAGAGCAGACCTGGCTGAGAAGGGAGTTTTGAGTCTTTTTTTTTTTTTTTTTTAAGATTTTATTTATTTATTTGACAGAGAGAAATCACAAGAGAGGCAGGCAGAGAGAGAGGAAGGGAAGCAGGCTCTCCGCTGAGCAGAGAGCCTGATGTGGGACTCGATCCCAGGACCCCGAGATCATGACCTGAGCTGATGGGAGTGGCTTAACCCACTGAGCCACCAAGGCGCCCGGGAGCTTTGAGTCTTGACAAGATTTATCACTGCAGCAGTTTTGCTGAGAGCTAGGTCTGCTCATGGATCATGAGGCAGTGAGCAGGAAATGGAGAGAAAGGCAGAGTGGTTTCCCACTTAGACATTCGAGGACTCCTGGAGGGACTTTTCTGCAGGCGTCATACAAAATGAATTTGAGGTCAGCACCTGGATACCAGTGGAGCTGGCTCAGGTGGCCTTACTGTGATCGAGCCGGGTAGGAGGTCCTCTCTCAACTGTCCATACAAGCCCCTGGCACGTAGGAATAAAGTCCCGCAGGGCTGCACGGGGGCATTTGGGTCAGCCTTTCAAAAGAAGTCTCATGTTTGTTGATGAAGCAAGAATTTTGTCTTTATCTGACACACTGGGGAGATTGAGTCATTCCTTAACTCCCTGCTCTGTTCTCCAAAACCCATTCCTGGCTCTGGTGTCCCACTGGAGCCCTTAACCTAAGGTAAGATTTAAAACAAGAAAAAAAACTTAACACAGCCATTACTTTGGGAAGTCCGACAATGAAGAAATTTGCAGCAGAAAATTGGCCACTTGTCCTAGACAGAGAAGACTCGACACAACGTTAAAACTCACTAGTGATTTTATGTTATTTTTTTAATACCAGGGAGAGGTGGATCCAGGGAATTGGGATCAAGGCTGGGGGTCCACAGCAGGCTGGCCCGCAGGGGATCAGAGCATGGCAGGAGAGAATGTAGGGCTGGGAGCATGCCAACCTGGGTTTTAGTCCAACCTCTGTGCTATTTTGGTATCTTGGCTCTGTGTTAGTTTCAGGGGGCCCTGTGTAACAAAGAAGTTGGGCTTATGCAGTAGAAATTTATTGTCTCAAAGTGCAGGAGGCTAGAAGCCCCAGATCAGAGTATCCACAGGCTGGGTCTTTCTGAGCCCTGCAGGAGAGAATCTGTTACATTTCTCTGTCCTCCCTTCTGGTTGTTTACCCGCAGTCTGGAGTGTTCTTGCCTATAGAGGCATGGTTGCTATCTTCGCCTTCATCTTTACACCTTGTTCTCCCTTTCCTCTGTGTCTGTGTCCACATTTTCCCACCTTGTGAACACCAGTCATACGGGGATGGACCCTACCCTCCTGACCTCCTTGTCTTACCTTGATCGTCAGCAAAGACCCTATTACAATTCACAGGTACCCCTGGTTTGGCATTTCGGCATCTTTTTGGAAGACACATTGCAAACCATAACCGCTTGTATAAATTTTACTCTGTAAAATTAGAGGAGTCTTAGCGAATCACTTAGGGAGACTCTCACTCCAGAATATATATATTGTCTCCAACACAAAGTCTCTCCCTAGGTTTGGAGCAGCATGAGCTTGTGTATTTTGGAAAGCATCCTACAATGATTCTGATGTGCGCACAGATGCATTGGGCTAGCCGCTGGAGTCTTTCCCACCTGTGGAACCCTGGGGCTCTCTGGTCATGCACAGCTGCACGAACTTCTCCAGCTCCTGCCAGCTGGTGGTGAAGCCTGCAGGGGGCAGAATGTTCAGAAAGCTGGGCAGGAGCCCACCCAGCGTTGCCCTGAAAGTACAGTATCATTCTTACCCCTTAGTCAGACGTTAACTTCTTCCCCACTTTTCAGCCACGAGGACTATAAAGCTGGGAGGGAGTTTACTGTAGACTTACCTTTTACAGGTTAGACAGATCATTTATTTCAGAGCATTGCTTCGATCTAGGCAAAAGCGGCTCCCACCCCACACCACCCTCCTGGTCCCCTGTACTCTTCTCCTCACTGAACAGGACTGGAGGACCAGGCTTATTCTCTAGGACATTTCCAGGTACTCGGGATCCTGGATTTCCCCTGCTCAGATGACTTCAGGCTAATTCCAAGGCTGGCAAGGGCTCCAGGTGGGTTTTCCCAAGGACCTGGGGTGCTGTTGCTGTGCTCATCTCCGACCTCAGGGAGTGGTCCAGTGGCAACTGTGTGTGGCCGTGGGTGCGTGTGCGTGGGGAGCTTGGTTTGCAGAACTGGAGTGTCTGTGTGCATGTCAGCATTTGTGTGGGCCAGAGTCCAGGGGCTGGTTCCCCATTATACCATGTCCTGGTACTTTCCAGGTGGTTAGTGAAATTGTGTTTGTCAGGTGGGAGGATAGAACGCGGTGTACAAGGCTTATGCTTCCGGGAGAGCATAAAGGGCGGCAAAAACATGCGTTTTTGAGGTGGAGGAGGGGTAGTTTATGACTTTATGTTCCCTTGCAAATCAGGCTGAGCAGAGTGGGAACTTGAAGGTGCTATATTTGGTGCATCGACCAGCTGTGGCAGATTAAATGCCAAGTTTTGTTCCTGGGTGGCTGGAATATTTAAAATACCTCTCTCAGTGAACAAGTGGTGTATTCTTGCGGGGGGAGGGATGTATGTGTCTTTTTGTCTGTGTGGATGAGGGAAGATAACTAAGATATTTTAAAATTTAATTTTAATTTAATTTAAATTTTAATTTAATATTTTGATGTAAAAAAATTTTACCTCCAGTATAGTGAACATACAGTGTAATATTAGTTTCAGGTGTACAATATAGTAATTCAACGATTCCATATGTCACCCAGTGCTCATCACAGCAAGTGCCTTCCTTATTCCCCATCACCTGTTTCCCCTACCCCCTCCCTCTGGGAATGCTGAGTGTGTTCTCTAGAATTCAGAGTCTGTTTCTTGGCTTGTCTCTTTTTCTCTCTTTTTCCTTTGTTCATTTGTTGTATTTCTTAAATTCCATATATGAGTGAGAATATATGGTGTTTGTCTTTCTCTGATTAATTTCACTTGGCATGATACTCTCTAGTTCCATCCATGTCATTGCAAATGGCAAGAGTTCGTTCTTTTTTATGGCCAAGTAATATTCCATTATATATATATACATACACCACATCTTCTCTATCCATTTATTAGTTGGTGGACACGTTGGCTGTTTCCATAATTTGTCTGTTGGAACTAATTCTGCTATAAACATACGGGTGCATGTATTCCTTTGAATTAGTGTTTTTGTATTTGGGGGGGTAAATACCCCGTAGTGCAACTGCTGGGTCCTAGGGCAGTTCTATTTTTGAGTTTCTCTGGAACCTCCTTACTGTTTTCCAGAGTGGCTATTACAGTTTGCCTTCTCATCAACAGGGCAGAAGGGTTCCTTTTTCTCCACATCCTTGCCAACATCTGTTGTTTCTCACCTTTCCGATTTTAGCCATTCTGACTGGTGTGAGGTGAAACCTCCTTGTTGTTTTGCTTTGCTTTTTCCTATAATGAGTGATGTTGAGCGTCTTTTCACGTGTCTGTTGGTCATCTCTGTGTCTTCTTTGGAGAAATGTCTACTCAGGAGCTCTGCCCATTTTTAATTGGTTTATTCCTTTTTGGGGTGTTGAGTTATATAAGTTCTTTATATATTTTGGATCCTAACCCTTTATCGGATATGTCGTTTGCAAATATCATTTCCTATTCCATAGGCTGCGTTTTCGTTTCGTTGATTGGTTTCCTGTGCTGTGCAGAAGCTTTTTTAAAGATTTTATTTATTAGAGAGAGAGAGAGAGAGAGAGAGCATAAACAGGGAGGGGGATAAAGGGAGAGGGACAAGAAGAGTCCCTGCTGAGCAGGGAGCCCAACGTGGGGCTCGATTCCAGGACTCTGCGATCATGACCTGAGCCAAAGGCAGCCGCTTAACCGACTGAGCCACCCGGGCGCTCCAAAGCTTTTTATTTTTATGTAATCCCAATAGTTCATTCTTCCTTGGGGAAGATCCTTTTATTTATCATTCTTAGAATTAGGGAGTGTGTGGAATCTACCACATGAAGACTAGTAAGAAGGGCAGGAGGCCACTGTCAAGGCTGACCTTTTTCCATGAAGAGCTCTCTATTTTCCATACTGCTGATAGCGTTTGGGGTGCCAGGAAAAACCCATTGTGAGCTCAGCAGTATGCAGAGTGTAGCAGCCTTCCCCAAGCATCTTGGGAGGAGTATGAGTCATTTGAGACCTAGGATTATTCTGATTATTTTAAGTCCTCAATGCCAGAATGTTAGAGTGCCCTTAACAGCACAGAAAGTTGCAACTAATAGACTCCTTCAGTTAGCTTTCCAAATGTAAATCGAACTTGCTTAGCGGCAGTAGAGCCAAGAATCCTAATGAAGGAAGGAGAGGAGGTGGGGAGCTGCCCCACCTGCTCGGGCAGTGACTGCTTTTCATTTGCCATCAGCTTGGCTTTTAAGGCTGCAGCAGACAAACGAATGACGTCATTCGCCCAGGAAGCTTTCTGGACGCGGAGTTGCGTAGAGAACAAGGGAGGTGCGGGGAAAGGCTAAATGGCGCGAGGTGTCCCTTGGTGTTTTTTTGACATGTGATGGCAAAGTGAAAGTTGTCTCAAAAGAAAAGAGATGGGGGAAGGGGAGGTCAGCCCTGGTAGGAAATGATTATTGCTGATGTACTCCCGAAGCCTCTATTAATGTGGGGTCGGAGTTATTTCAGAAGCTGAAGATGCGCGCCTGCGTGTTTCCCGCCGGTTCTCCTTTGGGGAAGCACCCACTTCCAGGATGGCCTTGTGCCTGTCAAGGTCCAGCCAAGGGGACGGACAGTGCTGAACATGTAAAACAGGGAATTTAATGCAAGCTATCTGAGCTCCGCTGACATGCCAGATGAGATACTGGGGCGCCAGAGATTGGCAAGAGTGGAAAACCACTTCCAAAGGGGGGGAGGGGATGTTACTGGAGCCCAAGTCCTGGGATCACTCTGCAAGAGCTGGAACCAAGACCATGCAGGCCAAGGCCAAAGAGTTCTGGGGAGACATGCCCTGGCTACCTACAGCCGCCTTGTCCCACACTGCCCTTCCTGTCCTACCCAGGTTCCTCATTGGCTGAGCCCAGCCAGAAACCAACCTGGCAGTAGAGCCTTGGGGTGGGGTGGGGGAAGGGTGGCCTTCCTGTGGTAAAAGGGGGGCCAGAAAAGGGTGGAGAATGGATCCATGGCCCTGCAAGTCTTGGATCTGCTTGGGTCGAAGAAGGGGTTCTGGCTCTGCTTACGCTCGGTGAGCGCCTGGCCCTTGCATGCAGCGTTTGCTGAGCCCGCCATCTTGACTTAGCTCTTGCCCTGGGTTCCTGAGCACCCTGGCTTAGTCATAAATGCCCTGAAGTTGGAGTTAGAGGAGAATGGGAGGGCTGTCCCCCCAAATATTTGCATGTCAAAGTTGATATGCGCAGACCTGTGGTTGCAAGTACTTCCTCTCAGCTCTCTGAGAGATGCTCGGAATCACACAGCAGCAGAGAAGGTTCACCGGTTAAGGGATTAATGGTTTGCGGCTCACTGTGGGGTGAATGGGGAGTGTCTGGTTCTCTCTGACAGTAAGAATGAAAGGGAAAACCATGCTCGGCAGGGAAGAATGGAGGGAGTTTTTCCAGAAGGGGAATGGTCCCTCGGGTGCTTGGAAGTAGGGAAGATAGCATGGATTTGGGTGTTTTGGGTCAGGATGGATTGGGCTGGTACAGAAGCTGGCAGTGGGTGGTGAAGGGGGCGGGGCTACTGAAGGAGACAAACTTCCGGTTCCGAGGTGTGGCTTGAGGGAACACTGTCCGGAGCCTTGTACTGGTGCTTGAGGATTGTAACCAGGCCGGTTCAGCTTTGTCCCTGGATGACAGCTTGTCACTTTGTCTCCCGAGGAACTCTCCTATCTTTGGAACACGGGGGTCAGCCTGTAAGAGGCCAAGGGACCAAGGGACACGCACTTCCTTTTTGTTCTTCCTTTGCTCCAATTCCTCACAAACCACTTAAAGAGCAGAGCACTTTCCGTTTTTGCCAACAGGTGGATCTTGAGCGTACCTTCACGTTTCGAAATTCGAAGCAGACCTACTCAGGGATTCCCATCATTGTGGCCAATATGGACACCGTGGGGACATTCGAGATGGCAGTGGTCATGTCCCAGGTAAGATGGTGGGCTTCGTTCCCTCTGCTGCTCACCCTGGCCACGTTGTCAGGGGCCGATCCTGGACGTGTTCAGACACACAGAAGGAAAGAGAAAATTGAGACATTTTGGGTCATTCTCTGCACCCAAACCAGTTAGTTCTGGATGATGGGGGGCACTTCTTATCTTCCCTTTGCAGTCAGAAGATGGCTGGAGCGTGGACTTCACATTCAGTGAGATGTTTCAGATCTTCATCCCTTTCTTGCTTGAAAATGCTCATAATCGGGGCGCCTGGGTGGCTCAGTGGGTTAGACCTCTGCCTTCGGCTCAGGTCATGATCCCAGGGTTCTGGGATCGAGCCCCGCATCAGGCTCTCTGCTCAGTGGAGAGCCTGCTTCCCTCTCTCTCTCTCTGCCTGCCTCTCTGCCTACTTATGATCTCTGTCTGTCAATAAATAAATAAAAATCTTAAAAAAAAAAAAAAGAAAATGCTCAGGATCATTTGAGAAACTAGAGATCTCCTAAAGTTAGACTGCTATCAAATTATAGAAGAACGACTTGTCTTTGAAGTTAAGGCAGAACTGCTTCATGGGCCGTCTGTGCAGTAACACTTATTCCAAAGCATTTATTGAGAACTTAAGTGCCAAACAGTAGATAGAAGGTGTGTAATGTTGTCACAGCCTCTCCAGGTGGGTTCCTTTTACAAACGGAGGCAGAGATGGAGAGGAGAGGTCCCTTGGCTCAGGACCTTTAGTCCAGTAGAGACAGAGCCAAGATTCAAACTCAGACTGATTCCAGAATAAGGGATTTGCCTCCCAACTCACACTGACAGCTAACAGTAGAAGCTCAAGGTCCCTTCTGGCCACTTACCAGTCTCATGTCCTGTAAAGGGAGTAGTTGGTGTCCTGGCATTGGGAGAAATAAAGGACAAGCCATTTGTGGGCAGGACCTTTGTCCCACAAGGCTGGGTCTGAGCTGCAACACATCTTACTCATCCTCGATGTGAGATGTTTGCTTCTGATATGCACAGTGGGTATGTGTCTTCTTGCATCAATAAGGCCTGCCAAGTGGAAAGAGAAATCCAATTAGTTGAAAGAGCTTCTCGCTGTGGGACCCCAGGAGGTGCTAGGATTCATTATTAGCCAGTGATTAGAAGGAAGATTTTCAAACCGATGATGACTTCGAAAAATGGAGTAGGGCGCGGTCTGTCTGATTCCGTGACCAGCTGTGCCCTCTGTCAGCCCACAGCCCCCACCGAGCTTGGGCCCCGAGGCTAATAAATTAATCGGTGAAGAAATCTGTATTTTCTTTTTCCTTCCTTGTCTTTCCCTTGCTCTGCTCTGTGATCAGCCATTGCTACTAATGAATTATGGATTAGTGTGAAAGTGGGTGGAATCAGGGAGCAAATAAATTGTCCAGATTAATTCCCATATCGAGTTAGGAGTCCATTAAAAAATGTAAAACTTTCTACATCCCGCCCATTTTCACAGGAAGGACTCCCCGTCGTTTGAGACCGTGGACATTGTAAACACAGTAAAACAGTGTACCCTGAAGCCACGTGTGTGTGTGCTGTGAATTTTCTGCTTCTAGGAGCCACTGATTGAGTGCGAGTTCATAAAGGCACGGGATTTTAGAATGGAAAAGTGTAGATGGGGAAACAGACCCAGAGACGTTAGGAGAGGGAAAGGAGCCTGAGCTCTATAGTCAGATTTGAGTTTGATTCTGGCCTTTGCCCCTTTTTGGCCAAGCTGTCTCTAAATTGCTTATGCTCTATTTCTGTCTGCAAAGCTAGTGTGACTGTAGGAAGTTGCTCGAAGTCAATGAGAGGGTATACGAAATGTTGGCACAAAGCATGTCAGTGTTGGATTGGGTCGGTAGTCGTAGGTGTGGGATTATGATTTGTCGAATTCCCTCCCTCAAGTACCAACTGCCTGTTGGGTTTAGCTTTTAGCAAGCCATGTTTAGACTGTGAACACAAAGGCAAGCTTTCAGGTATGAGTTGAGGTTCTCTTGGGTTGGCCGAACAGCAGTTGGGCCTCAGACACTTTGGGACAGGGCACCTACTGCCTGCCCCTCTGGGCCTGACTCCGGCAGTGGGGGACCGGGCCCTGGGAACCCTTTGTTTTCCCTCCTGGGCCTCCTGGCAGAGCCTCCTGAGTCCCGGATCAGGGTTGTCTGATCAGATGAGAACGGAGAACATGGTTATGTGTTTTTACCGGCGACTCCTTTGTCTGTTCTTGGCTCTCAGCATATTTAAAGTAAATGAAGCATGAACTGGGTTCCTCACCCATTCTTTTGTGTTGCCAGGTCCCCCCTGGGGGGACTGTTGTCTGTGTTCCTACACCCATTTTTTGTGTTTTTGGTTCCCCCCAGCCCATGTGGGGTGGAGAGCGGGCTGGCCTGACTTCCTGTCCTAACAGGAAGTCTGTTTTGTCCCCTAGCACTCCATGTTCACAGCAATTCACAAGCACTACACCTTGGACGACTGGAAGCTCTTCGCGGCTCATCACCCAGAATGTCTACAGGTATGACTGCACCCAGTTCTAAGTTATATTTCTTCGTCGGGGAGCGGGGGGAGAAACACTTCAGGGTGGTTGCAAAGGTTTGAACTGGCAGTGGACAGACCTGCAGAGTCACCAGAGAGAGAGACCCGTGGAAAGCCTGTCATGGGCCCTGCCCTTGCCCTTCATCATTGTTGGGAAAATCTGTTCTGGATTCAATTTTTTTAAAATAATTAGGATCTCTCGAATAGTAATATCTGTTTTTTGTTTTTTGTTTTTTTTCCCCTCTTGAAAAATTTTGTGTTCCGTCCTGAGAGCCTGCGGAAGACCTATGTTTCCTACAAGGGGTGCCTTGAGTCCGAACAGTCCTCTGACGGGAGGAAAAACATCAAATTATAACGAGTTGTTTTGGAGTTGAGTAAACACTATGCTCATTAGGAAGGCTGTAATCAGAAAGGTCCTAATGAGCGCTGGCATGGATGTGAAGAAACAGGAGCCCTTCCGCATGGCTGGGGGGAATGTAAAATAGCACAGCTGTTTTGGCGCTTACTTTGGCTGTGACTCAGAACGTCAGATAGCAGAGTTGCGACTGGACCCAGCAGTTCCATTTCTGGGTGTAGACCTCGCACACACAGAAGTAGGTGTCCACACAGAGATTTGCACACAAATGTTCGTAGCGGTGTTATTCTTCGGAGTGGAGAGATAGAAACCATCCATCCGAGTGTCCGTGAGCCGGTGCACGAATGAACAAAATCTGGTCTGTCCACACAACGGAGTAGTATTCAACTGTAAAAAGGCATGAAGTCCCGATCCGTGCTACAACACGGATGGCGAACCTTGAAAACATTCTGCCGAGTGAAAAAGCCACACAGGAAAATACGTTTCTGTTTAGGTGAAATGGCAAAAAGAGGCCAACCTGCAGAGACGAAGCAGGGGAGAGGTTGCCTAAGGCAGGGGGGTGGGAGTTTGAAGGTGAGGGTCCAAGCATGTGGGGGTGACAAGTGTCTTTAAAATGGTGATAGCAGTTACACCACATGACACAACAAAAAACTGTCGCGTTGTGTGCCCTAAATGGGTGAATCGTGTGGTATGGTACGTAATTATATGTCAGTAAAGCGGTTATTAAAAAAAAAAGGCAGTTCGAAAATACCAGAAACTTTTATTATTGTGTAACACACCTGACTTACCACCTGGCACATCTGAGTGGTTCTGAGCCGGTGACAGCAGAGAAGTTTCTGTGGGTTGGAGACACCCTCCTCTGCAATCACATCGTTTGTGATTGGAAAATGACTTCACTTTATACCACTTGGGAGGTTGTGCTGGCTTCTCTTTCCCCTTGGCTGCGCTCTGCATGGATTTTGATTGGAGAGAAGGTGGTTTTGGAGATACAGTAATTCCGGCTCAATATCAAGTTCATTTTTTCCATGTCGTCTCAGGATGAATATTAATTGTTTCACCGTCTTTCCTTCCTGGAGGAAGTTTGCGAGTGATGATTTGGGGGTGGGGGTTGCAGTGGGTCATACCTCTGACTCCTGCCCAAGAGTTTCTGGCAGTGTGTTGTTACTTAGAACCTGGTCCTTCACTATGAAGCATGATCATTTGACTTGGTACTCTGCCCCTGACCCAATTAAAAGCTAATTTAAAAAGGGGGGAAATGAAAAAGAAAACGGGGCGGGGGGGATGTCCAAAACTTGGTAACAGTGAGAGAAATGAACAAGTCTTGACTTCCACTTGCCAAACCTGAACAGAAATGAGAGGGAATGGGAAGGGTGGCAAAGCTCTACTGGGAGGGATGAGTTGGGCCAGCACTGGGCAGACTGGCAGCCAGAGGAGTGAAAACTGATCTGAGCACAGAAAACTGGGATAAACATGTATCAAGTTACCAAGCTGTTTCCATTCCATATCTGTGTTGCGGTTACATGGTGGTGATTTGGGGGGAATCACAAAGGGTACTCAAATATGTCCCTTTCCCCCATCGGTGGCTCCTGGCTCAGAGAAGTGTCATAAAATACAAATATTCTTTTTTTTTTTTTTTTTAAGATTTTGTTTATTTATTTGACAGACAGAGATCACAAGTAGGCAGAGAGGCAGGCAGAGAGAGAGAGGAGGAAGAAGGCTCCCTGCTGAGATGAGAGCCCAATGTGGGGCTCAATCCCAGGACCCTGGGATCATGACTTGAGCCGGAAGCAGAGGCTTAACCCACTGAGCCACCCAGGCCCCCCTAAAATACAAATATTCTTATAAAAGGTGAGGTGGTGACCCTGGGCACAAAACCATGGCCTAGTTGCACTCAGGCATCAGTGACTAAAAGCAAATCTTATCTCAAAGAGCAGATTTTCCCAGAAGCAGAGGGGTGGGTTGGAGACCACCGGTGCCTGGAGGTCGGGGAGGAGGGGTCACTGAGCGGGGTGTGGTGGCTTCGGATGTGAACAGAAGTGCCATTGGGAAAAAGCATCTTAGGCCCGTCCGTTCCTGTACTTTTTGGCCATTTTGCCCTTTTCGTAGGAACCCTGGGTCTTGCGGTTTTGTGAGTAGGTTACAATTTGCATATTGTGATGGTATTGTATTGAGAGTCACGATGAAAACAGGAGGTTTTATCAGAGGAGTTTAGACATCTTCCCCACCTTCTGTTCCCACGGCCGGCTGCCCAGGGTGACAGCCGTGGCCCTGGTGGGAGGAGGTCTGTGCGGACCGGCCGTTCCTCGTTCTTCCTGCCTCTCCTCTTCTCCGGGAAGAGCAGAATTCGCACCAGCAGCTTGATGGTTCAGAGTTCCACATGGTGGGAGGAAATTAAGGAAAAGCCAAGGACTGAGTTTCTTGTAATTAAATCTCTGTTTACTGGAAGATTCTGTGGCCAAGGACGAGTCTCCTTTCCCTTCCGTGTGGCGTGTGTCTTGAGCAGATCCGCGGTCCGTGTATTTGGTCTGGGGGAACCTCAAAGACCTTCAGCATCTCCCCAGGATAGAGAATGGATGGAGGGAGGGTCTCACTTTGGAATGCCCCTGATTCCTCACGTGTTGTGCCTTTTGCTTTATTTTGGGACAGCATGTAGCCGTGAGTTCGGGCAGCGGGAAGAGCGATCTGGAAAAGATGAGCGACATCTTAGAAGCGGTGCCACAGGTCAAGTTCATATGCCTGGATGTGGCCAACGGGTATTCAGAACATTTTGTGGAGTTCGTGAAGCTGGTGCGTGCCAGATTTCCAGAACATACCATTATGGTAGGTATGGCGGAACACTGTCTAGATGGGGAAAGCAAAGAGAGGGCTGCTCAGCGTGTCGGGGGAGCTGTGTTGGTGCCTTCTTACTGGGATGCGTTGAGATCATTATGAAAAGACAAGGCAGCGTCAATGGAGGGTCTGCATCCTGGCTCTCCAAAAAATCTAAAATCCGAATCAGCATCATAGGATGTGGGCTTTTGATCTCTGCTACATGTCATCAGATGTTTCTTACCATGGGACACCTTTGTTGTTGTTGTTTTTTAAAGATTTTATTTATTTGTCAGAGAGAGAGAGACAGAGCACAAGCGGGGGAAAAACAGGCTTGCCGCTGAGCAGGGAGCGCGATGTGGGACTTGGTCCCAGGACTTGATCGCAGGATCCAGGACCAGGGAGCCCAGTGTGGGACTCGATCCCAGGACCTTGGGATCATGACCTGAGCCGAAGGCAGATGCTTAATGACTGAGCCACCAGGTCTCCTTACCAAGGAGTTTATATTTAACAAATGAAATAGTGTAACTGGGTTTGAGTTTAATGCATTTGGGTCATCTGTACCCCTCTCCTAACTTGCCAGTGGAACAGTCTCCTGTAACAGTTGAAGTCTCCCAGGTGAACAGGAGCCGAAGTAGTCCGCTATTATCTGCAGGTCAGCTGGAGTGTTGTTCGGTCTCCGACCTTCGTACTTGACTTTTGTGTATTTTCCTAAGTATGAACACCTTCACTGGTCAGAATGTTCATTGGCTATTGCCGGGAAAGGCGGGTTTGCAGAAAAAGGGATTAGAAGCTCTTGGGTTAAATTGGGTCTTTTGGAAAGTTTACATCATGATGATGTGCGTCTCTCCTGGTCTTAACTAACGTGACATTGATAGATTGGCCACTAGATAATTGACCTGCGTCTGTTTTTTGTTTTTTTTTTAAGATTTTATTTATTTATTTGACAGAGATCACAAGTAGGCAGAGAGGCAGGCAGAGAGAAGGAGAGAGAGGGAAGAAGGCTCCCTGCTGAGCAGAGAGCCCGATGCGGGACTCGATCCCAGGACCCTGAGATCTTAACCTGAGCTGAAGGCAGAGGCTTAACCAGCTGAGCCACCCAGGTACCCCTTGTCATTGGTTTGTTTTGTTTTTTTTTATAACAATAATACTGCTTTTTGACTACCTAGCAGGCTTCAGAAGGCTCACATCAGTTCTCTCTGTTCAGTACAGCATCTCTGTCAGGAACAGGAACTGTTCCCAAATTTATCCAGGATGAGGAATCTTGAGTCTGATCTCTTCTTAGACTTTGTAGATGGTTCATGAGGCCATACCAATACCGACCGGCTAAGAGGGGACTTGGAGCCAGGTCATCTCTATCTGGTACCTGGTGTCTTGAGCCCCTTCCGTCCTCAGCCACCTCTGGTAATGTTTTCTCGTGCAAGAGGGAACAGAAAGCGTGACTCCCAGGAGAGCAGAAGCCCCCGGCCCCTCAGCTGGGACCTGGTCTCTCTCAACAGTGTTTGGTATTCAGTGTAGATTCTGTGACGCAGTGGATGGCACTAGAAAGAGCATGATGCACAGGTGTTGGCCAGGAGTGGAGCATGATGCACAGGTGTTGGCCAGGAGTGGAGCATGATGCACAGGTGTTGGCCAGGAGTGGAGCATGATGCACAGGTGTTGGCCAGGAGTGGAGCATGATGCACAGGTGTTGGCCAGGAGTGGAGTATGATGCACAGGTGTTGGCCAGGAGTGGAGCATGATGCACAGGTGTTGGCCAGGAGTGGAGTATGATGCACAGGTGTTGGCCAAGAGTGGAGCATGATGCACAGGTGTTGGCCAGGAGTGGAGCATGATGCACAGGTGTTGGCCAGGAGTGGAGTATGATGCACAGGTGTTGGCCAAGAGTGGAGCATGATGCACAGGTGTTGGCCAGGAGTGGAGCATGATGCACAGGTGTTGGCCAAGAGTGGAGCATGATGCACAGGTGTTGGCCAGGAGTGGAGCATGATGCACAGGTGTTGGCCAGGAGTGGAGCATGATGCACAGGTGTTGGCCAGGAGTGCAGTCCTTTGTTTATTCCTCGTGGAGGGAAGGAGATCAAGCAGGCGCAGAGTTGCTGTTGACGGTCCTTTTCTCTGAGGTGAGACGGGCCTAGATCTTTCTAGATGTTTCTAGTGTATCTCTGGTGGGTTAATTGCCCTGGGGATAGAAGTGACTGATAAAGTTGGAAGTTGTGCTTTGCCTCCTCTGGCATTTTTGGGGTGTAAGAGAAAGTTCTGAAAGGTTAGGAATCAGAAATGACATGGATTGGGTGAGGCCACCCAGTGGTTCCACTTTCTTTTTCTCTGGTAATTCTTGCATTACATTGTGAAATAGGACATGGGTACAGAAGAGTGCTTGGAACGTTCATGTGTAATAAATGGTCCTAAGATAAACGGTCTTTCTAGGACACCTACACTCAGAAGCCCCTCCTCCCATCCACGATGAAAGCCCCACCTTGAGTCTAGCCATCATTTCTTCCTTGTGTGTCTCTGGTTTCACCACTGCTCGTGCTTTCTAGTTTTCTTTTTTTTTTTTAATAAAGATTTTGTTTATGTATTTTAGAGAGAGGGAGGGAGAGTGAACATTAGAGAGAGATCCAGTGTGGGGACGGGCAGAGGGAGATGGAGAAGCAGACTCCCCACTGAGCAGGGAGCCCGATGCGGAACTTGATCCCAGGACCCTGAGAACATGATCTGAGCCCACACCCAAGAGTCGGACGCCCAACCAACTACCCCAGGAATGAATCATTAATTTCACTGCCCACCTGCCCCATTTGCACCTTCCCCTTGCGCTGTGTGGCCGCTGGTTGCGACACTGTTAGAATCGCTAACTTGGTGCCCCTAAGGTTGGTTTGGCCCCAGGAGGCCAGTCACGCTGGGGAAGTCACACAACCTTCTGAGTGTCATTTTCCTCACCTGTGGAAGGGCGGTCGAGGGTCATGGCGGCTGGAGAATTACAGGGAGCTGGGGTTCAGATGGCGTGATGTATACCGTGCCGGCTGGGAGTACCATCGAGGACAGGTGCCCTGAGCGCTGAGTCACAGAGGGAAGGCTGATGGAGAAGAAGAATGGAAGGTGGAATGGGAGGGTGGGGAGGGGTTATTCATTTTTTTTTCAAGAAGATGGAGAAAACCTGTACCACTTCTCTCAAAAAGGGTAAATCATAGTGGAAATCAGCGAGAACCCTGGAACTTTCTCTCACCTGCTCCTGACCATTGGTTGTGAGTTTTAGCTCAAAGCAGGGCCTGCTGAGGCTGAGGCAAGCCCCCCCATTGTGGAACCCTGGGAGCGCATGGGTGCGTCACCCCTTGGGGTTGCAGACCGGGGGACGGGCTGTGCAGGGGACAGGGGTAGGCTGGTGGCTCAAGAGAAGGAGCGTTGTCCCCGAGCATTGTACCGAGCTTGGGGGTTGCCATGGGGATGAGGCCGGGAGGGAGGGGTTGGCGCAGCGTTCCCACGGCCCTCTGGGCAGCATCACCCGCAAGTGCCTCTTCAGCGTCTGCTGGTTGGCTCTGGGATGTGTTTTCATTGTTCCCGTTGGTTTCCCCAGTGATGAACGTTGGACTTGGCGAGGTAGACGCATTATTCCTGAGGCGTTCTTTGCTTGCACTGACCCCCGAGATCTGGGCTTTGTTTGGAAACCTCCACTGCTCTTAACACCCTTAGTTTTGGAAGTCTCATTTCTCTTAGGACTTTTGGGTGCATTACCAACGTTCTGGAACCGAAAGATATACAGTACAGGGACTGGGTGTCGTCATGATGGCTCTGGTGCCGTGAACAGGAGGGGTGGTCAGCCATGCTCTCCGTTGAGGCTGGTGGTTCTGGGGGTCCGTTTTGGGCTCCCTGCAAGAGCGAGGGCTTGTTGCTCCCCATTCCTGTACATCCTGGATTCGCATGCACACCCCATGTCCCGGAAGCCTGTCCCCTAGGGTGCACCTTGCCACGTAGAAGGAGGAGAAGAGCCGGGAGTTTTAGAAAACTTTGGCAGACGAGGGTCCCGTAGAAGCGCTGGTTGCTCCGACAGTGTAGTAAGTCCCAGGGCCGCTTGCCTGGCGGCTTCCGGAGAGGAAGGAGACAGATGTGTTCCAGGTGCTGTAGAAAAAGGCCCTGTTGGGGTGAGTGGGAAACTTCTGATGATGTCTAGTCTTTGAGCATGGATAGCAGCACCTGCTTTTACGGACGTGAAACTCCGTTTTAGCTCGAGGAACTTTCTGAGGCTCACACAGCCACTAAGAGGTGGGCCTGGGGTTCAGAGCCGGGTCGCCTGCCCCCACGGTCCATGATCTTCTATTGTACCACACAGCAGCCAGCCGCTGGGACACGGGTGTCCCTGTGTAGCGTCTGACAAGCAGCTTTGCGCTTGTTGCTCTTCCTCCCTTGGTCATGAGCAGGTAGGTCTGTGACACCCCATCTGTTGAGGGCAGACTAGAGGCCCAGCTCCACGCCACTGGGGTAGGTCACACTGGCCGCGGTTGACTGATCTCCAGGTAGCCGTGGGCACGGCCTCAGCATTTCCGCACATGGTCAGTGGCTCGGTCTCCTGCTGGCGTTCCTTCTCCAGCACTCATGATCAGACGAGTTTCAGAGCTCCAGGGGGACACAACCTGCTCCAGCCCTCTTCTCAGGGAGGCAGACGCTCTTTAGAATTCCCTGCAAGCTGTCAGGCGTGGGCGGCCTCCCGCGTGGAGCGTGGAACGTGGAGCGTGCCTCACTGGGGGACAGGACGTGGTGATGGCAGGCAGCGCCTCTGAGTTGCCTGGATTTCCTGGCTTTACCCTCTTTCTGGCACTGGTGTGCGCTGGAACTGTGCTGGAAGCTCTGAAGGGCCTCATATCCAGGTGGTATGTGGGTCTCAGAGAGTCCCATAGTAAACTGAGTTTAATATGCCATAAAAGATGGTTATTGCCTTGATAGCTTCTGCTATTTCCTGCTTCCGTGGGTGACGTGGGGACGGTTCTGTGTGCTTGGGAGAAGGTATGAGCATTAGCATGCCACCACTTTTTTTTTTTTTTAGGATTTTATTTATTTATTTGACCGAGAGAGAGAGTGTACAAGCAGGGGGAGCAGCAGAGGGAGAGGGAGAACCAGGCTCTCCGCTGAGCAGGGAGGCTGATGCAGGGCTCCGTCCCTGGATCCTGAGATCATGACCTCCGCCAAAGGCAGAGGCTTAACCCACTGAGCCCCCCAGGCATCCCCAACGTGTCACCACCTGATATCAGGAGTTGATACACTGTGGCCCCCGGGCCAGATCTGTCCTGCTGCTGTCTGCCGGCCCTTGTCTCCCATCATCCTAGAAGAAAGGATTTTTCTTGGCACGGGTCCTCGGAAGAGCCGGGAAAAAGTGGGTAGAGAAGTGACTGATGTATAAGTCCTGAATTTCAGTTTGGGGTGATGAAAAGTGGTGGGGATGGATGGTCGTGACGGCTGCATGACCGTGCCCCTGAATGGTCCACTTAAAAAAATCACTAATAACAATGCATTTTATGTCATCGATATTTGACCACAATTAAGTTTAAGAAAAAAGAAATGAGCAAAACAATATGTAGACAGCATTCTTAAGTGGAGGGACTAACATTTTTTTGAGCACCAAACTGAGAGCTGGGCTTTGTACTAGGAACTGAATAGAACTTTCTGTGTAAACCCTATCTTGACTACACCAAGTGGGTGTGGTTCGTCCTACTTCCTAGCAGGAGAAATGGAGCCTCCTAGTTCTTCCTTCATTGCCTGAATGGAAGGGTCCACCCCCCCCTCACCCCGCGGGGCTTTCTGAACCTACCTTGTCTTTGATGTCTGGGTCTAAAGGAAAGCTGGTAACATTGGGGCAGAACGGTCTTGGTCTTGGTTTTGGTTTTGGCCCAGGGGAACCTCTTTAAACCCGTTGCTTTTTTTTTTTTTTTTTTTTGCTTTTTTTCTTTTCTTTTCTTCTTCTTCCTCTTTTTTTTTTTTTCCTTTTCCCTGGGCCGCATGCCTCTCCTTGACCTTGAACGGGTGGTGGTTGCCAGCAGAGCGTGGGAGTGCGGGCACCGGAGGGGGCTCGGCCTCCCCCAGAGAGGGCTGCCCGGTGGACATTCCTGCCTGTCTTGGTGCCCCCCTGCTCCCCGGGAGAGTCCAGAGTTTGCAGTTGGTCACAGATGCCCGGGAAACGAGCGTGAGCTGCATTTGTGGCCACGTTCTGGCCGTGCTATCTGCGCCAGCCAGGAGCTGCTTTGGGTCCAGATAGGCTGGATCCTGCTTATCACCCAGGCCGGCCACATGTGCCGGCATCACCCTACATCCCTGCTGAATCACCCCCGAATCACCCGATGCGCTGTTTCCTGGGTGGGGCCCGAGGTCAAGCCAGGGCCTCATCGCGTCCTATCGTCCTTCTCACTTCTGATTTTGCCTTTCCCTTTCTCCCTTAGTGTTTGCCTTTCTTGGTTTCCACTTTGATGAGATGGCTTCTTACTCCAGCACGTGGCAGGTCAGCCTTCCTGCCTCTGTCTTCCGCATTCTTGTTGAGTTGTCCTCCTGCTGGAGGTGCTTCCTGCTCACTCTGGGTTTTTCCATCCGGCAGCTTCTCTGCAGTGATCGCCTTCCAGCCACTGGTTAAAGAGCTCCACGGGCGGCCGAGGGGGAATGGGGACACCCGTGCAAGCCTCCGGGCTACTAGGAAGGGTCACCTTCCTCATGCTTTAAACTTACTTTGAGGGCGCCCGGGTGGCTCATTTGGTTAAGCGTCTGCCTTCAGCTCAGGTCATGATCCCGGAGTCCTGGGATCGAGCCCCGCATCTGGCTTCTTGCTCAGCAGGGAGCCTGCGTCTCCCTCTGCATCTGCGTCTTCCCCGCTATGCTCTCTCTCTCTCAAATAAATACAAACAATCTTTAAAAAAAAATAAACTTACTTTGAGTCTATGTGGTTGGACCTGGTGCATCCGTCATGAACGGGCTTGAATATATTTTGTGTAAAGTAGGCCCTTTAGAAAATGGAATGATTTGTTGGCAGCACCAGATCAGGGGTAGAAAACGTCCACATTGAAAGCGAGACTATGGAGGGAGCTGAGAGTGACTTCTTCTGAGTTATGTATGTGTGTATTTTCATTTTTTAATTATGTTTTTATTTTTAAAATTTAAAAATAAAGTTATTTTTTAGCAAGACCAGCGGTGAGGGAGACTTGAGAGCTTGGAGCCCTGTTTCTCAGGTTCCCGTTATCCCTTGGCTACAAAGTTGATGTTGGTCCTTGTGCTAAAATAAAACAAAACTCAAACCCCGAAACCATCAGACTTCGTTATAAAATTAATGCAATTCCTGGGCTGCCTGGGTGGCTCAGTCCGTTAAGTGACCGACTCTTGGTTTCGGCTCAGGCTGTGATCTCAGGGTCCTGGGATCAAGCCCTGCGTCAGGCTGTGTGTTCAGCTCGAAGTCCGTTTCGGATTCTTTCTCTCCCTCTGCTCCTCCCGGTTGTGCTTGCTCTCTTTCTTTCTTTCTTTCTTTCTTTTTTTTTTTTTTAAGATTTTATTTATTTATTTGACAGAGAGAGAGATCACAAGTAGGCAGAGAGGCAGGCAGAGAGAGAGGGGGAAGCAGGCTCCCCACTGAGTAGAGAGCCTGATGTGGGGCTTGATCCCAGGACCCCGAGATCATGACCCGAGCCGAAGGCAGAGGCTTTAACCCACTGAGCCACCCAGGTGCCCCGCTCTCTCTCTTTCTCTCTCAAATAAATCTTTAAAGAAAAAAAAAAAAGTAAGTCTGTTCCTACTCTAGAATCCAGAAAATTTTAAAGAAAATAATTAAAAGTTGGGTAAATCTTCCCTTTGTAGCATTTTTGGGGTATGTTTTCATGTACATGTATACTTGTGGGGTTTTCTCGTTATTGTTGTTTTTAACAAAGCTGAGATTTTACTGTTTCCTTCTCTTTCCCCTAACATGATACCCAAAGTGGTTACATGTTTTCCTGCACCATCAGACCCATCTTAAAAACCTCATGTAGCTGGGAAACATCAGGTTGTTGAACCATTCCCATTCTGGGTAATACAAGTGCAGTTCTGCACTGTTAGAAATAACATGCATTCTCGTGTTTAAATCATTGGTCTCAGCTGTGAGTGTTCCCTCCAGAGAGGATCCTGGAAGTACACTCACTAGGTCAAAGGATATATGTATTCTTTGCATGTGCTCTGTGTGGACAAATTGCTTCCCAGGGAAACCTGTGCTAAAGGAGACCTTGCACCAGCAGAGAAAGATAGTGTCTGTTTCCTCTTTGGTATTTAGTCATGATTGTCCTTGATAATTTGAGTGACGAGTACTACCTCACTAGTATCTGACTTTGAATGTGATGATGAGTGGGGCACCTGGGTGGCTCAGTCGGTTAAGCATCTGCCTTCGGCTCAGGTCATGATCTCGGGGTCCTGGGATCGAGTCCCAGGGCAGGCTCCTTGTTCAGAGGGGGGTCCACTTCTCCCTCTCCTCCTTCCTCTGCTATTCTCTCGTGCTCTCTCTCTCTCTCTGTGTCAAATAAATAAATAAAATCTTTTAAAAAAATAAATACAACGATTAGTGATGGTGAATGCTTTCCCTGTGTTCATTGACCACTTTTATTTAGTTTTTTAGTTTGTTCATGTCCTTTGGCAGTCACTTTGTGAGGCATTAGCATTTCTTTTGTAGATTTGGGGAGTTTTAATAATGTTAGGAACACACTGTCATAATCGCAGGGATTTTTCTGTGCCACGTTACTTGCCTTAGTTTTGTTGATTATATGAGTGTGTGTGTGTGTGTGTGTGTGTGTGTGTACCTATAGATCTTATTTCCATTTTTATGGTTATTAGAGTTACGTCTTCAAGGTATTCCAAATCTGGAAGGGCACAACTTTAATTTAACTCTTGCATCCATCTGAAGCTGGTTTTGGGGACGAGTATGAATGAGAATCTATGACCTTACTTCCAGAAGCTCCCTTTCCCCAGCCCCGTCTGTTGAAACCTTGTTCTGCTGCTTACTGACATGTAATGCGCCCCTCATTATACACGGTATTCTCAATGTCCCGGTCCTTTTTCTGGACTGTCTAGCATTTTCAGTGGTCAGATGGCTGTTGGATTAAAGCAGCTTTGAGCCTTCCTCATCCGTCTTTCCAAGATGCCTTTATACCGAGTTAAAAATATACCAAGTTTGTGTAGGTTAAAAAAGAAAAATACCTCCCCCCTGCCACCCCACCAACCCAGGAATGAATTCAGTGAAAAGAAAAAGACACTGGCGCTTCGATGCAAAAAAAAAAAAAAAAAAAAAAAAAGGCATCATGGTAGCATGAGTAGGCATGCATTTCCCAAAATAAGACTCTGTGCTGTCGTGAATGTTCAGTTAGGCATCTCGCCAGGGAGCCTGCGGACCAGCCAAAGAATCCGCAGGGCAGTGAGTTGTAATAGAGAGGGCTGTTTTCATGCTCACCTGCTCCTGCAGGGAAAGAACTTGTAGAATCTCCAAACCAGATGCATCCTGAAGGTTTTGAGCTTCTGCCATGTCCTGGCTTCCTGGTTTCTTCTTAGGGCCACAGCTTCAAGTTCCGAAATTGGAGCGGGATGCAGTGGTGTTGGTCCGTAAAGGCTCACCTGCCCTTTCTTGTCCGGGTGGGAACCACCAACCCTTGAGGGGGGGATACCCTGGCATTTCCCATCGGTGAGATGATCGCCAGGTTTCGTATTCCGGAGGTCCTGGAGTTCCATAAATGTTCTTCAAGGATGGTATCATGTCTGAAACGTATTACGCCCCACAGTAAAGGTGATAATCATCCGAGAGAGTGTTTCATTGCTTTTTTTATGTATTTGGGTTCTCTGTAGGATTTTGTTTTGTCCACCACAGACATGTTCAAACGCTCTGCCCTAGATGGCCTCCAGTCTCTTGTAGTTCATTACACCCTTGGCGTACCTTCTCTTGCCATCAGCTCAGCCCAGTGTGGTCTCAGGTGTCAGATTCTGTGTTCCTATTCATTACAGGAGGAAACCAGGGACTGTCCTGACCCACCAACTTAAGATTTACTCTAGAATTGGGGATTCAGTCCATTGTGCTGCTGACCTCCCTCTCTTGGCCCCCAGGGCACCTGGAGGCTTCAGGACGCGTCCGACTGCATGGCCAGGTGTGGAGTTGCTCATTCACCCGTCTTTGTATCACCAGGAATAGTCTGTGACCGTGGGCTGTGTTCTTTCTGTCTCAGGCAGGGAACGTGGTAACAGGGGAGATGGTCGAAGAGCTTATTCTTTCTGGAGCAGACATAATCAAAGTGGGCGTTGGACCAGGTAAGGCTCGCTGGGAAGTCTCGCAGGGGCTGTGTGGCGGGCGCTGGGGTGTGGGGCTTGGGGAGGCTGGTGATGTGGTCAGAAGGGAGCCCATGGGGGACCCAGCCACAAGCATAAAGCCCTTTTCTTTTGGAGATATCACGCCACTTTCGGAAGCTGAGCTTGCAAAAGCAGCTCTTTTAGCTTCCCAAATGTCATTGGGTTGCTTTCTGATGCCCCCAGGGAGGGCTTAAAGGAGCTGGGATGTGGGTAGAATGGGAGGTCCTGGTTTTCAGAGCACTAATGTGGAAGAAGAGAATGCAGATTTCATCAATGATCCCATGAACCTCGAAGAGGAAGGCCAGGGCATGAAGAATCGAGGGGACAGTTAATGGACATGAATGACTCCGTTGTTACCACCCCTCTCCTCACCTGATACATGTCCAGCTCTGTTTGCCCGTATCCTCTTGGGCATTCTCTCCTAGGACCACCCAATGGCGTCTTGAGTGGGGGGAGCAAGGCAGAGCCTTTCTGTCCTTTACTGGACAGCTCCTTTCTCTCCTGGGCCAGGTGGCTGCCTCCTTTCCCTTTGGCGAGCCATGAGCATGAGCATGAGCATGCCTGTTTCCAAATTCTCCCTTGCACATCCCTTCCTAAACAAACACTAACGTTGGAGAGGAGGGAAGAAGCTATACATTTTCAGCTGGGAATAAAAAAATAGCAAAGATTTTTAAAATACCGCCCACCCAAAAAACACTACCAAAAAAGGAAGCAAACCATCAAGCCATATGAGAAGAGTGTGGGAATGTGCGGCGGGAGGCAGGAGACATCGTTGTGTTGTTGACTTGGCACAGCCATGGGCCTTGCGCGGGAACAGGATGTGTATGAAGCAAGGATTAGGGAAGAAGAGGCTTGTAGGCTCCCCAGAGGACTGGAGTGTTTAACATCCAGGAAAACCCTCAAGATTGGGCTTTAGATACCGCTACTCGGGCCAACCAACAACGTAGTCCAAGCAAGAGGAAAGACAGCCCCGGTCCTTACTGAGTGTTGGTCATTTTTGAAAAGCCAAAGTGAGGATAAGGCTCAGTTCTTACCAAGGAGCTCCCCACTTAGGACGGGCTGTAACAGACTGAGCTAGTAAGAGAACAGGCTCCTAACAGACCAGGAAGACTCTTTCTTCCAAAAGCAGGACGTGCACGAGGCACCTGGTTCATTAGAGATACGTACAGAATGTCAACCAGCTGCCACTGCGCCGGGGGCGGGACGTTAAGGTGTGTAGGTCGTCTTCTCGGCTCTCAAAGCGCTGTTCCTGATGTACTCGAGGTAATTCTGAGCATGCATCCGCTCCCTCTGTGTATACACTCTGGTTCCCCGGAAGACTGACGGTCCTTCTGTGGTCGCTGGGTGCCCCACCCCCTCTCCCCAGCCCGGGCAGGGCTGTCTTACTAGAAAAGATACGACCAAAGAGGGTAAGAAGCTTTGTTAGAGCCCTTTCTTTAAACTGGAGATGACATTTAAGTTTCATGAATTCTTTAGAGTAAAAATACTGAGTATTCTGTGAACGACAGCATTAAGGATGGGCGTCCTGCCTCTGTAACCGGGAGAAAACACGCATCCAATTTCTCCATTCGACCTGAGCATTGATCAAGACCGTTCCCATGCCTTGTGTGCAAGTCCTTCCTTACCTCTTTCCAAGAAAGGTGACTGGCCTGACCTCTGTAGAGGTCTCTCCCTGGGGCAGAGCTCTGGGCCCCTGGGGCAGAGACCCCCTGCCTTCCTGTGAAGCTCTGGCTGTGGAGTGGGAGGGAGAAAAGCCAATTAGGAAGGAGAGATTAGGAAATGAATTCTGCCTTGCACAGTGCAGGTCTGGTGCATGGGGCAGAGGGTGCCTTGGCGCGGAGAGGAGCTCGCTGGCTCCGGGATTGTGAGCAGCACACGTAAGGATGAACGTGAAGAAACGTTATTCTGCCCTGTAGCTGCAGGGGTGGGAGGAAAGGGGGCTCCTCCATCCTTCTGGTTTTCTTGCTGATTCCAGGCCCAGAATTCTGGACGTGGTTCTCTGCCTGGTCCCGTCCCCAAGGCCCTGGAGAGAGATCTGGGGGGCGGGGCCTGTGAAGGCATCAGTGGTGATGGGGAGGTAGGGATTCCAGCAGCCTTGTCCTGGGCCTGATGGCCCTGGAGTTCAAGCCCCGTTGACGGAGCTGGGAAACAGGGGAGCCATAGGCATGTGGGTGACTCATCTCTTCTTAAGTTCACACATTCTTTTAGTGACTATTTATAGCCCCCTTCTCATGTACGAGGCTCTGTTCTCAGCGCTGGGTCTACAACAATGACGGTCCGGGGAGCTTACCGTCCAGTGGAGAAAACATATCCCCTGCGCTCTTACACAAAGCATTATTTAAATGCCTCTGTTTGAAGTGAGCACTGTGCAGAACAACTCCCCCGAGGGAGTGACATTTAAGATAAAGCCTGAAAGATGAGAAGCATTGGCAGGACCAGGGGCTTGGTTCACAGGGAGTGGTTGGACAGAAGGTACAGCATACAGAGAATCCCCAGGGAGGGGAAGAAACTCCCTATGCCCGAGGAACTGGATGGTCCCAGTGGCTGGAGTGTAGGGAGCAGGAGGGAGAGCGAGGTGGTGGCCAAGAAGGGTAGCAGGTGGACATTCAGGAATTTGGTCTGGGTGATCTTGGGGGGCAGGGGGTGTGCTCATTGGAGGGGAGGAGGGTCTGGACTTGAGCCAGGGGACAAGTGTGGAGATGGTGGTGCTCTGAGCGTGACTCAGCCTGGACCTAGCTGGCACCATACCCTGCAGACGGGTCCACCCACCAGGACTGGGGTTGACCGTGGGAAAGCCAGAGGTCAAGGGCGGTTGCGGGCATCCAGATGGCTGGTCCTGAAACAGAAGCTGGTCCCGCAGCCCAGGCTAGACGGACCCCGGACAGGACAGGCGGTCATGACGACCGAGGATGGAGCTGGGTGGAGGGGTGCGGGCATGGGGTTCGTGACAGATCACAACCCCGTGCGTCAGTGTTTCCAGTTCTGTTTCATAGGCAAGGCCGAGAGGCTCAGAGAAGTTAGAAATTTGACAAAAGTTGAAGGTAAAGAGGCTGTGGGAGGAGCCCTGAGGAGGTCCCTTGAAGTCTAACATGGTGGTGCTGAAAGGCGAGGGACGTGGAGAGGGACAGGATGTAAGCAGGCAGAGGTGGGGGCTGATGTCGCGGTGAGTGCCAGTGACAGTGTCCCGGGCATCCGCGGTTGACAGTGATGAGGACCAGAGATCATGTGGCTTGATGGTGTGGCTCTCACCACCTGCCCCTTCCCGACGGAAAGAAAGTGTTGTCATCGTGTGTCTTCCTCCCCCCGGTAAATCGGGACTGAGCTGTGTGCCAGTGACGCGGTCTCGTTCTGTATCGGGTTCTGCTCATTCTTGACTGTCTCTCTTTGGGCTCCGCCCCCCCGCCCTCCAGGTTCCGTGTGCACCACCCGCACCAAGACGGGAGTGGGCTACCCCCAGCTGAGCGCCGTGATCGAGTGCGCCGACTCTGCCCACGGCCTGAAGGGACACATCATCTCCGTAAGTCTCCCACGGGGCACGGGGATGGGTGTGAGAACATCTTGGGACTTGGGAGGAGGCCCCTGCTCCTGGGCCCCCGAGGAAGCCTGTTTCCTGGCTGCCCTTCATCCCGTTGGCATCCTGTGGGCTTGGCTGTGAGCCAGGCACCTTGGTCCCAGCACGAGGTCCCACACACCTCGTGCATCCCAGCAGGCACCGGGTCCCAGCCCAGTCCCATATGGCAGAGACCCAGGCCCTCCTCCCTACTTACTCTGCACTGAGGGACGAAGGCACGGGAGCCAGTAACGGCTCACGGCGTCCGGTGGCGTGTTGGGGGATTTGTGGGGAGCTTGGAGAAGATACCACATGCTTGTTTGCGACAAAGCACCCCAACCTGGGTGGGTCAAGGAAGAGGCAGTCCCTGTCTCGCAGGTGTGGAGGCTGGAAGTCTGAGCTCGAGGTGTCGGCGGGGTCTGGACGGCTGCGGGGAAGGCTGTGTTGCAAACCTCCAGCGCCCGTGGCTGGTGGCACCATAGCTCCCGTCTTCATGTGGCGTCCTCCCCGTGCGTATGGGCGCGCGTGTCCACATTGCTCCTTTTGGTAAGGATGCCAGTCATGTTGGATTAGGGGCCACCGGTCCCTTACCGGAGTGAGAGTGGATCCAGTGGTGTGTTGGGGGCAGAAGGAGGTTGCTGTGGGTTGAGGGGTCTACGGGAAGGGGTGAGACCGTGGTCTAGCAGCACTTAGGACAGCAGCCTGGGACGCAGCCGCTAAATATTAGAGATTGACTGAATGAGTTAATGCCAAGTTAGTATCTGTCCTCAGCATAGCCGTAATTCGGATCCTCCTTCGCTGATGTGGCAACCATTCAGACCGTCGAAGAGATAATCCCGGCTCTCCCCTTCCAGCTAAAATGCTCAGAACAGGACAGAACATGTTGGGTAAAATTGGGCCGACTCAGAACCATGGCTTCCACTTAATGTTTTTTTCTTTTTTAACATGGTATAATTTATATATATATATATATATATATATATATATATTTACAAATTCTGAATTCGTAGTATAACTGTAGTGGTCCCATAACAGTGTTGACTCATTGGCTGTATTAAATTAAATACTCACCTTTTCCCTGTCCAGTTGCTGGGCCAGGCTCCCACATTAAGTAATTGATAGGTGATTTAAAATAAAACCCTTTACAAATGCATCAGATTATATATCCCTGCAGAATGTGTCTTGGTGATTTCACCCCAGCCCTGCAACAAGTTGACCTGTGATTTCTGGACTTGCTTTGAGGATACGATGCTACTCTTTAAAACCCATACATGCACCTTCTTTCGTTTCGAGCCCCAGTTTAGAATTTGAGAGCTGTGGCGGCTGTTGTCCTGTCCTGACCTTGCAGTCCGGGGCAGATTCCCTGGGCTCCTCCGCATTCTTCATGCAGGCTTTCCACCCATCTATCCGGTCCATCAGCATGTCTTTATTGAGCATCTACTATGTGCTAGACAAGGAGGGTTTGTTGGTCGCTGACCATTCTGAGACCCTGTGCGCCTCACCCCTTTGCTGAGCTTTGGTCCCAGGTCCCAAGGGAACACTCATTTATTGTGTGCAAAAGGCTGAGTGCTGTGATCCAACTCACTGCACAGTGTCAGGGACGCCAGTGGGTCCCAGGGGTTCCCTGGGGCCTTATTCTGGGCTGGCTGCATGAGAATCACCAGGGAAGCTTTCTCAAAAAGACATTCCTGGACCCGTCTAAGCAAAGATGACTCTTATGAGGTTAGTCCTACATCTCTATCACGTGACTGTTTTTGCCATTGAGAGTCTTCCACAAAATTCGGACCCTGTGTCCTGTATACCATTTCCATATCAGGGAGCTGTCAAATGAAGGGCTCTACTGGGAACATGTACCGAGTCTCCCCCCCCCCTTGTGTCCTTCTAGAAGTTTCACACCTGCTTGTTGATAGGACCATATTTGGGGAGGGCTTAGGGGGAAAGGGACGCTCTGCTTACACCACCAGTGACTGAGAGTCAACTTGGGTTCTCTTTGATAAGCTTCTTTTAGTGGCTGTTTCAGTGTAGTGCCCAGACCAACAGCATCAGTATCAACTGAGAACTTGTTAGAAATCAGCAGCACTGATGGGGAGGCCCAGGAATGTGTTTTAACCAGCCCTCCGGGTAGTCGTGACCTGCTCTTGAGTTTGAGAAGCGCTGGTGCCTGTTGTGGGGCCCGTCCGTGTTCAGAGCCGGGTCTCGCCTGCCAGTGCCTGGGGAACGGCTCCTGTGAGTTTGTCCACCAGGGACAGTGACCGCCCAGGCTTGCCGTCGGGGAGCTCCCAGGTCCTCAGTAACAGTGAGAGAGTTCCCAGAGAGGGGCACATGTTGCGTGTGTGGCTGGAAGACCAGACGAAGTTCACAGACTCACGTGGGATCGGCACCCCTGAATTGAGCTCCTCCCTCCTGGCCAGCTGAGTGTCTTGGCATTCAGAGCAACTGTTTCTGCGACTGCCCCTGCGTCTCACAAGCAGATTTCTCCCACTTGCCAGTCATCCCTAAACCCACTGGAAACCCACCACACATTTTGGATCCTGCTACTCTACCCAGTTGCCTTCCAGCTGTCTCCTGTCACACTTTGGTTGCTGAATTAGCACATCCACGCTGTTGAAATTCAGTACGTGGAAGTCACAGCAGGGGGCTGTTAGCAGGTGCTGATGCTCAAGGGGCTGGACTTGAATCGGGTTTTCTATTTATTGTGGCCCACATGGGGTTCGGAGAGGCAGAGAGCTGTAAATTCAGGACACCCCCTAAGTAGGTGAAGATTGAGGTGTGACTAGTTAGTTTTATCTTCTCATCGGCTAGGGACATCACCCAAAAGAGAATTTTCAAGGTGGAAACAGACTTAGAAGAAAGAATGACTAGTGTTTACTGAGCATCGACTGCCTTCCAGGCACAGGCACTTCGAATTTCTGATTCTTGGAACAACCTGACAAACTAGAAGTTAGTTTCACTTGACAGGTGTATCAGGCAGAGGGCATGTGTGTGTGCGCGTGCGCGGCAAGAGAGACGGTGGAGGAGGTATTTATTACAAGGAATTGGTTCACGTGATTATGGAGGGGTGAGAAGTCCCAAGATGTGCAGGGTGAGTTGCAGGCTAGAGACCTAGGAGAGCTGATGGTGTAGTTCCAGAGTGAATCTGAAGGCCTGAGAGCCAGGAAGAGCTAATGTTTCAGTTGACGTTAAAAGGCAGGGAAAAGCCCATGTTTATTCAGAGGCATTCAGTCAAGAAAGATTCACTCAAGGAGGGTCAGCCCTGTTGTTCTGGTCATGCCTTCACCTGATTAGATGGGGCCCACCCATGCCAGGAGGATAATCTGCTTTACTCAGTCTACCAATTCAAATGTTAATCTCATCAAAAAAAAAAAAAAAAAAAAAAAAAAGAGAGGGAGAGAGAAGAGAAAGAAAGAAAAGGAAAAGAAGAGAACCTTCCCAGAAACACCCAGACTGATGTTTGACGAGATTTCTAGCACTCTGTGGCCCACTCCAGCTGATACATAAATTAGCCTTTGCAACCAGGTGGGCTCCGAAGCTTCAGGATCTTAAGGAACTTGTCCAGCATCCCTACTGGCAACATTCAGACTGAGGCCTGTTTATCTTCCCTTGACTGCTTCCCCCCATTTGGAAATTGAGGTCACAAAGAATGAAGAAGAAAGGCTTGCTGAAGGCACAGAGAATGCAGGGTCGTACAGGACCCAACCCTGTGTGCTCATTCTTCCATCCCAGCACTCTGGGAGACATACACTTCCTCTGTCCATCCCCACAGGGCCCCCATACATGTGTTCTGGCGGGGAGAGGATCGTCAGTCCCTGGTGCATGGTTAGAGGGGGAGGGATTCGAACCTCCAGTGAGTTCACAATCCACTGATAACCAAGCACTCTTTGGACTTCGCGCTGCTTTATAAGACCTAGAAAGAAGTCCTGAGAGTAGATAGGGATCACTGTGGCCTCTTCTTGGCCTCAAGCTCCAGCATTTTAGTCAGTGTATTTTATAAAGAATGCTTATCAAGGCTCAGGAGGCCTTGTATCATGAAGGATCCAGATGATTCAAAGTCATCCCCAAACTTTTCCTTTTCTGCGCCCGGTCACTAGTGCTTGCATTGGTCCACTGACCCTCTGCAGAGAAGTAAAGGCAGATCAGCAAATTTCTGATAATTTTAATGATTTAATATAGCATTTCAGAAGCAGTTAGACCGTTCTTTAGCAAGACTTAAAGTTATGTTGAAACAAAGTTAAAATTTTTTGAGGGTGGAAAATTCCCCAACAGGGCCGGTTTAGCCTAGAAAAAGTTAGAAAATAACAGATAAATATAAAGGTTCCTGGAACTGTTAGCCTCTTAAGAGATCCACAGCTAAGGTTCTAGTAAGTGTGCTTCTAGACAAGTTTTATGTTTTTAAAATTTTATTTATTTCTGTTTGTTTCTAGATGTTTTTTTATAATGTATACCTAACCAGGGTTCTAATATCTTATTCTAACATTGTTGCTGTGTGACCTTGGGCAAGTCACTTAACCTTTCTGAGCTCTCCTCAGTACCCCCCATCTACAGAAATATCAACTTCAGTGCTTCTGGTGTTTGAAGAAAAATGAAGTTTGTAACTGCCCCGGCACATAGTAGGTCCTTGATTTAAATTCCCTCTGCCCGTCCCCGTGCTTGCTTTCCCCGCCCTCGATTTCAGAGAATGGCAAGTATTCTTAAGAAGAAAAGGTATGCCGACAGTTCACAGACAGAGTTCCATGATGCTTTTTCTCCTGAAATACAACGGGAACACTCTTGAAAAACAAAACAAGCAGCTCTTTGAATATTTGCACGTTGTTTTTGAAAACGTTCCAGCGCCTGTGATGTTTCTGTGCAAAAGTAAATGTGTGTCTTAGATCGCAGAGCTCTGCCCCTCCTGCTCTTGCCTCCTGACAGCATGAAAAGGACGCTTTGAACAGCTTCTGGAAATCACCCGTGAACAGGAGTAGGGAGCAGACTCCTTTGCCCTAAAGCATATCACAACATCGGGTTTCATGGGGTTAAGCCTGCAGCCTGGTGTGGTTGGTCCGCCTTTTATAAATGCATTTCCAAGTACAGTGAGCAGAAGATGCTGCCGTAAGTCGGATTTCCTCTTGGTGGCACGTCACGGAGCCTTCTTAACCGTGGTCATCTTGGTCCATTCTGGGAGGAGAAGAGCTCCTTTTCAAGGATCCCAATGGCCGCCTCCCTAACCACAAGAATGTGGAATTTTCTGGGTCCCACATGAACCGCTGTGGCAGTCACAGCTCCTCACAGCTCACAAGCACGGGAATGTGTGTGTGTGTGTGTGTATGTGTGTGTGTGTGTGGTTTCAAGTCCAAAAACGTCCTCATGTAATGGGGGTGTGAGTTTGTTTAATCTTCTCAGGTCATATGTTTGAAAGCCAATCGAGTACAAAACTGGTTTTGGTAAAGAGATAAAGGATTCAAAAAAGTTGGCAGGGCCAGTGAAGGGCATGGAGGGGGCTTGTATCTTTGGAAGAGGAAGTAGATACGCGGGAGCTTGGGCCACAGCACACAGCGGCAGGAAATGACCACTCCCCTAGCACCCGTGGCCCTCCGGGGGTCAGAGAGATGACGTGTGACTGTAGGCTTTATCACACCTCAAAGATACCGTGTTTTTTGTTTTTTGCTTTTAAATGAAAGATCTATGGCAACCCCACATCGGCACGAGCCTCTTGGCACTGTTTTTCCAACAGTATTTGCCTACTTGGTGTCTGTGGGCTGCATTTTGGGTAACGCTCACCAAATTTCCACTTTCATCCTTGCATTCTGTTACAGCGATCTGTGATTGTTGACGGTTCAGCCAAAGTTCAGGGGATGGTTGGCATTTTTTAGCAATAAAGTATTTTTTAATTAAGCTGTGTACCTTTTTTTTAGACAGTAAAGCTGTCGCACAGAGGAGTGTACATGTAATTTCTGTCTGCGCTGGGGAACCACAGAATTCATTTGACCCACTTCGTTGGGATACTTTCTTTATTGCTTGTGGTCTGAAACCAAACCTGCAATATTTCTGGGGTGTGCCTGTAACAGACGTGATGGAGGAAATAGTTACAGGCAATAACTATTCATAAAAAAAAAAACAAAGAGTTTAAGCTTTCACATCTACCTTTGGATCCGAACTGCAAAGAAGTTAAGGAGGCAGAAATTGAGTTATAGCTCATGGAGTGACAGGCCTCAAAAGCAGATAAAAAGGGAAAATGAGTCACAGAGACCCCATTCTCCATGGGAGGTGCTGTTCATATGGTAGCCCATCCTGGTTGGCTGGATGCCCTCTGCCTCTGGGGCGCACACCCCTTCCTGCCAATTGTGATGCCTGGTAGCCCAGGCAGCCTGTGTCCTTCCCAAGGCAGGTGGGTCCCACCTTCCAGGGACAGGTGCTTGCCTCTGAGACCTTGGTGCTCCTCCTAGACCCGCTCTGAGCTCAGGGCTGTGATCATGCCAGCCCTCAACACGGAACCTGCCCCCCTCTCCCCCGCAACCCCAGGCCTTTGCTTCTTTGCATCTCTCTCTGCGGGGTCTGGTGGCAACTCTAGGCCACCCTCGCTGGCCTTCTCCTTGGACGTCACACAGACTACATTGGGAAGAGCAGATAGCAGCTTGTGTTGGTAAGGGTGCCTGGCAGGCTCTGCATTCTGGAAACCCCACACTATGCTGCTGGTGTTTCCCCAACCCCCCACCCCCATGACTGAACGGAGCTGAGCTGGGCAGCCCAAGGTGACCGCCCTGCTGGGCATTAAAGCAGCCCCAGGCGTGTGCTCTCTGTGGGTAGAGTGGGGATCAGGAATGTACGTTTGGTTTTAAGCTAACAGGGCCCATTACGTGAAGGTGGGTAGGGGCTATGTGGGATGGCTGGAAGGTTAAAGGAACTCAGTGTCCTTTCCCCAGCTCGTAAAGTAATTCAGCTCTTACTACCTAAACTTCACACCTCACGCCAGGCAAGGAGGGGAAGGGGGACTGTGGGATAAGAGTGAATTCGGACAGCCCTGGTCAGGCATGTTGTGTAAGGGGCTGGTCTTGGAATGAGGTCTCAGAGCATCTCTATCTGCCTCTCACTTCCCCGGGCTTCCAGGGCTGGCGGGGGCAGGGGGAGGCTGCAACACAGACAGGTGGGCCGGTGGTGGGTGGGGCAGACCCAGAGAGGAAACCCCAAGAGGTTGGGGGATGAAGGTGCGATATTGACAGGAGTAAATTAAGTCCAAATACAGTGACTGGGGAATGCTGGGCCTGGACTGGACTCAGGGTCATTTTTTGGCTGGGGGCTTGCCCTTGGCTGAGGGTGTGTCCGGAGAGCCCCTCCTGATGACCTAATCGCCCCAGGGGAGGGGGACAGCCTGGCCAAGGGTGCCCCCGCTGACACCCTTTCCTTGCTTTTTCCTCTTTGAAGGATGGAGGCTGCACGTGTCCAGGAGATGTCGCCAAAGCCTTTGGTAAGGGGACAGGGAGGGAGGGGCGGGAGTTCCCTGCCACTGTGCTGGCCTCGGTGGGAACCTGAATGAAGAGGCGGGACGTGCTGGGAAATTCTGGGCCAGTCCTGAGTTTCCCCGTCCCTGGATTCCAGCCCCGATTGGCCAGAATCCTGACGTTGGTTTGGTTCTGCGGAGCAGGCGGAGTGCCCAAAGGGATGGAAGGGGGTAGACAGCCTGCAAGCCAGGAGTGGATGAGGTCATGGCTTAGACGGCTCGGGGAGTCCCCGGAGGAGGCCAGCACGGGATCTGAAGCACAGAGACTTCAGGGAGGGCTTCCGGGTTCTAAGTTGGGGCAACCTTTAGGGAAGGACGAGTGTCTCTCGGAGGTTTCTCCCCCTCCAGCCTGCCCGAGGAGCCCGTGCCCACCAGGGGGCAGCAGCATCCAACTGTGATGCCACTGGGGCTTTGGGGAAGGGCAGTGGCTGGCCTTTTCTTGGGAAAGCCCTAGTTTTCCAAGTGCTGTGCCCTGCACTTGCCACTTGACCTTGACATACTGTGTCCAGACTGTACGTGCGCAGGGGTGACAGAAAAACAGCCCATGGGCCCCACCCCCTTTTCTGAGGCCAGGGCCAGGTTCACTGTTGACTACCCCCCCGCCCCACCTTTTTTCCTGTGGAGGTGAACTTTCTGTCTGAAGTGTTCCTAGGGAGTGCCAGGGGTCCTTCCCCTTACTTGCATTTGGCACCTTCTATGTTTTTTGACCACTGCTTTGGAGACCTTCCCATGAACTGTCTTAGGTTTAGACTTTGATTCCCTGCCTCCCTGTTTCCCTCTCTCTCTCTCTCTATTTTTTCTTCTAATAAAACACTGATGGTGACAAGGAGACAGGGACAGGGTTCTTAGCAGCGGGGCTCTGTACCAACCCTGGGGAACGTCATGAAAACGGGCAGCCTTCTGATGCAATCCCCTTCTGATCATGCGTCTTGGTTACGGAAGGGAACACGCGGGTCCTCTTTGTCATCCCAGGCGCCTACTTTATAGTTGAGCCTGAGGCCCTGAGAGGTGAGTGTGACAAAGTCAGGGTCCCACAGCTGGTGGCCACGCAGGGGGAGTCAGGACCCCTGCCTCACTTCTGTGCCCACGCCCCCTTTATCTGGATCACTAGCCACAGACACTTGGGCTCCCTGCACAGACTAGGAGCGGGCACAATTTTCAGGGGACCGATTGGTTAAGAAGGTGCCTCATAAGTAACAGTCCGTGGTCTTTGGAATCCGCTGTGACATCTTTTCCTTTGCTCTTCTTCGGGAGCATGGCCTGGCGGGAGCGTGGCCTGGCCTGGGCTGAGGCTCAGCGGAGGGAGGGAGAGGGACTGCGTCAGGGAAAGTGTTGGTGAGGGAGGGACGTGAGAATGTTCAGAGACAGAAATCATCGGAAGCCACTTCAAAGGGTTGTCGGGTTGGATCTGCGTTCGTGCTGTTGACATCTGCTGCTCTGTGGTCATTGGGAGGCCTGGCTGGACACTGGTTTTCCTCTGCCCCGTCAAAGTCATGGCAGGGCAGGTGGGGTGGGGGGAAAACCTCCTTTTCCCCCACCAAGTCAGTCTCAACGTTAGTAAGATCCTCCACACCCATTTGTTACTGAAAATTGAAATAGCGCGTCTAAAAAATTTTTTATTACAATTCCAATTTTTGAAAACCAGAAAATCCAGCCTAGGTACCCTGCCCTAATTATGCTCTAGCTAACCCCCCCACCCCTGCCACACACAATGTTCTCTGTGTGTTCCTTCTGCACAAGTTCCGTGGCTTCCAATATTTGACGTTGGGTTTTAGCTTAATGACTTCAGGCTTCTTAAACACAGAGGCAACACTCAAAACCTCTTGGTGCTTCCTTAGGTCAAATCAAAAAGTGGGAGGACAGGGGAGTCATTTAGATGCAGACTGCAGGAGAGATAGTAGGTTTCTGTTCTTAACACCCAGTCTCCCATGTAGGAGTTCACTCTGTTGTGAGGTCTTCCATGACTTACAGAAGCAGGGTGTGAGGGTGCGTCAGGTAGACCAGATGCCTGATGAGGCTCAGGTAGACCAGATGCCTGATGAGGGCACCGGTGGGGTGACTACTGGGGATGAAATCGGGGAACATGCTGTAGAAAATGCTGCCTAATTCTTTTCTTTTTTTTTTTTTTTCAAGATTTTCTTTGTTTGACAGAGATACAGCAAAAGCAGGAACACAAGCAGGGGGAGTGGGAGAGGGAGAAGCAGGCTTCTCACTGAGCAGGGAGCCTGACGCGGGGCTCGATCCCAGGATGCTGGGATCATGACCTGAGCCAAAGGCCGACGCTTAATGACTGAGCCTCCCAGGTGTCCCAGTACTGCCCAGTTCTTACTGCCGCTCTGATGATGAGACTCAGACAAGCTGTGTATGGAAGGTGGTCATAGTCCGTCATTGGTTTCCCTTAAGGACTGTCCACTGCCTTAGCCTTCAACTGTGTCTCTTCCTCTGAGTGTCCGTGTCCCCACACAGCAGGCCTTCTTCACTTTTTCCAGAAAGGGAGAGATCAAGCTTTTCTCCTGATGATGGCTGGGAGCAAGGAGGGGGGGATTGGGAGTTGCCCGTGGATCCTCCTGGGGCTGATTTTCTCTGAGCTCTTTGCCCTGCGGCTGCTTTTTGTCCCTACTGTTGGAGTTTAGGAGCCGGCGCAGATTTTGTCATGCTGGGAGGGATGTTTTCCGGCCACACGGAGTGTGCTGGAGAGGTGATCGAGAAGAATGGGCAGAAGCTGAAGCTGTTCTACGGGATGAGCTCCGACACGGCCATGAAGAAGCACGCGGGAGGCGTCGCTGAGTACAGGTGAGCCTCGGACATCAGCGCTGCTGACACCAGCATGCCACGGGAAGGACTCGCAAAACGGTCTGTTTTTTAAATAGTCCCAGCTTTTATCCAACTAGCATTTGCTGTGTTTGGGGTCCTTAGAAGGTACCAGTGTTTTTGGGACAGGATAAAAATGTGACGAAAGGGGTATGTGTGAGCAGGTGGGACTCCTGCTCGGCCAGTCCGGGAGGTGACGCTCCAGACTTTCCGAAGGGTCAGGCAAGGATCTTTTTGTCTCGTCCTTCTGGTAGAGCCTTCTGAGAGCTCTGAGTGAGCCCCGTCACCACCCATCTCTAGCCTGGAACGAAGTCAGGCTGCAAGAATCGGGTTGAATCCTGGGTTTCCCGTCACGTGTGAAACAGGCGTGGTGCACACCGCCGCGTGGAGGTCGGGCCTTTCTGGAAGGTGCCGTGTTTCCCCTATGGTAGGACTCTCACCTGCCTCCAGGCTCTGACGGTTGACACAGGCAGCATTTTTAGCCATTTAATTGTGTTAGCGCAGAAGGGATGATGGCTTCTGCTTTTTTTTTTTTTTTTTTAAACAAATCTGTGATCCCCAAATATAACCCGGCCTTTTCTGTTTCACTTCCATCTTAATTGTCTGCATGTGTGTTTGAAGAACCTCAGGACAGCACATATCTACGTGGCCCTGTTCCCTAGAAACTGCCATTGCCTCTCCTCAGTGTTAGCTTGATGACGAGTCGCACGAGGTGGACTTTCTCACGGGGGAGTCTGCTGGGAGGGAGGGTTTGCCTTTCTCTGGGAAGCCTCGGGCACTGGGGCCGGAGCTCTAACCCTCCCTGGTGGCCACCCTGCATTTCCTACCATCCATCCCACACCCGAAAGCTCATCTGGAGGACATGGGAGGCGGGTGTCTTGTCTGGGGTTCAAGTCCTGCTGGAGGTAAATCTCAGCTCGAGGTTTACCAGCATTGAGATTCACGGGCAGGCGGGTGGGAGGCGTGGGGTGCTCTCCCAGAGTTCTGTGCTTCAGTGTGGGGGGACCAGTGGACTGATGTCCGATCTCATTCTCCTCTTATGGGGGACCTGCGTCAAGACGCGACAGTGTGGGGAAGGCAGGGTGGGAAAGGGGAGTAAGGAGCTGTGTCTTACCCCCATCCTGGAAACTTCACAAAGTAAGAACGAGAGGAACTCTCCTTCTGGTGCAGCCTCAGAAGGCTCTTTCTCCCACATGGTGCCCGAGGGTGGGCAGGGGGTCACTCACTGCCTCGGTTCCCCCCGGACCTCTGGTCTGGAAGCTTCACGCTTTACCAGCAACCACTGTCCCTACCCCAGGGCCCGAGCCGTGTCTGCTATGCACTGCCACGTTAGGCAGAGCCCTTGTGGTTGGGTGATCGCTAGATGCTTTTCCCGGAGGACACTCGGTACCTCTAGCTACATCTGTTCTGGGTTCTAAGGAAACTAGACCGAAGAGGGCAGACCAGGCTATGCCGCACGCAGCAGCCGAGGCACCAAAAGAAAAAAATCCCCTTCTGTCATTTCAGCAGAGTTTAGACAAAACAGAAAATAGAAGATTCTGGAAGTGGTTTCAGATCTTAGGAGAGGCAAGTGCTAACGGAATTTGAAGCTCAGTCTGGAGGCAGCCTGAGCCCTGCAGGCTGTCTCTGTTTTTTTCTCTGTGTCTCTGTTCCTCTGTGACTCTGCCTCCCTGGCTCCCTCCCCTTTCCCTGGCAGTTTGCAGCCCCCTCCCCACAGTTTCCTCACAAGAATCGTCCTGCTTTGATGGTGGTATTTAATGAAGGTAAAGCTATTTATGCTTTGCTGGTTCCTTCCTAGCCATTAACCATTTATGCCTCCCACTGTCCCTGGGAGACAGATCAAAGTACCTTCGTTTACCAGAGGAGAGGACGTGAACCTCAGCAATAAATGACTTGCAAAAGGGGCCGTCACCCATCAGCAAAGAGACAACGATGAGAATCTAGATGACTTCCAGTAAGCCCCAGGCAGGTCACAGAAATCTTTTTCAGAAGTGAAACGGTGGCCAGGGGTGCCTGGGTGGCTCAGTGGGTTAAGCCTCTGCCTTCGGCTCAGGTCATGATCTCAGGGTCCTGGGATCGAGCCCCGCATCGGGCTCTCTGCTCAGCGGAGAGCCTGCTTCCCCCTCTCTCTTTGCCTGTGTCTCTGCCTATTTGTAACCTCTCTGTCAAATAAATTAAAAAAAAAAAAAAAAAAAGTGAAACGGTGGCCATTGCGGGCACAAGTGCGTAGGTGTTGGTCTGTGGTCATGGAGTGCGGGGACGTGAGCCGTCTTGGGTGTGGTCAGGGACTGGCGTCAGGAGCTCGATGCTCTGAACCAGCCCCGAGGCCAGCCCTGGCTGCAGTCAGTGGTTTAGGGAGGCAGGACCATCTTGCCTGTGGATTCCAAGGCACGAGAGTCAATACTGTTTTGAAATTCTAGGCGAGGAGATTGAGAGATGCTATATTTTTTCCAGTTGAAGAGATCAGCTAAAGAAAGTTCCAGAATTTGGTTAACTGTTAGAATTTCTAGATTGCCTGGGCCTCAGATGAGGGCTAGGGTTTTGCATGGATTAGACATTTCCTTCTGGTAACGCCCCTCCGAAGGCAAGTCTGGACCGCATGTCCCTTCCACTTGGGGGGGCTTGAGTTGTGCATTTTATAGATCTTGCTCGACTTAAGCATGGGGCTGCATCCCGATAAACCCATCTCAAGGTAAAAATAGGATAAACTGAAATGCGCTTGAGATACTGAACCCACGAAACATCCTCACTTAGCCTGGGCTACCTTAACTCTGCTCAGAACGCTGACGGTAGCCTGCCGTGGGCAGAATCATCCAGCACGGGGCCTGTCTGATAATCAGGGGTTGAAGGTCTTGTGTAATTTATTGAATATTCTACTGAAAAACAGACCAGTTGTACGGGTGCAGAGTGCTTGTCCCCCCTCCCAGTCCTCGGGCTGATGTCACTGCAGCCCCCGGGGACCCCCATCACCAGTTAGGATTGTTTGCGCATCACTAGCCTGGGAAAGGATCCAAGTTCAAAATCCGAAGTTTGCTTTCCACCGAGTGCGTATCGCTCACCCACTGTGGTGAAGTCAGACCATTGTGAGCGGGAGGCTGGCTGTATTGCTACCTTCCTCCTCCTCCTGATGGTTGTGCTCGAGGACACTCGGGGTCTGCTTGGAGAGCTGGCATGTGGGAGGGTGAAGCCCCAGGCTTCTGTTGTTGATCAGGGAGGGTGACAAGAAGAGACGGTGGCAGGGGTCGCTTGAGGTGATCGGCCTGGGCTGTTCTTCCCCTGGGGCATTTGGGGCTCTGGGTCACAGGGACGCTGGTGTCCGGATGAAGCTAGAGGAGAAGGGCAGGGTGGGTTAGGGGCAGAGTGGAGGCTCCTAAGTGACGGGGTGCCCCGGAGTGAGGAGGGCACCGTGCGGGGGAAGGTGCGGGTGCTTTCTTCCAAGGCTGCTGGTGCCCCGGGCAGCCGGCAGCGAGGCTGTGTGTTTCGGGAGGGGCCTCGCCTTCATCTGAGCTGCTGCTGTGACCACACATTCCTAGCAGTGTGGGCATTTAGCTCCCAGAGTGCGTGGGGGGGCGGGGGGGCTGTTGGCTGTTGAAAGGGCTGAAGCTGGGAATGATTCCGGCTTGGTTCTTAAAGGGGGAAAAAAAAAAACCAGACTAAAAGACAAGCTTCCTTTTTCTTGCAGGGCCTCTGAGGGCAAGACTGTGGAAGTGCCTTACAAGGGGGATGTAGAAAACACAATTCTGGATATTCTTGGGGGACTGAGGTCTACCTGCACTTACGTGGGGGCCGCAAAACTCAAAGAGCTCAGCAGGAGGGCGACGTTCATCCGAGTGACCCAACAGCACAACACCGTGTTCAGCTACCCCTGAGGATGAGGTGACGTCCGGCTCGTGGCAGCGTCCACACGCACCTGCTTGCCCACCGCCCTCGTGCTCCATCAGAGTTACTGGCTGCTCCTGAATGGTGGACTATGGCCTCCTGCTCCCCCCCCCGCCCCCTGGAGGCTTTGGGGCTCCCCTGGTGCCTTCGGGGGGCACTGGAAGCAGGGCATAGACTGGGTCAGTGGTCAGAGCCCGGCTGCCTGGAACTCATAACCTCATTGTTAAAACTAACTCACCTTTTCCTTTTCTTTTCTTCTCTCTTTTTAAAGAAAAATGGTTTCACTTTAATATAATGCGATTATCTTAAGACTTGGCGGAGTGCTGGAGTTTGCATTTGCTAGAAACAAGTTGTCAGGAGAGCTGGGGGTTTCCTACCTTCTTCCCCTGCTCGGCTGTTAGCAGTCAAGGCGTGGCGGGAGGAGAGGATCAGGGAGGATCGGGGTGGCCAGGCCAATCAGAGTCACTGGGCTCCCCCTCTTCTGCTTTTGGTTGCCACAAAGGACAAAAGCACCTGACTAGACCCATGCACTTGAAGAAATGGTCCCCTTTTGGATATGAGGTATGGTGACGTCTCTCCACCACCTGCATTACACGTGCCATTTGGAATCGGGTATCTGGCACTCTGGGGTCCGTGTTGCATTGGGGATGCTGTCCCTCTCCTGGTTTTTCACTGAGTTTTGTTTTCCTTCCTCTCTTCCCTCCTCAGTCCCAACCGGTGAGGTTGGCCTCTCTCTTAACGAGAACAGACATTATTTTGAGGTTCACGAGACGTTTTCTTCAAAGGTCATCCACCAAAAAATTGGCAAGTGGAATCCTTCCTGAAAAATAACCAAAACCTTGACCAGCAGTTTTCTACAAGTCATTGGTTGAAAATAGGAGTTAGAACTAGTCCCTTGTCAAGGCCGTTCATACTTTTGAGGAAGGACCACATGGTGTTCACTGACTGGCGACAATGGTATGGAGGACGGACCATGGCCTTGGAGGAATCCTGCCGCTGACTGTGCCTGTTTGAAGAGTGAACATGGATTTATTAATGATGACTGGCCACTGCTTCTGGAGAGTTCCTTGAGCAGTAGGACTGGAAAGTAGATGCAGGCCAGGATGTTTTACTTTATTTTCTTTTGAACGAGGCTTAACGAAGCAGACACAAGAGTCCGTTTTCCTTGAAAAAGCAAACGACTACCCTGGAGTAGAGAAGGGTCACTGGTGCTGCTGTTTAAGGACAAATTAATGGCCCGAGGTCTGTGGTGAACTGCCACCATATGAAGGGTCCCTCCAGCCCATAATGTTCCAGGAGATTCTAGGTCCGTTTGTAGTTTATTAAGAATACACTTAAAGGTCCAGCAATGTGAACTCCGTGGTCACGCTCCACCCCCCACCCCCAATCCATTGAGAATAGTTCTTGTACTCATGGAGACCTAAATTGGCCAGCCTTTGGAGATGAAGGGCTGGAGAACGTTTAACATACAGAGCGAGATGTGGGGTTTGCCTGGGGGCACCCCCCTTCTCTGTTTACTAGTCTGAGGTTTGAGCCCCCCTGGGGCACCTGTGGAAGATAGTTTCTGCTCAAGCCCTTCAGTGTGTTAGTTTTAAGAGATTCTCTGTTGCAAAATAAGGGAGAGAAGGAAAGGAAAGGTCTTAAAACCCATTCCAAATGCACCAGCCATAGTAAGGGGGACTTTGAGGGTACACCCCCGCCTGAGCTCGGGCTGGCCGCTGTCCCCTCTAACACAGCCCACTCCCGTGCCACACCCAGAGGGAGTGGTCTGGGAGGGGGACCCCCAGCAGCCCGCTAGAGGCTGTGCTCTTTGCAGAGAACTGTGCCTGCTCTATCCAGCTCGTGTACAGATTGTGCATGCTGCTTTTCCACGAGCTGGAAGCAGGTCCTTATGCTCACCTAGTTTTTAGGGAAGTGAATCACTTTGAAGCAGAGATTTTTGCAAAAAGCACCCCAAATCTCCATTATGCTTTGCCTTACTAAGTTCATTTCTGCCTCCCATGGTCAGGGGTGCCGGGAAGCCCCGTGCTGTGGGCGCCTTCAGACCTGGTATCAGGTAGGATACCTGAATGTTGGCTGCAACCTTCGAGCCTTCCTGTGCAGGAGTCGGCGTGGGGGTGGGGGCAGGGGGTGGGGGTCTGTGAACGAGATGCCCTTCACCTTAGCAGCTCCTGCATGGTGCACCTTTTTTCAACACTGACATTCACAGTGCTCAGGACCTCAACTCTGAGTCCCAAGAGGAGAGTCGGGGCGAGATACCCCCAGACGTCTCACCAGGAAGGCAGCAAAAGGAAAGGCGTCACCCCCGCCTCCCTGGGCTCAGAGAAAACTCTGAATTTGACCCCGAGAATTCCCTTCCACCTCTGCAGCATCTTAAGGCTGGAAGGATCCTATGGCCACATGCACAGAGGGGGCAGAGGGGTTCCCATGCCTGGGTCCTGGGGGGATTACTTCGTGGGGCAGCGGCTGAGTGGGCACCGTAAATGCCCTCAACACTGCACCCTTGAGACAAATGGGCTCCCCCACGTGCATACAGGGAGGCCCCCAGCTTGTAGAATTTCTGTCAGGCACAAACCGAAGGAACTTTCCAGGATTAGACCCGGAACCAGCATACAGCAACATTGTTCCAGAATGTATCGATGAGGCTACAGGAGTCCCATGAAATTGCCAAATGCTGTTCAGAAACAAATCTCTCTTATCAACAGCATGGTTCAGATAGAATAAAACATGAACTGAGTAAGTCCAACCATGGGCTGTCGAAATGTGCCTTTTATCACTGACCTCATCTCGGGCATAACCAACGCATCTTGCCTCCCCCTGCCTCCCCCTCCCCCTCCAAAAAAAGCAGTAGGAAAACCATTGCCTTGTGTCCCTCCCCAGCACACACCGACCCGGTGCTCACAGTGGGGGCGAAGTGCGGGATTGCCCTCTTTTCCTCAGTTGTCTCTTCTCTTCAAGGACCTGACACGGAAGGACACACGTTTGCAATTGGCACTGTTATTTTATTAGTACGAGTATACTGAAACAATAAACTTGTACTGGTATACAGACAATTTATTTAAAACAATTTTGTTCAAATTTTGAATCAAACATTGTTTTATTATAATAATGAAATAATTTCTACCTAGAAAACCTGCAAGCACCATCAAAGAAAGGGACCATAAAATTCAATAAACAGACTCGAGTGTATCCTACAAATAGACACACCACGATTAGAAAATAGAATATGAATTCTTCCATTTTTTTTAATATTTGTTTTAAAAAAGCTAGTGCAAGTACAATATTTTACACTGGAATTACAGAGATTATGCACGCATATGGAAAAAAGTTCTCCTGTCACAATAAAAGCTCTTAACTATGTATGCACTTAAAATTTTCTTTTCAATAAGGTGCAAAACATTCCTTCCCTAGTTCTCCTCTGTACTGGCCGTATCAGTCTGATAGTGCCCTCAAAGTTCTGGTGTCTCTTTTCCCTTGGCCGGTGGGAGGCATACAATTGGAAGTTCAGCGGGTAATGATCTGATTGTAAAACAGACGGAGGTACGAATCTCGGAGATGGCCCTGGGGCCAGAAGTTAGGACTGTCTTACCCAAAGGCCCCCACAAATACTGGGCAGGGCTCTCCTGAAACCTCCATTCACTTGACACTAAATGGGTTTAGGTGAAGACCCAGGAGGAAGATACCACCCTAATAGGCCAAAAGGGCAGTATTCACAGAACTGAACATACAGGTGTGAAGTTCAAGGTTCACTGAACAATTTACCCCACTCCTGGACCCAAGGATGTCTTAAAGATTCAGTGGTTCGGGTAAGAACCAGAGGAAACCTACACCCCCGACTTCTTGGTAACTGCTCTGTAAAGACCCGGCTCTTAGCCAGTGTCCAGCATCTCAGACTTGACATTCCGGAGGACAGGATGTTATCCTGGCAAGGATTACTGTAAACAGCACTTCCAACGCAGGCCTTCAGACTGGCCATGGAAAAGGAGACAGGCTCGTTGGCTATCCAGACAGCAAACGAACACACAAACTAAAGGGGAAGAAATCTTGGGCAAAGTCTCCGATTATCTGCAGTGGAAGACTTAAGTCCTTTCAGATAAGAAAAGGTACGGAAATTCTTAGAGACCCTTACCGTATACATACTACCTATCGGCCAAATGCACTTAATTTTAATACAGCTGAACCATTTGTATGCAAGTCATGAAGGACATGAAAAGCTGAAGCCACTGTCCACTCCCGTCATCGTACAGGTGAATGTCAGCTACCAGAAGACTTGCATTTTAAAAAGAAAGGGAGGGACTGAGATTCTGAATTTAAGAACTGTATGTGGGTGTGTTTAACGCTCCCGCGCGGCTGTCCAGTTTCCACTGGCTGCCTTGATTTGGGGACAACATGGGACTCTTAGAAGTTACTCTACATTGATTTTGGCCTCAAGATTAAAGGAAAAAAAAAAAATCCCAAACTAAAGTAAAATGAGGCATTGAAATTGAAGTTCATGTTAGAGCCCCCCCCATTTAAATGAGGTGTTGGGGGGGGGGAAGAAGGCTGAGCATTTTTTTTTTGTTTGTTTGTTTTTGTCCTCATGATGAGTTCCGTTTTTCTGGTAGCTAGGATCTCTTGTTACAAACACTTCTTGTTTAGGATAATATTCTTTGGGTTTATTGGAACAAGAAGTGCAGAGGATGTCAAAAGTGATCTCTGGAGAAAAAAGGAATTGCGAGGGCTTGAGAGTTTAAACCAAGAAAGGAGCTCAGAGAAGGACTTCCAGCACAGGAATGAACAGTATTCTCAAATTGCAGAATACAGAGTCGCCCTCCCTCGGAAGAGGGCAATATGTAACAAAAACATAAAGGAAGTTTATATAGGTATAGTTTAAGAGCCTTTTCTGTAGTAATTCTTCCAGGCCATAACCTCACAAATCTGATTATTTGAGACATAACAGTTTTCTATATACAAAAAAAAAAAAAAAAAAGGAAAGAAAAAAAAACCCCCAAACACGTAACTTTCAACCTTTATGCATTTTTTTTTTTTTTTTACAAACAGGGTATGAAACTTATTGTTTCAACAGATCCATGTCTTTAGAACACTGAATGAATCATTTCGACATTCATTTTTCTTTTGTGCAATTTTCAAGAACATTACCTGTACTCCTCAAAATGAGTGCTTCAAAATTTTTTCTTCTTCAGCTTCTCAAATTAGGTGTACATTAAAAAAAGAGAGAGAGAGAGAGAGAAAGAGAGTTCCCACAAGGTATAGTGCTACAAGAAAAGATCCTATCCCGTAAGGTAACATATTTGAAGCGAGGTCATCTATGTAAAAGAAATCTCAGCTCCGGAGTGGAGGTGTGCAAATTCTTTGGAATTTCCCTATCAACAGAAACACAACACTGTCCGTGGAAAAAAAGAGGAAACCAACCCAACACAATAGCATACGCACATATGTGCTTTATAAAAAAGTATATTTTTTGTATATTTATTACTTGATGTGTTCCTAAATTCTCTATTTCAGAAATTCTGGGTTAAAAACACGAAGTTGGAAGCAAAGGCTTCCAGTCCACTTTAAAAAAGAAAGCGTAACTTCCTTTCCTTTTAGATCCCCACCGAAGGCGCTGGATTGGGCGCTGGATTGAGACGGCCGGCCCGTCTTTCACCTGGAATCATCGTGGGTGACTAGGAAACAGAAGTGCAAAGCCTTCTGGGAGAGAACAGACCAGTTTGTCGAGCTGCTTGTGGGTTCCGGAGACGGTAGCCATGACAACCAGCACAGCTCACAAAGCCTGGCCTCCCGTCCCAAGAGCTCTGCTGCTTCTCCCACATCTGAAATAGCATGGCATTAGTGTCTTCAAAAGCATTTTGAGATTTTTTTTTTTTTTCTCTACGAAAGAAATAGGTTTCCTTAGCAGTCACGGATGTTAAAGGGTACTGTCAATTGTTTCCTTAAAAAACAAACAAACAAAAAGAATTCCAAAGCGACAACAACAAAAATAAATTTTGGCAACACATTTCAGTAAAGATCAAAACTATGTGCAAAGAGTGAATTTTATGATTACTAGGAGCTACTGTTCCTCATGAACACGCAGCATGATATTGCAAGTAGGCCGTATCTCTGGGGTAATCCACACGATGCAGGAAATCTACACATTCCTCGGAGTTATGCAACCGCACTCCAGAGCAGGCGAAATGCTGCTTCTGGACACACCAGTGTGCCACACACACGCCAGCCCCGTCCCTGAGTAAGAGGTGAGAAAGGTTTCGCAGAGTTCCGTGTAGGGGAGAAGAGGGATGCTGCCACTTCCTGGTGGGGGGAGAAAAACGCGACACACTCACCTAACAGAAAACACAGAGGGGCACCATTCAGAGTCAGCGATGGGATCAACAGCCACAGGAGGAAAAAAAAAAAAAAATCAAATCCTCCCATACCAGACCGGGTTGAGTGGATTGGGGGGGGGGGCGAGAACCCAAAAACTGACGGACATAGAAAATTATCCCCAAGTCCGAACGAAAATGCAATTTGGATTTCCACTTCACAAGGTTTGAGGTAAGTGGCATCCTTCTCCGTATCCCCCACCTCCCCCTCCCCAATGTGGCCCAAACAAACTTGAAATGATTCTTAAGTGAGACATCCTAAGGAACAGTCATTTTACGTATTTAGAAATCCCTATAAAGAGAGGTTCCTGTTTGTTGGTTTCTTTTTTTTTTTTTTTTTCTTTTCGCCCTGACTGATTTCTCGGTGATTGTGTTTCGTTGTAAACGCAAAAGGCCTGCTGTTAGTACTTTAGAAATGGAAAACAGGAGAGAAAGAAAGAACTAAAGATGGCTAAATATTGCAAAGTGGACATCGTACAGAGGCACATGGCTGATCCTCGTTAAGCTTTTCGGCACCGGAGAATTTCTATGACTGTCATTGTCAGGTTTGCTACACAGGAGCGGGGACAAAGGCCGCCCCGGGCTCACCAATGTCTGCCAACGAGACGAGGTTCCCTGTCCTTTGGATGTTCTTCCTATTGAAGAGAAAGCTGCCACAGAGGAGCGGTGACCATTGTTTGCAGGTGGCCCCTCCATGGCCATGGGCCGCATGTTCACAGCGTGCACACACACACACACATCAGGCCACACTTCCTGCCCAGGTCCAGAGGAACGGCTCAAAGTGTCAAGGACACAGACCAGGGAAGGAGGAACCCGCCCGCTCTGGAAAACACCGTGGAGATGGAATGGGTTGATCCTGGTTCTAGTTGCTCCTGGGCACACCTTAGAAACGAATCTGCCTCCGCCCTCTCCGTACTGCACACTGACTATTCCTCGTGGCCACGGGGAGACTGTGGCTCGTTGCCTAGCTCTCCTCCACTGGCTCTTTCTGCAACGTGGTGACAGACACACGGGGCTCCCGAAAGCTCCCAGCCCCAGCACTCCACATCCTCGGTGGGAGCTCACTGTGGGAAGCGCTCCCATTCCTGGTTCCTCCCCTCCAGCCCGTCTCTGGCCAGAACAGGGATGATGGGCCCAACGGGGGATGAGTGTTCCCTAGAGCACACTGGTCAGGCCTATTGGCACGGGAAGTATTGCACGCGCTACAAAAGCAAGAGAATGAAATGGGACAATGTTTAGAGAGAACCCATGATTGTGTCATTCCTATAACCTGAAATAGAAGCACAAAAATTAATGGTGATGTTCCTATTGCTGCAAACCACGTATGTTTTCCCATTTTAGTGTCGGTGTTGAGGATCCGGTTAGTTCAGTACTGGATGTTAAACTGAAAGATGGTGTGTGTGTGTGTGTGTGTGTGTGTGTGTGTGTGTGTGTGTGTTTCTGCGTCCACGTGAGTTTCTGTCAATAGTGGTACTGGAGAGGACAGAGTCTCTATATGGCAGCCCCGTATTCCTCTTACCATCAAAGGTTACAGAAGGAAAAGAAAAACAAAACCTAATCATTGCAAGTGCCCTGAGCAGAATATATGGAAGATTAAGCAAGTTCTCTGAGCAGAAACGTTAAAAAAAAAAAAAAAAAGAAAGAAATACAGCACTAAATAAGCAGTATGACCCCAAGAATGGGCTCACCCAGCTCTCTGTCAGCATGCTGAGAGGGTAATGAAATCCACAGAAAGTCAAGGACCAGTTCTAGCTGTTCTAAACCTATTCAAATGTTTTTGGTACACCCCAGAAAACGGTTTATAAATATCATTAGTTCTGGTGAGAGCTCAACATAATGGAATACTCGACAGCCAAAATGTGGGTCGACATTAGAATTTTTTTTTCAAATTTGTGCAATGCAAGAAGTACTCCTTTCAGTGATAAAAGAAAAATCCAATGAAGTATTTGTTCAGAGAGACTGCAGCCATTCCAAGTAAGACTATTTAAAAATTTCTCCCTACTTATAAAACTAATTTTTTTTAAAAGCACTTTAAGACACGCACTCAAAACCCACAAACAAGGTTTCAGGTCTCTGGGGATGAAAGTTTTAAACTGTGAAACATACCCTTTCTGGGTTTGTACCAAACATTAAAATCTTGATTTGATTTCTGATGAAAAAAAAAAAAAAAGTCATTCTGAAAATAACATTAATTTCAACAATAATAAAGTAATTGTTTTTTCTAAAAAAACTTGATCACATATATAAATGTCTTTATGGAAAACTTTCTTAATGAGTCTGAAGAAAATTCTCAGAGTTGTCCTGCTATGACCTTTTTTTTTTTTTTTTTTTTGTGACAGATGTGGTAGAAAGACCAAAATGAATTTTGAAAGGAACATAACCTTATAAAACGGCCTAGAGTTTAGGCAGGTTAGAAAGTAATTTTGCTACATTTATTTATGCTCGTTCAGTCCCCCAAACCTTTCCCACAATGTTATTGGATAAAAACTGCAGGAATATCACACAAATTATAAACTCAAGATGTGCAAATTGCAAGGCTCTTTAAAAAGTTCATCTTAAAAAGAAAAACACTGGACAAAAATGAGTATTCTTTTTTCCATCCCTTTTCTCTCAGTTTCTCTGCCAGCTCTGCATAGGCCTTTAATTCTTTCTCAAACATCAAAGTGAAAAGTGCCTTCTGTCAGGCGGTACTCGGTGGCCATTCATTGTCACGTACTAGTTCATAATTCACATTCATCCCTTTAAACCACATTGAAACTTCCAATATCTTGCTCGTGAGAAACTCTGCAGAGCTGAAATGTAGTTACAGTGTTGGAAAAAAAGAAAGCAACTTAGTTTTTTTGTTTTGTTTTGTTTTTTTCTTCCCAAAGAGTTTAAAGGGAGATACAGTACTTGTTGAATGATAGACCAAGATGCTTGGTAATAAAGTGTGAACAGCATTTTAAGTGCTTAGAGATAGTAATATATATGCTCATCTTCGAAATCTAATTCCTCACGTCACACTGGAATCTGAAAAAAGTGGCACCCGAGTTGTCCATAGTCATGAACTATAAACAGTACTAAAGTTAAAAGACGAGATTTGCAAACCCAATGCAAGAGCTCCCGCGGCTCTCTGAAGGGCAGTTCGCGCCTACCTCTTGGGAGCGAAGTCAAAGTGATAACCTGATTGGTTTTCCTAACACTGCACGGAATCCAGAGTGGGTGTCCGCCCTCTGCCACCCCGGCCGCCGCCCCACCCACCCCCACCCCCCACCGTGCGGGGCGCTGGCCAGCAGGAGCTGCCCAGCCCACCGGGACACCCCGGAGACATCACTGCGCTAGTAAAGCAGAAACGAAATCCCACGTGTGGCAGTTGCTCTAAAAAAATATCAGTGCAGTCAGGCCCCATAGGGGGAAATATATATCTATAGGATTAAAAGTTGCTTTTATTGTAAAATATGTTGGGGGGTCGGGGGAAGGATCTTCTGCACGGTTAGCTTTCCATCTGCTGTCTGAGTGAGGCCCCTGATCGGGCCCTGCAGCGGAGTTCCTGTGTTGGTTTTGCCGGGAGAACCTCACCAGGACCTTCCCCCTGGACCTCCAGTCCCGCGCTGAGGGCCGGAGAGAGTGGGCCGGAGGGAGGCAGAGGGAAAGGGAACCTCCCTGGCCGCGCACCTGTGCCCCCCACGTGCACGCGCCCCCACGGGAGTACACGCACGCGCGCGCGTGTGCACCCTGGACAGCTCCCTGCCCCGCAGGACTTCTCTGGGAAAGCGGCGGAAGTCAGCGCCCAGTGGAGGCTTCAGTGCGGCTGGAAAAGGCAGGTGCTCGGAAGCCACATTTCGTTTCTACCGGGACGCCCCAGAGCCTGCGCGGGGAGGGAGGGGGTGGCCTGCCCTGGCCGTCCCCCTCCACCACCCCCCCACCTGCCACTGCCATGCCAGACACTCCCGGAAAAGCAAGTGCACCCATCTCCTGCGCAACACCGGCTGTAACTCTAATGACAAGGTTAGAACAGAAACCTAAAGAGGGTAACATGTAAATACTGTGTTATTTAGCCTACAGTACAGTAATCTGGATACAAATGATAAGGGAGAGCCGAATTTCCTTTCCCCACACTGCCTCTACTTGCCTACATTAGACCGGCCTTCAATGCAAATCTTAACCTCCTGAGGAATTAGAGAAGGCTTAGGAAGAGTCAAAGGTGGCTCGTCTTCTGACTTCTCCAGTTTGCGGGTCTCCGGGGCCGACCACCTCCTCTTCCTCGTTGCCGTGGGCTTGCTGGGTTCTGTTTTGGTGAGCAAGGGCGCCGCGGGCAATCCTATTTTCTCCGGAAACTTGAGTTCGCCATTCTCAGACAGCATCTGGGCACTTCCCTGGTTGATGCCGTTCTCCTGCTCGGCGTACCTGTGTCTGCTGCCTGCCAGGATGTCGGTCTTTGAATGCTTCAGCAGGACGCTGGCGGGATCCACGGGCGGGCCCTTTTTAACAGAGCCGTTCTTCAGGTTCTTGAGGGTCAGCGAGATGCAGACATCCCCAACTGAGAGTTTGGAACACGGCAGATCAAAGAGCTGGCTGGTTCTCTCCGGGCAGCAGGATGACCAGCCCTGTCCAAACACAAAAAAAGGGTACTCTACCAAAACCTCCACGCTGACCTGTGGAAACAGAGACAGGGAAAAGGACGATGAAGACATTTTCTTCTTGTTTTAGGTCATACACACCCACACGTGCATGAGCCAGATTTGGGCAGGGGGGATGGGGAGAAGACTTCGTTCTTCTTCCTCATCCACCAACACAAGACTCATTCACCAACACACACAAATGAGGCTCTTAATTATTGACCACGCATGGGTGTTGGTTAGAAGCCAGTGAAAGCCCCTTTAGTGTTCAAAATATTATTTTATTTTTTAAGATTTTATTTATTTGTCAGAGAGAGTGAGCACAGGCAGAGTGGCAGGCAGAGGCAGAAGCAGGCTCCCCGCTACGCAAGGAGCCTGATGTGGAACCTGATCTCAGGACGCTGGGGTCATGACCTGAGCTGAAGGCAGCTGCTTAACCAACGAGCCACCCAAGCGACCCTCAAAATATTATTTTACGAAGTATCAGCTTTCTAGCTGGCCTCCTTTAGAACAGATGGATGGGCTCCTGAGGACACGGAACAGGTACTTAGGGTTCAGCACTGAGTAAGTCTCTGTCAGCGACTGGAGCTCAAGATACAGTCTTGCATTTTATCCGTTCACTGGGTAAACACTGTTCTCACGTTTAACAGGGATAACTAGAGTGAACTTGTATCCAGGCTCCCGGAGGCAGCACTTACCTGTTTATCAGTGTATCCCTGGCCCCGAAAAGGGTCCCTGGCACATGGTTGAAGCTTAATATTTATCGGATAATGAGTGTGTACTCAGGAACTGAGGGGAACAGAATCAGTGAAGGCTGGAGTAAAGAGGGAGAGCCTTCCTGAAGGCTGGGCAGCATGTGGAGAGGTTTGAGGAGTGGACAGTGTTGGGTAGAGGGTAAAATTTAGGACACAGAGGGCTCATGGACTTGGCCCATCCAAGGTCAAGTACCAGGTACTCGAATCAGGCTGTGCACTGGTTTGAAGACAGATATCTAAAGTGGGGGAAGCTCAGTATCCTCTCAAGAGTCTGCTGTTTTGTCTACCACCATGTGCCATGTGTGCACTGTGCTAAGGAAATAAACTGAAAATCCAGTCCTAGTCCCAAAGTAGTTCACAATCAAGTGGGCAAATAGGCACGTGAACATAATTGCGGACCAACGTGGCGAGTAGGGTTATAATACCTGAATACCAATATTAAGTTGCTGGAGGGCAGAGGAAAAGCATAGGCCTGTTTGAAGACGAGGTGACTAAGGACGTCTTCCTGGGTGAGAATACACTGTGCTAAGTTTTGAAACATACTGGGGGGTGGAGTGCAGGTGTGGATGCACGGGGATGACACTCCTGGAAGTAGGGATAGGTGAGCAAAGGCAGGGAGATAGTGTCGAGTGAAAATCCTACTGTTACCATTAAATTAGGCTGAAAGGCACTTGAGGTTCTAACAGTTTAATTTTCACAGAAATTTATTTTCTTCGACTTTATGTTATATAAAAAAGAAAAAAAAACAGTGAAGTAGGTTCAAAGAGTCAGTTTCCAATAGCTTTTCTCAGGGTAGTACACTAGGTAATCTGGAACACTCTTCTTGCTGAGGACAACTAAATACTCTGAACAAAAACCAAGCAAACAAAAACTAAGGGAAAAATGTAAAACATGATTTTTTTTTTTTAATGGCATTAGACAGAAAATAAGATAATGAAAAACCACCGGGTAAAGCTCAGAAAAGGGTGATGGTCGAGAGATTTAAACCTATTTTCCCCTGAGGGCATCTGCACATTCCAAATTTGAGCAGTTTCAAGACCAAGTAGACCTCTGGTAATCTCCAGGGGTCGGGGAGGGGGAGAGTAGGGAATGAAATTCAGGTTCTACCCTTCCGGTGTACCAAGGCAGGGTGCTTTCTGGTGAGCACCACTCTTTTGGGCTGTGACCCCAAAGTGCTGAGTGCTGTACTCTAGGAGTAAGATGAACCAGAAGTAGACAGGCCCTCTCAAGGTCTGAAGCTCAGATTTTGATCATCTTAGCCCCTAAAACTGGGTTAAGGTCATGAATTATTTCCAGTTTTTCAAATAAAAGACACTCAATTAAATAAGAGGGACAAGGTCCATGAACAGACCAGAGGATGTGAATAAAAAACCCAATAGAAACAACAGATAATAGAAACAGACCCAAAGCATGGCGGTGGGGGACTTCTGAAGTAGAGATATCAGATACAGACATTAAAATGACCCATGTTTACAATATTAAAGGAGGTTAAAGACAAGCTTGAGGATTTTGGTAGAGAACTAGAATCTATTTTCAAAAGATCGTGGAAATTTTAGAATAAAGAAACATACATTCACTAAATCAGGAGAACACAATGGATTTTCCAACAGAATAAACGTGGTTGATGACAGAACTGGTGAACTGGATTCCTTAATTAATTGCTGGATTCCTTAATTAATTGCTGCTTTGGAAGAAACTACACAGAATGAGACACAGAGCCAAAAAAAAAAAAAATAGTTAACACAGAGGAGAGGTGAGAGACATAGAAGACACATTGAGAAGATCTAACAGACATGTAAATTGAATCGTACCAGGAGGAGAGGGAGATAATGGGGCAGAATGAACATTTTTGAGGAGATAATAGCTTGGAATTTTCCAAAATTGGTATAAGACAATAATCTGCAGATTCAAGAGGGCCTAACCCCCAAACAGGGAAAAGAAAAAGAAGTTCTCACCTCAGCAGGGCACAGTTTAACTGCTACAAACCAAAGACAGGAAAAGAAAATTCCTGAAGTCTCCAGAATAAAATATACATTACCTCCAAATAGACAACAATTAAATTCATAGTTGACTTCTCACTAAAAAGAACGGAACTGTTTTTGGCATCATGTGCCTTCTCACCTGTATCAAAACTCGCACTGAACGATGAGTTCTGGGTTGCAAAAGAGGATTTGTTTTTCCCACTTGTCTAAGTCTTTGTCTATGAGCTAAACGAAATCAAAAGCAAGAAGTCTGTCCATATTCAAGCAGAGATCAGAGAAGCCCAACCATAAGAAGTGTGGGCTGACTGACAGCGACAACTGTGGGTTGAACAAAAGTTCTTTGTAAAGGGGTTATTTTGAAGACTGTGATTCCCACTTTGGAGGAGCTAAGGTGATCGGCAGTGGAAGGACTCCCATGTGAAATCCCTTAAATAAAAATGTACTGACTTAAAAAAGTGGAACCGTTTTGTCTAGAAGACAATGGGATATCTTTAAAACACTCAAGAAAAAGACTTGCCAACCAAGTCTTTGGTCAAAAGGAGCCTTCAGGAAGGAAGGCAAAATACATTTTTCAGACAAACAGTAAGTAAGAGAATTCACCACTAATAGATATGCACTAAAGAAAATACTACTAAGTATTCCTTATATAGGAAAAAAAATGAATCTATATGGAAGTTTGTAGATGCAGGAATGAACAAAGAACAATGAAAATGGTAGATGTAGGTAAATCAAAATAATATTGACTATAATATTAAAAATGTTTTGTTGAATTTTATATGCAGGCACACATACACAAACACAGAAGTAATTAAAATATAACCCCCCAAACCCTAAAAAGTAGTAAATTTCCATGTGATATGGACTGTGGCTTTCCATTTTACCTACTTTATCTTTTTTGGTAACTATGATTGGTTTAGTTGTACACACACTTCTTGAATGATATATTTTATTTTTTCCATAAAAGTCATAATAAGTATTTTTAGAGGGAACAACTAGAGTGAATATTGAAGTTTCCTACTCTAGTGCATGTGTGAATGTGAGCCCATATAAATGTGCATATTATCAGGGGGAAATTGTTCTGGGCTATTTTAATAAAATAAAGAGAGCTAAACATTTTTTGAGTGTCTACCACCTGTCAAACATTTAGGTACAAACTCCCCCAAAAGTATTTTGTTTATGTGCACAGCAGACTAGCAAAAAGAAGTACTAGTGTTCCAATTTTACAAATAAGGAACTACAGTCTCAGAGAGATTAAGTCATTGCCTAACATCCTAACTATGAGCTGATGGAATAGTGATTTAATCCCAGTCTTTGGCCCCCCCAAACCCATTTTCTTTCCCTTTGCTCCTATCTCTGCCTCTGTGAACAAAGATATTACAATGCCACTAAAAGAGATGAATTTAACATTTCCACTACCCCCAACAGTGATAAATGTTAGCTGAAATAAGTAAGATCCAATGGCACAAGCTCATTGCTTTATTTCACGGTTCAGCAAATCGTGGAATAGTGTCTGCCTTGTACCTACTCATACAATTCTAATCTCCCTATATAATGGGTGAGGAGGATGATATTTAATTACAGAGCTACATTATATCACACACACATATGTATTTGCATTTTTGTATGTACAAAGATACCTACAAGTTACAGTGTCAGATGGGGACGCCCAGCCAATTCCAACCGGGAGGACCATAAATACTGTCTCAAACCCCTTAGAGCATTAACATCATATGCCATGCAGAAGGAATGAATCCTACTTCAAGTGGGGATTGTTTAGCTGCAATTGAAAGTCACAGAAACAGAGTTCTCAAGTGTAAAGACCTCCTAAGATTCCGTTTGCCTATCCCCACCTAACACTGGTCAGAAGTAATGGGATGTCTGTAACACTACAAACCCCATCTCTAAACACACTGGCCTCTAGTATGCTTTGCATTTTCCCACGTGATTCCCCGTACTTGGGTAGAGTCTGTCTTCTTGCCGACACCTGCTAATGGTCAAGATCTTGAGGTGTGAGCCTTGTTGTATGAACTCCTCCGAGTGGCCAACATTTCAAGCTCTGAATGTCACATTTACTATATCCTTGTAGACAAATCTAACTGAAAACGTCCACACATTACCAAGTATCTGTAGATACATTTTTATGATGAAGTATCTCCAAGGCCTTTGTAAGAGGTAACATTACTGATCACTCCGAAAGCTATGATGGAGACGTATATGCTTCCCATGGTATCGTAATTGGGGGGGGGGACACTTTGAAAGCCCTTTATTACTCTTTCATCTCAAGACTCCCAAGATGAGTCTTAGAATTAAATGTTGTAATGTGGTCCATAGCTTGAAGAGCCTACCTAAAAATTCATGAAAGTGACAAGGTGAGAAGAGAGTATTTGAGCCCTGGACGAAAAAGAGCTGATAAGATTAGAATTTATTTTTAAGGTTGGGGGAAGATCTCCTCCACTGTTTCAAAGGCTTGCTTTGGGTCCCTTCCTCCTAAATTCTAGATGTGTCTCCTTCCAGAGAAGCTCTGCTGTCCTGGGAAAGGCACCACACCACACGTTCTCAGCTGGTCTACGCAAATTAGGAGCAAAAGAGTATTCAGCTGTTCTGATTGTTGTAAGCAGTAGGCAGGATAGCTCTGGCCGAATGTTATTTTTGTTCTAATTGCTTACCCTCGCTAATATTTATCTTCACTAATATTTTTCTCCTCCATAATTACATAGACTGAATTATCTAGATAATGCATTTTGGGGGTCTGCATCTATGTGACCTAAAATGAGTTTTTTCCTCTTTCTTTGGTGGAAGTCAAACTCTTACTGCACATATCTCAAATAAGCCCACTAATGCCTTCACCACAAATCTATTTTTATTTCATAATTGGGCTTGTCAGGAGGACACAAACCTTCTTAAAGGTTAACTGATCATTAACAGTTAATGAAGAAATCACACCGAGGGCTTTTTCGGTGGGAGTATAGATGGTTAGGTTGATCTCCTTGGAATCCCCTTGGCGAGGAGCATTACCTACCTCAAAACAGCCTGTCCTGTTTTGGAGATGAAACAAAGAAGGTGGGATTTGGTGACATGAAGTTACTTGAAACCAGAACATTCAGTCTGTGAACTGCTTGAATCTGGGCCCACGTGGGTCGTCCCCATGGTGTCAGGAACTTCAAGATATTATTGATTGAGTATACATGTTCCAGGGTTTACGGCTTTAGCAACGTTCAGTATGTAATCCTGAGTACCTGCTAAGTATTCAGGACTAGAAAAGAGTTCCTCTGGTTGAAGATCCAGTTCTTGCCTTCCGTGGGGGAGACAGAACATGCACACGAAACAAGTAACTTCACAATGGCAGAGTTGGACAATGGCAGCCATGTTATCTGATGACATCCGCTAGGGCGTCTACTGGCAACTCAAACTTCACGCGTTCCAGATAGCCCTTCTGGTATGCCCTTGCTCTGGTGTACTGGTGCCTGCTTGTTCTTCTTCATCTCCATGAAGGGCATCCCCATTCTTCCAGGAGTTTGGGTCAAGGTGCTGGGAATCATAATTTACTCAGCTCTTTCTCATCCTGCACAACTCCAAATTATAAGCCAATCCTGTTGGTTCCATCTTCCAAATGTATCTAAAATGAGACCATTTCTTCCTGCCTCCACCACCACTTTCCTGGCCAAGCCAGCTTCCCACTGGGAGAAAAAGCTGCCACGAACAAGACCAATATGATCTTTAAACCGCGCTGCCATCACTCCCTGCACTGTAGTGACCCTGATCTCCTCGTTGAACTCCGAAAGACAGGAGCCTCTGGGTCTGTGCGTCTGCTTTTTCCTCCATTTGGGTTCCTTCCTGCCCTGTGTACTGCTGCCTCCCATTCCCCTTTCTAGAGAGAACCTCACAGGCCACCACCCTGTTTAAAGTAACGACCCTCCATCCCTAGTATTCCTATCCTCTCTAGGCTGCTTTATTTTTTTCCCATGGCACTTATTATATTTGCTTATGTATTTGTTTGTATCACCTCTTTCCCCAAACTCCACCAAGACTCTATGTTCCACGAGGGTGCAGATATTGTCTGTTTTGCTCATTGTTCTCTCACCAGAGTGTAGAATACTTTCTGGAGTGTAACAGGTGCTAAGTAAACATCTGAAAGCCTCACCAGTTCCGTGTTCGCTTTCCCTTACGTAAGAACACTGCAATGGCATGAATGGCCAACAGAGGTCAATGTTTAGACACCGGAAGGCTCTGCCTGTCCTTGTTTCTTTTCACCAACTGGGACTAAATTGGGCTTCCGGTCCTCCCCAGGGAGAAGAGCAGAGCCTTCCCTGGGTCTGGCTCACCCCTGAACAGGTCGCTTTCTGGGCTGAGTGACAGCTGCCTCGACTCATCTTGATGTCACCGAATCACACTGCAGATGCTTTCTCTCCACTCCTGAGTTCCCTTTTGCTCTGTCGGATGGGCTAATAATCATTAATTCATTTTACGATCATGCTGGGGTTCAAAGAGCCTCTGATGAAACCCCAAGGAAAATATATTCGGGAGGGCAGTGCCATATAAAACCCAAGCATGTTACATAACTTCTGGCGGCTCAACACGGCCCATTTTTTTTTTCAACCCATAAATACATTCTTTTCCAAACACTTTGAGCAGTCTGCAGGATGAAATGTGAGCATGAACAGCCTTTGTCCTATGTCAGCTTGAGGCCCCTCTGCCTTTCATCTCTGGATGCCTTGTAGCCAGCACCTCTCCTTTTTAGGGGCGGGTCACCTCCCATCCTTTTCCACCCTTTCCTGCCCTCCTCCTGCTGCGGCAGGCACACCCGTTAGCTCACGGCTGCTTCTCTGAGAAATCTGCCCACCCCTCTTTCTCTCCAGCAAACCTCCCCCCTCACCCCCGCAAATCACCTCCTTTAAAACGATCACTTCCAATTTCTATGCAGGATGGAAGCACCAAGACAGAGAGGCAACACATTCTCGCTTCTGGGCTGATGATTACTTATTCAATGTCCCCTTCCTGGTCTGGCTAATGACTGGCTTTTATGATCATTTTTAGCTCTTCTGTGTAGAAGCTTAATAAAATTCTCTTAACTACTTAGTCAACGACTACCGTGTCTGAACACTGTATGCGTATCTACATATTTATGTTTTTGCGTGTATATTTCAATCTTAGATTGGTGCTATGTCTATATACACACATATGTACATATCACCAAAAACAAGATATAAAGAAAACAAAACGTCTGTTGTTTAAATATGTCTCCCCTTTCCTCCACGAGAATCCCTGTTTTCGCGAATGTGAAGGGCATCTGTTTTACAAACCATTTCTGCCTGATACTGTCCCAAACGTACAAATTCTGCCCCTGCTTGGGATCAGCGAGATGGCTCAGAAGCCGGGCTTCAGTCAACATGGCTGGCTTTTGGTGAAATTATTAGGTTGGGGATTGCCAACTTGGTCAACAAGTGAAATACTTGATCCTGTTTTACCAGGAGGGGAAAAAAAAAAAAAAGCCAATCTGCTTTCCTTGAAGGCCCGTGTGCATGACTATGTTCTCAACACGGAGCAGAGATGACCGGGATAAGCGAGACACCCATTTACGCCAGTGTTTAAAAATCATTAATAAAAACAGTCACAACTCTTCAGTCGAGTGTAAGAGTATCTGTGAGCATTCTATTTAAAACATTTAATCATGTTAAATGCTAAAACCTGACTCAGTCTTTGGCGGAAGCGTTTCAGGGTTGTTCGGTAAACCCACACCCCGGCTCAGAGACGCCCCCAAACACAAATGCCAAATGACACATTGGGTTCTCCTCGCATGCTGCAGGCTGGCTCCCAGAGCCGACACCGCGGGGAGGCCCCGTTAGGATCCGACTCAACAGGTGGCTGAACCAGCTCT